>NC_064243.1:102736500-103057250 GCF_003254725.2 Canis lupus dingo
AAATTTACTCTCTTAATCATTTTAAAGTGTACAGTTCAGTGGCATTAAGCACATTCACACTGTTGTGCAACTAACACCACCATCCATGTCCAGAGCTCTTTTCATCTTGCAAAACTGAAATTCTGTGCCACAGAATTTCTGTGACTCATGAGAGTCACAGAAAGAGAGGCAGAGACATAGGCAGAGGGAAAAGCAGGCTTCTCACAGGGAGCCCAATGCAGGACTCGATCCCCAGATCCTGGGATCATGCCCTGAGTTGAAGGCAGACGCTCAACAGCTGAGCCACCCAGGTGTACCTGCTTCTGGTATTTTGAGGAACATTTTCCTAAGTATCTTTCTTTCCGAATGACTAATTACTCTCTTAGCATAAATTCTTACAATGGTGGGAATGGTGGGTTGGAAATATGCACAAATGGTTTTGCCATGAATTGCTGAACGGCCTTTTAGGAGGGTTGTACTAATTGTTACTTCCACCAGGAGGTACGAGTACCTATGTTACCACATCCTTGCCAACACTGGATGTTAGCATTGTTGTGACCTTGCCAATCTCATAGGTGAAAAATATCACCAGGTAATTATCCTAATGAGCATTTCTTTGATTCCTAGTAGGCCAAATAGTTTCATGTGTGTGTTGTCTACTTCTTTGCAAATTGTCCATTATACCATTTGCCTATGCTCTCCTTATTAGAGATTTGTTGTTGTTTTTTAAAGATTTTATTAGAGAGAGAGATAGATAGAGAATGAGCAGGGGGAGGGACAGAGGGAGAGGGAAAAGCAGGCTCCCCGCTGGGCAGGGACCCCCCCCCCCAACACAGGGCTCCATCTCAGGACTCCAGGATCATCACCTGAGCCAAAGGCATATGATTAAACGATGGAGCCACCCATGCACTCCTGTTTTTTCTTTTTAAAATTTCCTTTTAGGGATGCCTGGGTGGCTCAGTGGTTGAGCATCTGCCTTCAGCTCAGGTCGTGATCCCGCTGTCCCAGGATCAAGTCCCACTTTGGGCTCCCTGCCTGGAGCCTGCTTCTCCCTCTGCCTGTGTCTCTGTCTCTCTCTGTGTCTCTCATGAATGAATAAATAAAATCTTTAAAAAAATAAAATTTTCCTTTAGCCATATCTCTTGCTAGCCACCTTCCCATGCAACCCAACCTCCTACCATCCCAAACTTGTGTCACTCCTCAAGCAACTTGCCCCATGACTCCTAGCCTTTAAATATGCTGTCACACTTGTCTAGTTGTCCCTCTCCACTTGTTCCACTTGAAGAACTCCTACTCATCCTTCAAAACCCTATTTACATATCCCTTGCTCTGGGACCCTTCTCCTCACTCCTAGGCTGAGTCTCCAATCTCAGACCCTGGACCCACGGCTGTTGTGTTCACTTTGGGTGCCCTGTGTCTGGGAGGGCACACAGAACTCATAGTTTTCACAGCACTATGGAAACAGGCAACATCTGTCCAAGAGAAAAAATTTAGCCCCAAACTGCAAAAGCTGCAGACCCAAAGTGAGCACATTTCATTCTATGTCTACAAAACATCACATCAAATTTGTTGTCTAATCCAATATTCAAAAACCTCTTGGGGCATTTGGAAATAATTTATCAGGCAGATATTTCTTACCTCATAAGAATTCTCAAATATGTCTGTTGATTGCAGACAAACCTGATCGAATCATAAATCAACAGTTAGTTGTGGTCGAATGATTTCCAAAACAAAACTATAAAAAAATTTCAGTTCTTTTGAGTCAACTTTATTGTAGGATAATTTACATGCAACAAAATTCACTATTTTTTTAAAATTCTTATTTATTTATGATAGTCACAGAGAGAGAGAGAGAGAGAGAGAGAGAGAGAGAGAGAGAGGCAGAGACATAGGCAGAGGGAGAAGCAGGCTTCATGCACCGGGCGCCCGACGTGGGATTCGATCTCGGGTCTCCAGGATCGCGCTGGGCCAAAGGCAGGCGCTAAACCGCTGCGCCACCCAGGGATCCCAAAATTCACAATTTTTAAGAGAACATGCTAATAGCACGTTACAAATATATGTAGTCATGCATGTAACTGCCAGTAGGATTACCACAGAGACGATTTCAAAACCCAAGAAGTTACCTCTCTGGCAATCACTTCCTCCACCCTCTCTGCCCTGACAACTACCGATCTTCATTCTTTCACTACTGGGCTTGCTTTCCTAGAATGTCATATAACTGGAGTCATACTTGTCCTTCTTGTACTTCTGTGTCTGGCTTCTTTCACTCAGAATGATGCTTTAGCTACTCATCCAGGTTGTCAAAACTGCCAGCATTTCATTTCTTAAAAATTAAATAACGACTCATTCTATGAATTTATAATATCTTATCCAGGAGTCCAGGCCCCCAGGCCCTCCTCCCTCAGACCCAGGAGTCTAACGCCCTGATTTCCTCCTTCAGGCCCCCAGGAGTTTGGGAATCCCGAGGCCACTAGGTCCTGGCTTCCGAGTGTCGAAATTCTCAAGTTCTCCTGTAGTCCATGAGGAAGGTACTACTGGTGAGCACGCACGTCAGGTGGGAACAGGCTGATAAATCTGAAACGCGCAGAGGAGCGCAGCCTGCCAGCCGCAGCGCGGTGGCGGCGGAGCAGGTCTCTAACCCAGGCGCACCTGCCGAACGCCGGGAGCGGCGTGAACGTGACGTCATTGGAACAGTGCGCAGGCTCGGCCCCTGCCCCGCCTCCAGCGCGCGGCCCCGCCCACGGCCGCGGAAATCCCAGGCCCGGCCGCCGCGGCGCCGAGGCCCGCCCTCGTGGGCCCCCGCTCCCGGCAGTCCACGCCCCGCCCCTCTCGGAAGCCTCCGCCCGGAGCAGAGCTGGTCCTTCCCCACGTGGGAAGCCGGCCGTGAGCTCCTCGGAGCGACCAGGCGGCAGGTCTCCGGTGGGCTCGGCGTCGGACCCCCGCTCCTGCCCGGCATGAACCGCTACCTCCTACCGCTGTCTGTGCTCGGCACGGCGGTGGGTGGCGCCGTGCTGCTCCGGTGAGTGCGCGCGCCGGCGGGCGGGCTGGCCCCCGGCAGGTGGGCGGAGGGCGGGAGAGAGGCCGCCCCGGTGGTCGCCAGCCTAGGGCTGGTCCAGGCAGCGTGGGGGGCACACCTAGGAAGGGCCGAGAGGGCAGGTCACGGCCCAAGGTCACCCCGAGGGCAGGGGCGGGCCCGGGCCCTTGCAAGTCTGCTGGTCCAGACTTCCGCGCTTGTCAGTGTGACCGAGTACGTCCTGCAGACTTGTAATGGGCAGGCCCCATGCGTCACACGTGGCCCCGGTGCAGGGAAAACGCAACCCACCCAAGCTCTCGTTATCCGCAGAGATGCAAACCGAATAGCCCAACTCTGAAGAAAGGATTGTATTGCATGGGATATATGCATAATTCGTGTCTTTCCTAGGCTAATTCCCCCCGCAAAAACCCCACAGAAAACCCAGCTCCCCAATATTCTATAGCAGCACTGATTGGTGGACCTTCTGCGGCAGGACCGCAGGACCTTCTGCGCTGATGGAAGTGTTTCACATTTGTGCTGTCCATTATGATAGCCATCGCCTGTGGCCACTGAGCGCTCCAAGCTGCTGTATGAGGCCCACAGTTAACAATATTGTATTGTACTGTGCACTTAAAAACTTAAGAGGGTGGAGCTCGTGTTAAGTGTTCTTACAGCAGTAAAAGAAAAATATGTAATTTTATTACATATGTAATTTTATTATGGTTACACAATACAAGAGATAGGCTGGGAGGCCTGAAAGTAATTGGAATATTGAAGTACTCTTTTTTTTTCTTTTTAAAGATTTTATTTATTTATTCATGAGAGACACAGGCAGAGGGAGAAGCAGGCTCCTTCTAGGGAGCCCGATGTGGGACTAGATCCCAGGACACTGGGATCACAACCTAAGCCAAAGGCAGATGCTGAACCACTGAGCCACCCAGGTGTCCCTCTTTTTTTTTTTTTTTTTTTTTTTTTTGGGCATGAAGCATAGACTGTCATCTCTGAATAATTACCTTTGCCTTCCCTGTGATGAGGCTTCATTGCGAACTTGTTGCTCCTGATCTGATAAAGTCTTTTTCACGGGGTTGGCCCATATCTTGTTATTTATAATTCATTACACTCCAGCTCTGTAATAGTAACTAGGTGTTTTTGAAAGTTCTAGAAAATGGAGATAATTCTTTTGCAGATGGAAATAATTTTCCCTTATAATAAAATTCATCAGGTTTGGTTTATCGTTATTCATACTGTTGACTTTCAGGGCTGACAAAGCTGAAAATAGTAACAATAAGAAAGTGACAGCATGGGATAGGCAGAATGAAAGGTAGCTGAATGTCCTGGAGGAAAAGTATGGCTATTTATTTTTAAATAATTTAAAGTAAAAAAATTGGCTCTGGAAGGCTGGCGGTCTCTATGTTGCACAGGGCCCTTCTGTCATATGGAAGTGGCATTGCCTACTTGGTCAGTCCCCTACTGGTGACATTCGCTTGTTTCCAGTATTTGGCCTCTGGGGAATGTGGGTAAAGGGTAAGACCCCCCCCCCCCCCCCCCCCCGCAAAGATGTGCATGTCCTAGTGCTAGAAACTGTGAAGGTCTTCCCTTACCTGTTACAGGGGATTTTGCAGGTGCCATTCAGTTAAGGACCCTGAGATGGGGAGGTGATCCTGGGTTGTCCAGATGGGAACCCAGCATGATCACCTTGGTCTTTAGAGTCAGTGACCTGAAGGCCCTGCTGACTCTGGAGATGGAGGAGGAGGGGCCTCTAGGAGCTGGAAAGGTCACGGACCGGCCTCTCCCCTAGAGCCTCCAGGAGGAGCATGGTCCTGCTGAGACCCTAGCCTTATCCTAGTGAGACTTGTTTTGGACTCCTGCCTGCAGAGCTATTGATTACCCGCACATGGTTTTTACCCACCCAGCTTGTGGTAATTTGTTACAGCAGCCATGGAGACCAATACAGTGGGTCTTTACAAAGTAATGATTGTCATGTTGTGGCACCTCCTCGCACAGGGCTGTGCTGAGCCTTTGCCTGTACCATCACACTGGCCCCCACGGAGTTATGAGATGTCCTTCTCATCTGTCCTTTGGGGGAACACAAGCTCAGTGGGGTCATTTGCTCAAGATCATTAACAGGGGCATGTGTGGTGGGGGTGCAGACAGAACTGATGATTGTTTCTTATCTTCAGAGACTACATTGC
Source organism: Canis lupus dingo (assembly GCF_003254725.2). Taxonomy (NCBI): domain Eukaryota; kingdom Metazoa; phylum Chordata; class Mammalia; order Carnivora; family Canidae; genus Canis; species Canis lupus. The sequence continues at coordinate 102,741,685 of NC_064243.1, forward strand.
GGGCGGGGCCTGTCCCAGCAAGGCCACCATTCCTGGGAAGACCGTCATTGTGACTGGCGCCAATACAGGCATTGGGAAGCAGACGGCCTTGGAGCTGGCCAGAAGAGGTGCTTTTTCTGCTGAGGCTTGGCGTGTGAGGTTTGGGATGGAAGGTTTGGTTTCCTGGGGGATATTAAGGTTGCCCCAGTTTGGGCTGCACAGGGCAGGAGCCAGATTTATGCCAGCCTGCGCCAGAAAGGCTGGTGTCCCTGAAAGAGGCAGGGGAGACTCTGGGTCTCAGAGGGGGCTGCGGACACTCAGCGGTTGTTGGTGTTGATTTTTCTCTCTGTGTTGGCCCTCCTGATGGCGGGGCTGGGGCTGGGGTTAGAGATTGTGGAACAGAATCAGGTTTCAGTCTCTTCCAGGCTTACTACTCAGGTGTTTTGTTGAAGGCCCTTTAATTTGGGTTCATTCAGTGTTTTTCTCACAGTGGGAGTGGGGTTATGGAGGAAGTCCATGGAAGAGGAGGAAGGGTGCCCTTCTAGGCACACTAAGATCTCCTTCAAAGTTGGAATCAGTGGATTACCTGTTGGATCAGGCACCAGACAAGAAGTCAAGGATTTCGGTTTGAGCAGCAAGGAGACTAGAGCTGCCACCAGCTGGGGCGGGATGGCCGTGGCAGGGCAGGTGCAGGAGCTGGGGGAGGTGGGAAATGTTCTTTGGGCTTGACAGTTTGGGGTGGCCTAAGGAATTGGTCCTGATGGGCTGAGCCAGAGCTGCCCGTCCACCCCTCAGGTCAGAGCGGTGGGGGCTGTGATGATCGACAATCCCCACCACCCTGTGGGCTTTCCCCAAGGAAGGGGCACGTGCTCCGCTGTCCTGGGGGCCGGGTAGCAACTGAGGATGAACAGATCTGGGGTCAGATGAGTTCCCTCGTGGACCGTGTGAGGGGCAGTGGGGTGTGTAGGAGGCAGCTGGGCCCAGTGGTAGGCAGGCAAGCCACATGGGTCCATGTGGTCAGTGTTGTGGCTGCCTGTCCTCCTCCAAACCCTGGTTCTTCTCACTTCTCTAATTTTTTTTTTAAAGTTTTTCTTTTATGGCCATATTAGAATTTATTATTTTTATTTATCTATTTTTTAAAATTTTTATTTATTTATGATAGTCACACAGAGAGAGAGAGAGAGAGAGAGGCAGAGACACAGGCAGAGGCAGAAGCAGGCTCCATGCAATGGGAGCCTGATGTGGGATTCGATCCCGGGTCTCCAGGATCACGCCCTGGGCCAAAGGCAGGCGCCAAACCACTGCGCCACCCAGGGATTCCCATATTAGAATTTAATGCACACATCACATAATTCGCCCACGTAAAGTGCACACTCTAGTGGCATTTAATGTATTACTAGAGTTGTATGAACGTTGCCAATCGTTTTTGATGAAAATGTTTTCATCAAAAGGACAGCTTGGTCCTCTGAGAGGTCACCCTGGTTCCCACCCCTCCCAGGGACCTCCTGTGGATCGGCCTGTTCCAGGTATTTCATAAACACGAAATCCTGCACCACATATCTTTTTGTGACTGGCACATTTTATGAGCACATTTATGAGGTCCACCTATGTTATACCATGTGTCAGTGTTTTGTTCTATTCCGTGGCCGAGTAGCATTCCAGGCTCTGGATGTAACACCTTGTTCATTTCTGCTCAGCAGCTGATGGACACAGGGGTGGTTTCCATATTTCGGCTGCCGTGAACAGCGCAGCTGGGGGCTCGTGTGTACACACTCTTGAGCAGACCTGTGTTTTCATTTGTGTTTGTTCTCTGTACTGGGCGAGGATTGAAAAATTAGTTTTTTCCTATCCCGGGCTTCCAGGAGGCAACATCATTCTGGCCTGTCGAGATATGGAGAAGTGTGAGGCAGCGGCAAAGGAGATTCGTGGGGAAACCCTTAATCACCGTGTCAGTGCCTGGCACCTGGACTTGGCCTCTCTCAAGTCCATCCGAGAGTTTGCAGCGAAGATCATTGAAGGTAGGCGGGAGGATGCTGGCCTTGTGGGGCGAGGTAGGTCCTGGGCGGACACAAGTCCTAGAGTGTGGTGCTGGTAGACCATGGCCCATGTTTGTGGACGGGTGCAGATTTCTACAGGTGACGATTATACATTCTTATATTTTCTGACCTTCTCATGTGAACATATATTACGTTTCAACCATTTACATAAATGGTTGAAAGAAATTAAAAGAGTATTTCTGGATATGTGAATACTGTATGGAATTCAAATATCAGCATCTGTAAATAAAGTTATTGGCACACCGGCGACAGCAGAGTTCAGAGGGACAGGCTGTATGACCTGCAAAGCCAAAAAATCTAGTCTGGTCCTTTATAGGAGAAGTTTGCTCTGTGGGATCCCTGCACTGTAGGAAGACGCACTCCTTCGGCATTAGCTCCTACAGGATGCAGAGGCCCAGGTGAGGCCAGATGTGCAGGCAGCTGGAGGGTGAGTTAGCTGGGTGAAGGCGGCGGCAGTGCTGACTTAGCCAGCAGTTCCGAAGTGTCCTGGCTCTCATGGGTGATGGGTGATTCCCGGGACACAGAGAGGAGTCAGAGTCAGGCTCTGCACCCACAGCCTGGTGAGGGATACGATGTGGGATAGCACAGAGTACCTGGAACTCCCACTGACCTTGTTGGGTGTTTCTTTTTGCTGATCCAGGGATTAGGCAGGCCTTTTTCTGCACTTCGTCACACAGGTGACTCACTTTCATTTCATGTCCCACCAGATGTTTTCAGAACTGGCTCACGTCTTTATGTTTTCGAACAGGAATAACATTTACAGGATTAAACATTCAGAAAGGACAAATGGTGATTCAGCCAAACACCTCCCTGCCGCTAGCTACCAGATGCTTTCCTTAGATGTGTCCAGTGTCCTTGTGTGTCCTTTTGGACACGGTTTGTGCATTTATAAAGCAAGCAGGTGTATGTACCTATATACCTCCCCTTGGCTTGCTTGCTTATTTATTTATTTATTTAGAGCGAGTGAGCAGAAGTGGAAGGGGAGGCGGGGGGGGGGGGGTGGAGGAGGGGGGAGAGAGAGAGAGAGAGCGAGCGCGAGCGCGAGCGCACAAGAACCTTAAGTAGGCTCCATGCCCAGCACAGCCCAGTGTGGGACTCCATCTCATGATCCTGAGATCATGACCTGAGTCGAAACCAAGAGTCAGAGGCTTAACCGACTGAGTCACTCAGGCGCCCCTTTCTTGGCTTTTTTATACAACCAGAGCCTATTGCATGTGTGGTGCTGTGGTGCTTTTTCTCTCCTACTCTACCAGCAAGTTCTAGTGTTATCTTTTATCCAGAGGGGGAAACTGAGTCACAGAGAAGCTGTGTGACTTGACCAGGGTCCTGCGCTGCTCAGGATAGAGCTGGGGGTTTGAACTGTCGTCTTGACAATTCTAGAGCTTGGTTTCCTGATGGCTGTGTGACTCCCTCCACCTTCAAATAAAGCCAGAGGCTCTGTTTACTAGGTGCTAGATAACTAGTGTGTTATCCCCGCTGTTCCCAAAAACCACTGTGAGAGTGTCACAGGTTCCACTGTGTTCCCTCAGAAGATGTGTTGGAGTCCTAACCCCCAGGACTCAACGCGAGACCTGATTGGAAGAGAGGGTCTGTACGGAGGTGATGAAGTGGAAATGAGGTCATCGGGGTGGGCCCTCATCCAATGACTGGTGTCCTCAGAGGATGGGGAAATCAGGACGCAGGCAGATGCGAAGGAAGAGGCCGGAAGATAGTGGCCAGTCACCTGTGAGCCCAGGAGAGAGCCTGGCACAGATTCTTCCCTCACTCCTTGATCCTTGGGAAGAAACAGCCCTGAGATACTTAACCCTGCACTTCCTGCCTCCATAACTGGGACACAACAGGTTCAAGTGGCCTGTCATGTGATAGTTTGTTATGGCAGCCCTGGTTAACTGATATGGGGAGGAAGGTGCTGTTTTTCATCCCATTTTACTGACAAGGAAAGGGAAGCTCGGAGAGGGACGGTTGCTTTGCCTGTGAAGCGGCCAGGGTCTGGGATGGGGGGCGGTGCTGGCTTTAGATAGGGATCTGTTTTGTTCAGTTTTGGAGGCCAGAAGTCTGAGATCACAGTCTCAGGAAGGGACCAGGAGATCCTTTCTGCTTCTTTCAGCTTCTGGCAGTGGCTGTTGGTCCTCAGTGATCCTTGGCTCATCGATACATCATGGCCTCTGTTTCCCCATGGTCCTCAGTCCCTGTCCTGCTGCATTAGGGCCTACGCTGTGACCTTATCTTAACTTCTTTACTTTTTGCAAGGACTGTTTCCAAAAACAGGTTGCATTCCCAGGCTCTGGGTGGGCCTGAATGTTTTAGGACAGTTCAGCTCAGTGCAGGGGTTGTTTTACACCAATTGCGCTGGTGCTCCAGGCAGGCATGCGACTGACATACCTGCCCTCACCCCTGTCTCCTAGAGGAGGAGCAAGTTCATATCCTGGTCAACAACGCGGCCGTGATGCGGTGCCCCCACTGGACCACCAAGGACGGCTTTGAGATGCAGTTTGGTGTTAACCACTTGGGTGAGGCCACAGGCTGAGGGCTATGTGGTGTCTGTATGGGCCTGGGATGTAGGCAGGGTCCCCAGTGGGCCAGGCACACTGGGGTCCTCCTCCACTCTCCAGGGCAGCTAGGTGTGGGGCCACCTGGCAGTTCAGGGAATTGCCTCCTCATTGCTGGATGCTCCATTAGTTCTTTGGCTCCTCCGTCCATCTCTTGGTCTCTTGACCCTTCGTCTGTCCTGTAGTCTGTCTGCCTGTCAATTACTCTGTATACCTGTTGTCACCCTACATGTAACTGGAATTCTGTTAGTAAGGGTGTGGGGTGGGGTGGGGACAGATATCAGGTGGGCACCAATCACTGGATCAGGGCCCACCCTCATGACTTCATTTTCACTATAAAGACCTCTCTCCAGATACGGCCACGTGCTGAGGTCCTGGAAGGTCATAATGCACATGACCTGATGGAGCTGCAAGGGAGTCTGGGAAACATAGTCTTTCACTGGGCAGTCCTGTACACAGCCAAACATTCTGTTGAAGGAGAAAGGGAGGCAGACCGTCCCCTAGCTGACCTCACAGGGTTCTAAGAGGGCCTTACCTCTGGGGCTGGGTCACTCTTTGCTGCGGGGCTATTCTGAGTGCTGTAGGATGTTTAGCAGCATCCCTAGCTGCCTCCCTGGATGCCAGGAACACCGCCTCCTCTCTCTGCAGTTATGATGAACAAAACTCTAGACATTGCCAGATGTCCCCTGGGGGAAAGAACTGGCCCCTGTTGAGAGCCGTGGGTTATCGGGAGGGTCAAAGAAGGTAATGTTCTCAGTACGATCCTCTGCACCAGGTAAGAATTCAGTGACAATTTTCTTTTTTTGTTGTCCTTCACCCAGGTCACTTTCTCTTGACAAACTTGCTGCTGGACAAACTGAAAGCCTCAGCCCCTTCACGGATCATCAACCTCTCATCCTTGGCCCACGTTGCAGGACACATAGACTTTGATGACTTGAACTGGGAGAAGAGGAAGTATGACACCAAAGCGGCTTATTGCCAGAGTAAGCTGGCCGTCATCCTCTTTACCAAGGAGCTGAGCCGGCGGCTGCAGGGTATGTGTGTGTGAGCCTCGCTGGCCTTCCTCTTCCTCTAGCTCTGAGCCTGGGACAGTCCTGCTATGACCCTGGACCGATGGAAGGTCAAGCATCAGTCCCAGAACAGAGCAGGTGGATGTGTGAAACACATACCACCATGTTCGGTGGTGCCTGAAGCAGACATCACTCATCAGTCGTGGCATCCTTCCCTGCTCATCCCACACAGGCATCTAAGTCATTGGTGCTCTAGGCTAGTGATTCTCAACCATGGGTGATGTGGATGCCCCGGGGACATTTGGCAGTATCTGAAGATAGTTGTGGTCCTCGCTTCAGGGAGTGGAGGTGGGGTGGGTGTTGCTACTGGCAGCTAGCTGCTCAGCAGGATCAAGAATGATCTGACCTCAGTGTGCACAGAGCTGGAGTTGAAAGGTACCCTTTGCCCTGCTCCTCAGAGAGCATCCGTGGACCCGCAATGTCAGCTGGGCTGGGAGCTTGTCACCACTGCAACATCTCAGACCCCACCCCGACCCACTGCTTCAGATTCCCTGGGGGTGGGTGGAACCTAGCGGTTTGGGTGTCTCAAGTGCTCCGGGTGATTTTTACATACGCTCAGGTTTGGGAGGCTCTGCTCTGGGCAGTCATGCAACAGAGCTGCAATGCAAGATGAAACCCCTCAATGTGGAAGTTTCAGAGCAAGAGGGTGCTGTGGGTTCAAAGGTAGGACATGGCACAGTACTGGGTAGCCCTAGAGCTGAGAATGGGCAACGTCAGCTTTCCAGGTGGGGTGTGAACCTGACGTTTGCCCACTCCCTCATCCCTCCTCTTCTCTCCCTAGGCACAGGCGTGACTGTCAATGCACTGCACCCTGGTGTGGCCAGGACAGAGCTGGGCAGACACACAGGCATGCACAGCTCTGCCTTCTCCAGTTTCACACTCGGTAAGAACCCTCCTGGCCTGGGGTCCCTTAGCGGAGCCCCTGCCCTCTCAGCTCAGGGCCTAGGACTCTCTTCAGTATATTAGTCAGGGTTCTATAGAGAAACAGAACAAATAGGCTGTATATAGATGCTTGGAGGGATTTGTCATGAGGGATTGGCTCATGCATTTATGGAGGCTGAGAAGTCCCATGATCTGCCATTTGCATGCTGGAGGCCTGAGAAGATGGTGGTGCTGTCCCAGGCCAAACTGGTATCCCAGTCGAAACCCAAAGGCTTGCAAACCAGGGGAGTGATGGTGTAGGTCCCAGCCCGAAGGCCAGGAGCACTGATATCCGAGGGCAGGAGATGGATGTTTCAGCTTGAGCAGAAAGAGGGGTAATTCGCTATTCCTCCGCCTTTTTTTCTGGTCTCACCCTCAGCTAAGAGCATGGTGGCTTCCCATATTGGTGAGAGCAGATCTCTTTCCTCGGTCTACTGATTCCAACACTGATCTCTTCTGGTCACATCCTCATGGACACGCCCCAGAGGAAGGCTTTGCCAGCTTTTTGGCTCCCCTTGGCTCAGTCAAATTGATACAAAACTAATATCACACTCAGAGACTACATGAGCGGCTTTGCTCTGCCCCCTCCCCTGTATCTCCTGGGATGCCAAGCATGAGTCTACATGTGTATTCAGCCTAGTGGCCTCAGAATAGCCCCAGGAAATAGGCTAGATGCTGTTTGATAAGAAATTGAGTCCCAGAGGAGGGGATTATGGAGCTGCTTCCTGGTTGTGCTTGGGGCGACTCCACCTTCACCCCAAACAAACTGTGCCACCTGGGGAAGCAGCCTCACCACTTAGGTCCTTAGTTGCCTTAACAACACAGGAGGGCCATCCTAGTGCCCTCCTCACACTTACTGGGAGGATGAGATGGGCCTTAAAATGGCCAGCCCAGGGCCTGACCAGCTTTTTTTTTTTTTTTTTTTAATATAAAAAAAATTATTCATTCATGAGAGACAGGCAGAGAGAGAAGCAGGCTCCATGCAGGAAGCCTGACGGACTCGATCCCGGGTCTCCAGGATCACACCTTGGACCGAAGGTGGCACTAAACCGCTGAGCGCTGAGCCACTCAGGCTGCCCCACCTGACCAGCTTTAAACTGAATAAATAATTAGAGCTTTATTTTTTATTTTATTTTTTTATATAAATTTATTTTTTATTGGTGTTCAATTTACCAACATTAATTAGAACTTTAGAACTAGTATTTGTAATCCTGAAAATCATTTACTGGGTGGTTGCCAGATAGCAAGGATTTTAAGCTGAGCCTGGCCCCAGAGACATTTAATAAATAAAAGCTATTTTAAAGCAAGGTGGGATAGGGTAAGGACTCAGAGATGACTGAGCCTCCATTTGCCTGGGGAAAAGCTGGGGAGGCTTGCTGGAAGAGGCCCCATTTGGGCTGGTCTCTATGTCTGGAGGGATTTGGCTGGGCAGTGCCAGGGAAAGGAGCTCCTGGTGGAGGGAACCTCAGAGGCACAGGCCTGGAGGTGGGCTGTGTGGGACTGCAGTGTCACCTCTGGCCTCTGGGCCCCAGGCAACCCTGGGGTGGGGGTGGGGGTGTTGGGGGGAGAGTAGGGCGTTCATGTCCTCCTCCCTGAACGTGTGTGGACTGAATGCTCTGTGGGCTGATTGCAGGGCCCATCTTCTGGCTGTTGGTCAAGAGCCCCCAGCTGGCAGCCCAGCCCAGCACGTACCTGGCCGTGGCAGAGGAATTGGAGGGTGTTTCTGGAAAGTACTTTGATGGACTCAAAGAGAAGGCTCCAGCCCCGGAAGCTGAGGATGAAGAGGTAGCCCAGAGGCTTTGGGCTGAAAGTGCCCGCTTGGTGGGCTTGGAGATGTCAGGTGTTTCCTCAGTGAGGGGGCAGCCCCTCCCTAAATAATCTCAGGGAGCAGGTGTGAAAACCACGTGGGAGGCGGAGTACCAGGATGGAGCCGCAAGGCCAACCCAAGCTGGCTGCTCTGTCTGCAGCGTCCTCTGGGTGGCAGTGTTGCCCACGGAACGCTGACCGAGATGCCCACGTCACCCTCTAGGTGGCAGTGTAGTTTGTGCGAGCCTCAAGACTACTGCTGTCATGCCCAGAGGGTCCTCTAGGAGGCAGTATTGCCCAAAGAACGCTGGTTGCCATGCCCACGTCACGCTGGTAGGGATCAGTAGCTGCCCTTTTCTTCTCAGGCAGTGGCAGGTGCGCATCTGGCCGTCAGACACCTGCCTTGAGCGTGGAACTGGGAATCGCTGAGGGAGGAGGCCGCTCCGGTGTGGCCGTGTCAGGAGGGCCACTGGTGGCCACGGTGCAGACCTGTGTGGCCATTGGGAAAGTTGTCTGCCAGACCCAGTCAGGTTCATGGTTACCTGTGGGACCGTGCACACCCTCAGTCGCCTCTCTGAGCCTCGGTTTCTCCCACTGTGAATGTGCAGAATAACCTGACTACCTCACAGGACAGCATGGTGATGAATGAGTTGTCGCCTGGCTGGATCAGTGGCAGCTGTGCGTTCCTTGCTGCTGAATGTTCACTTACATGTGCCATACCCTGGCCGAGCTGCCGGAACACCCCTGAGGACAGGCCCGCACAGATGCCAGTCCTCGGGACAGCTGTGCGGCTTGGGTGACAGAAACGGGGCTGGCACTCAGCTCCTGCACAGACCTGGGGCGGGGTGGGGGGGGGGGAGGGCCTGCCAAAAAGCTCAGTAATCAAGATACAAATACTTTAACATTAAAAAACCCGTACCATTTGAGATACTTGTGGACGCCAGGGATACTGTTCCATGTCCTAGGGTATGCAGTTCAGCAGCAAATGGCCCTTCCCCAAAATGGCCCTTCCCCAAATGCCAAAAGTGCCGAGGAAGGGGAGTTGAAGACGGCTCAAAGCTTTATAAATACACTTTTCTTTTTGCTACCACATCAGACCACAACAGCCAAAGGATATGTTTGGGATGAACAGACTCGGGTGGGCACCTTCCAGCCTGGAGCCCAACGATCCCACCTCCCCCTCTCCATGCCTTCTGACCTCCAACTGTGGGCAGGACCCAACCACTCACTTCCAGTGAAAAGAACAGAGTGAAGCTGACGGAATGTCTGATTCTGGGATTAGGTTACTGCCGGGCATCTGTACTGCTAGCATGTACTGCCTTGTTGCAATAGTGCTGTGAGCCACCCTCTGGGGGGCCCGAGAGCTGGGGCAGCCAGGAGGTGAGAACCCCTGGAGCCTGTCCACCACAGGGATACACATACATGCACAGCACACATACATAGATCACATGCATGTGCATATCCTTATACAATGTGTGCATTTCTTACTGTGGGATCAGGGAAAAACTAGTTTGAGAAATACTTCTACTGATAGTACAGTAGTCTGAGAGTAACCTCGAAACCTCTGGTTCTCTAAATATGTATAGGATTCATCTGGAGGGACACCTGGGTGGCTCAGTGGTTGAATGTCTGCCAGGACCCTGAGATCGAGTCCCACATCAGGCTCCCTGTGAGGAGCCTGCTTCTCCCTCTGCCTATGTCTTTGCCTCTCTCTGTGTATCTCTCATGAATAAATAAATAAAATCTAAAAAAAAAAGAAAAAGATTGTCTGGAGGTCATGGTATTTACTACATAACAAAAATACAATGATCAAAATCAAGAAAATAATAATGGTGCTAATGTCTGATATCAATCTATAGACATTGAAATTTTATCAATGGCAATGTCTTTTATAGCAACCCCCACCCCCCACCAAACCCCACAAAATTATTTTCTGAGCCAGTATCCAACCTGGAATCACACTTTGCGTTAGTTAGCATGTCTCCATAACCTGCTTTAAATTGAATGGTCTTTCTCTTTCATGAGTTGGATACTTCTGAAGAGTCCTGGCCAGGTGTTTTATAGAAAGTGCTTCAATTTGGGTTTGCCTGTGACTTCATGATTAATTTAGGCTATGTGTTTTTGGTAATACCACAGGAGTGATGCTGGGTCCTTCAAGATGCCTTATGTCGTCAGGAGACGTCCCATCATCGGTGACATCAGTAATGACAGCCTTGGGCTGGCAGAGGCACACAGGGCACAGAGCCTTGCTGCCCCTGGGCACGTGGCTCCCTGCTCCTCCACCTGCTCACCCAGCCGGGAGCTCCTGCATGGGCTCTCTGCTCACCTGTCGTCCACAGTTTGGGTGGGTCTCTCAATCAGGGTCCCGTGTCTGCATATCTGGGTAGTGGGCACATGGATGTGATTCAAGCAAGACCAACCAGACCTTCTTGATTTTGCATCTTGGTGGGGCTTACACCAAGAACAGTAACTTTTGTTCCAAATACGTCTGTGGGCTTCTGTGTGTTCAAGCTTTGCGGGGCTGCTGTAATAGATGGCCATAAACTGGGTGGCTTCAACAATGCACACTTACTCTCTTCACGTTCTGGACATCAGAAGCCTAGAATGGGTCCTAGGGCGAATGTCAAGTGTCAGCCAGGGCTGTGTTGCTTCTGGATTCTCAATGGGGAGAATGCTTCTTGTCTCGACCAGCTCCTGGGGGCGCCACATCCCTAACCTCCTGGCCCTTCCTCTGTCTGCAGGGCCAGCCACCTTGGACCAAGTCCTCACACTGCCATCTTTCTCCCTCTTCCCCTCTTTTAAGGACCCTGGTAATGCCATTTGGCCTGTCTGGTGATCCAAGATCACCTCTCACCTCTACGTCAGCTGGTGAGCCACTGAATCCCATCGGCTACCTTAATTCCCCTTTGCCATGCAAAGTAATAGGGTCTGGGAATTAGGATGTGGACCTCTTTGGGGCAGCCACTGTTCTGCCTACTACACCATCCTCTTCAAAACCTGCTTCCTTAGCTTTTCTCGGGTGTGAACTGCCCGGGATATCATTCATCAATTCCTTGCCGCTTCTATGAAGCAGAATCAGCGTCACTGGGGTTGCTTTGCTTCAGGCAAGTCAAATGAAGTGAGTGGATGTTACCACTAACTCCCCACTACTTGCTTTTTAAAAAGTCCTGGTTGTGGAGTGGGTGAGGGCGCCTGAGTGGTTCAGTTGGTTAAGCATCTGCCTTTGGCTCAGTTCATGATCTCAGGGTCCTAGGATCGGGTCCTGTGTTGGGACCTCTGAATAGCAGGGAGCCTGCCTCTCCTTGTCTCTCTGTCTCTCCCCTCCACTCATACTCAATCTCATTCTCTCTCAAATTAGTAAACGAATCTTTAAAAAAAGAAAAGACTTGGGGAGGCACCTGCCTGGCTCAGTTGGAGGAGCATGTGACCCTTGATCTCGGGATTGAATGTGAGCCCCACTTTGGGCATGGAGTTCACTTAAAAACAAAAACCAAACAAACTCTGGGGTCTTAGCAAGAAGATCTGGGATCCAGTATGATTTGGAAGCCCCTATTTGTGGGGGATACGGCCCTGGATGGCAGGAATGTGAAGCCTAGCTGACTGGGGTGGCTGTTCTCACAGGGACTTATCTTTTGCGTAGACAAATACAACATGGCTTGGGGTTAAGTCTAGCCACAAACCCTCACAACCAGCATCCACTTCCTTTCTGGAACTGAGAAACCCCAAGGACCGCAAACGTTAACTCACAAGCCACGTAACCCATGCTTACTCTCCTGGAGTCTTTGAGGTGACTCACAGCCCTGAATAGAGTCCTCAGAGAGATGAAAGATAATAAAAATGGGCCTTAAAAAAACCCCCAACAACCCCAAACCGACAGAAGTCCAGAGAGAGCATCGTGGCAAACCAATAAGTGGACCAAAGAACCAAATGTGAAAAGATGATGCTTCAGGGGTGGGGTTCTTTTTTTGTTTTTGTTTTGTTTTTCCCCAAAAAGAAACCCAAGGCGCTGTCAGACCCTTCATATTGCTCTTTGGACTTTGGGAATTCTGTCTGGATGTATCACATGGAAGCCACATGGATGCAAAAGAGAGAGGCCAGTGCTGTTGGTAGGTAGAAAATTGGGTGAAAACCAACACCAGAAGGAGAAAGCGGTGCAAGTAGTCAAAAGAGCGTTCAGATCAGGGCACAGACCACAGGGCACAGACCAGTCTGTGAGAGACTCACAAACAGGGAGATGCACCTTTTGGATACTGCATGGTGAAAAGAAAAGGGAGAAATGGGGAAATTAGGGTTTTTCAAGAAGAAAGGAAAAAAAAATCAAAGCCATGACATTTCTCATTCTTTACCTCCCTGCAAGAAGTAGCTAGTGAAAAGTTGTACTTTTCTATGCTATCAGCAGAGGGCACACTTGCACTAAAAAAATCTTTACAGGGCCTCCTGGGTGGCTTAGTCTGCCCATTAGGTCATGATCTCAGAGTCCTGGAATTGAACCCCACATCGGGCTCCCTGCTCAGTGGGGAGTCTGCTTCTCCCTCTCCCTCTGCCGCTCCCCTTGCTTGTGCTGTCTCTCAAATAAACAGAAATCTTTAATTAAAAAAATCTTTACAAGAGCAACCAAGTGCATTATCTAGGAACACACGTCAACAGGAACCGCACAAATCCTCCCAGTCACAACCCTGTTTACAGAAGTACACAGGTGCAAACATCACTTATCAAACACTGCCAGAATAAACCAGAAAATGAGGTCCACAAAACTCAATTGGTACACACCGAAGAACGGCACTGGTAGGTCACATGGTAACCCTACGTATGACATTTTGGAGAACTACCAGACTGTGTTCCACCTATGTTCACATGCAGTATTTACAACAGCCCACAGGTGGAAGCAGCTCAGTGTCCATCAGAGATGAATGAATAAAGGAAATGTGGAATGTTATTCAGCCTTAAGCAGGAAAGACGCCTGTTACCACATGGATGAACCTTGAAAACACTAGGCTAAGTGAAACAAGCCAGTTGCAAAGACAAATACCATGTGGTTTCACTGATACGATGTTTCTAAAGAAGCCAGGTTCATAGAAGTAGAAAATTAGCATGGTGCTTACCAGGGGTAGCGGGGGGATGGTCTGGGAGTTGGAGTGCTGGGACTGAAGCAGTAGGCATTAGTCTCTCCAGGTAGAACTCAGGAGTGGAGGTTGCTGGTCCAGCCACTGAATTGGCAGCGTAACCTTGGGTTGCCTGGGGAGATCTGAATGCAGGAAGACAATTAGAGCTAACGATGATCAAGGGCTTAATTCTCCCTGTTGAAGACACAGGAAGAAACATCTTTCCTGTTGCTTAGGGCCTTTTTAAAAAAATAATAAATTTATTTTTTATTGGTGTTCAATTTGCCAACATACAGAATAACACCCAGTGCTCATCCCGTCCAGTGCCCACCTCAGTGCCCGCCACCCAGTCACCCCCTCCCCCGGCCCACCTCCCCTTCCACCACCCCTAGTTCGTTTCCCAGAGTTAGGAGTCTTTAGGGCCTTTCTTTAGAGAACATATAAGTTGTTCCTTTGTCAACATTTTTAGAAAGTAAGTAAGCCTCTTGCCAGTTCTGCGGCCCAGGCCTACGTTTCTGGAGGACCAGGAGTGTGAGTGTGAAGTGTGAATGTGAAGGACCAGGTAAAATCAAGGTGGTGGCATTCCCATGTCCCAGCTCCTGAAGGAGGGCAGGAGCTCAACTCAGTGTTGCACAGCTGCCTCCTGACATAAAGCTGGATGATCTCTGTGTGACACGTGGTGCTGTCAAGTCCTCCTGCTAGAGGACTAATTATTATTTATCTCAAAACACTGGATTTGATGAGCTGCCTCTGCTGGACTCCATGACAGGGCAACACTGTTTTCCGTCTTTGCCGTCTCTTTGGCAGATCTTGAATGCATATCACATTCTGGCTTGAACACCTGTTGGATTATAAAACTGTCCTCAATTTTTGTGCCAGAGCGGAGCTCCATATCAATCTTCACACTCGCATCCCTACTGGGGGGGGGGGGGGAGGCACAGAGCTGTGACATGGTTAGGAGCAGTCTTTGCATTCATCGTCACCATCCCTTACACCATTCCAGGGCGGAATGTCCCTGGTGCTATGTCCTCAATATGCAGATGCAGATCCAGAACCACCCCCTCTCTGAATGGAGCCTGGGAATATACATGCACATGTGCAACAGGGTTTGTAAAAGAAAGCTGGCTGCATTGGTGAAAGCATGTTGGTTGTATTTCTTTTTATATGGAAAGGTTAGGAGCAACCTAAAAGGCAGAAACAGGAGTCATCTTAAGCAAGTTATGGTACCTCCAAGGAAAGGAACATCTTGCAACTGTTAGCACGAAAGCCATTTTTGGTGGTGATGTTTTTTAGCTCATTGGAGGAGGTGTTTAATGGGGACATAAAACACCCCAGTGACATGTGGGTGGGTGGGACCTATGTGCCTGGACCCCCTTACCAGTAGGCAATGTCTTCCCTGAGTGGCCAGGGAACCACCATTAACACACGTGTCCAAGAGATGGCTTGAAAATGAGAGTCCATCTAAGGAGTCCTTTGGAACTGGAGACTCAGGAGAGGGGTGCTGTCCTTAGAGGGGATGAGCTTTCCAGGGGAAGGAGAGGGTGGGCAAGATGTGGGTAGGTTGAGGGCCAACTCCGGTGGATCTGATAGCACAGAACAAGGAGGAAGGAAAGAGGGTGAGGATGAGGAGGGGGAGAAAGCCCATCTTGTCCAGTAAGCGTCAGCCTCTGCAGAGAAGCACAGGGAGCCTAAGGATGAGGAACGGCTGTGCATTGGGCCAAAGACTGATGCATCCCTCCGTCCCACTCTCCATCACCGACTCTGGATTCCAGGCTGGCATCTCCCAACATGAATGTGAGCAAAGGCCATTAGGGTCTCCATGCTGGAGCACTGGGCAAGAGGGGAGTCTTGGGGTGTTGTTCCTGAAGTTGCCTAGATTGGCTGAGAACAGCAAGCTCCTGGCTTCCCCCCAGAAGCCTTTCTGCTGAGCCAGGCATTGACTAGGAAGATTCCCAGACTCCAGGAAACGTTGCAGCCAGAGCCAACCCAAAGGCGCTCTGTGCATTGTAATCCCAGGGGGCAGATGCTGGGGATGGAGACACAGAGACCGTGGCCCAGTGTCACACCAGGATATCACCCCACATTTGAAGATCACTGCATCCGTTTCCTAATGGCTGCTGTAAAATTGCTACACACTAGTGGCTTAAAACAACACAGGTGTCTCATGGTTCTAGAGGTTAGAAGTGCAGACTGGGCCTCACCAGGTAAAATCAAGGTGGTGGCAGACTGCATTCATTCTGCAGGCTCTCAGGGGAGAATCTGTTTTCCTTGCTCTTTCTAGCTTCTGGAGGTACCTGAGTCTCTCTGCTCATGAACCCCTTCTCCGTCTTCAAAGCCACCAGTGGCCGATTGATTCCTTCTCCCACTACCTCACTGACACTTTTTTGTTTGTTTGTTTGTTTTGGTCCCCTCTTCTGCATTTGAAAATCCTTGTGATTCGTTCAGCTCATCCGGATCCTCCAGGATCACCTACTTAATTTCAGGTCAGCTGATTAGCAACCTTAATTCCATTGTAGCTGAAGTTCACCTTTGCTGTGTAAGGTGATATATATCCAGGTGATCCCAGGCTGTGGGGCATCCTTATTCTGCCCATTACCATTTTTTGCTCACTGCACCTTCCCTGTTGGATTACCCTTAACCAGGTGTCCCTGTTTGAAGTGAGAACTCCCAAGTGCCAGGATCATAGCATGGAGTTGCTCAGGTTGTCACCTGCCTGGGGACAGTTGGCCAGTGACTGAACGGCAACATAACCATTCCACCTGCCTCTCACCAGGTTGCAAGCCCTAGCTTAAGGCAATGGCCACTTCTTCCAATTAGTGAAATAACATCCTATGGGATATTGGCTTATAGTGGGTTGAATAGTGCCCCATCCCCAAAGAGGCCTGTCCAGAGTCTTTGGATGTGATCTTATTTGGAATAGGGGTCCTCTAGATGTAATTAAGAATCTTGAGATGAGGACACCTGGGTGGCTCAGTGGTTGAGCATCTGCCTTCGGCTCAGGGCGTGATCCCCGGTGCTGGGACCGAGTCCCACGTCGGGCTCCCCATAGGGAGCCTGCTTCTCCCTCTTCCTGTGTCCCTGCCTCTCTCTGTGTCTCTCATGAATAAATAAAAATCTTTAAAAAAGAATCTTGAGATGAGACAATCCTGATCAGGATGAGCGGTACATCCATCCAATGATAAATGTCCTCACTGGAGACATCAAGGAGGAGATGCATGTGAGGAACACATGAAGATGAAGGCAGAGATCAGGATGAGCCTCTAGAAGCTGAGGGATGCCAACAACCACTGCTGGCCACCAGAAGCTGGGACAGAAGCACAGATCAGGTTTCCCCTCAGAGCCCCCAGAAGGAAACAATCCCAACAACACCTTACTTTAGGACTTCTGGCCTTCACAATGGTGACAGAATAATTTTCTTTTGTATTTTTTCTGATTAAATTTTTTTTATTTATTAAAATCATTTTCCCCCATTTAAGAAAATAATGAAGAAAATTTTGGTGAAAGATACGTAATGTAAATTTCCCATCCTAATAGCTTTTAGCGCCCAGCTCAGTGGCATTAAGCACATTTGCATGTTGTTCAACCATCACCACCATCCATCTCCAGGACTTTTTCATCTTGTAGAACTGAGACTGTGGGCACCTGGGTAGCTCAGTGGTTGAGCATCTGCCTTCGGCTCAGGTCGTGATCACGGGGTCCTGGGATTGAGTCCCACATTGGGCTCCCCACAGCGAGCCTGCTTCTCCCCCTGCCATGTCTCTGCCTCTCTCATGAATAAAAAAAAAAAAAAAAAAAAAAAAAAAACCAACCTGGAGACTTTCCCATTAAACATTTCCCTACTCTCTACTCTCTCCCTCCCCCAGACCTTGGCCACCACCTTTCTACCTTCTGTATCCATCATGATCCTGACAACTCAGAGGAGTGAAATTCTATAGGATTTGTCTTTCTGTGACCGGCCTATTTCACTTTGCATAATGTCAATTTTCTGTTATTTAAAGCAAACAGTGTGTAGTAACAAGCTGATATTTGAAAATGGCTCTGTCCCATAGACCCTTATGCAATGATGAAAATATGCTTTACTGTTTGAGCTTGTTTACTACTGATTCTGTAGGGCTGTGCTGTCACTCCAATATGAAAGCCATTAGGGACTCGTGACCACTGAGCATGTAGTATGGCTGGTACAACAGACGGAGTGAGTTTTAAACTTCATGTAATTTTTGGGGCACCTGGGTGGCTCAGTGGTTGAGCATCTGCCTTCGGCTCAGGTCACAATCCTGGGGTCCTGGGATCGAGTCCTGCATGGGGCTCCCCACAGGGAGTCTGCTTCTCCTTCTGCCTATGTCTCTGCCTTTCTCTTGGTGTCTCTCATGAATAATAAATAAAATCTTTTAAAAAATTAAGTTTTATTTAATTTTAATTAATTTAAATGTAAATAATCACCTACAGCTAGTGGCTGCTAGGGAGCACCTGGAAGGACAGCAGTCCTAACATCTCCCTGGGGGCTGTAGGACTTCATGTTCCCACCAGAGGTAAGGGAGTTACTGGGTACACCATAGCATCTGTAGGTCCTGGGTGGGCCAGAAAAACGTCATTCCTGGAAATGTTGGCCTCAAAAGCCCCAGCTTATTATGGGCTTGGCAAGATATCCTCCTTTCTGGGGAAGCATGAATGTATCAGGCCAGTTCCCTGGTGATGTGCACCTCCAGAGGCTTAGCGTGGGCTGTTGAGAGGCCCAGGGACCCACAGGGCACTTACAGTGTACTTCTGAGAGAGCAGAAAGACATGGTGGTTGGGGGGCAGCCCCCTCTGCATGCTCCCTCCTGACTTCCTGGTGCAAGTTTTCCCTTACCTCCAGAAACCACCCTCCACTCTGCTGCACTTGGTGGCGGCTTGAAGCCTCTCCATTTCTTTGTTTTCTGTGTGTCTCTCTCTTGATTCATGTACTGCCTCTCTTAGGAACCCCTCCTCTCAGGGAGTCCTTATGGGGACTCATGACATCCTACATGGGCTGGCATAGGTCATGTATGTATTACTGTGTACATACCGTTCAAAAGCAAAGATTCAACCGAGTGAATCAGAAGATGGAGTGGGTTCATGAATCCATCCAGCAAGTGGAGAGAGGCTCTGAGGAACTAGCTGTGCAAGTGGAAGGATTTTATAGGAAAGAGAGCAGGGCGTTATTAGCAAAAGAAAAAAGATTGTCTGGGGGAATTTGGACTGTAGTTAAAACTTGGTTTGCTGTCCTGGGGGCAAATGACTCCATTTGGCTTGTGTGAATTCTCTCCCCTGCACTGACTGCCCCATCTCAGGTGGTAGTGGGTGTTGCAGTGACAGCTAGGATTTTGAGCCTCTCCGTGGAGGAAGGGGAAATCACAGATGAGAAAATGAGAAATAAGAAACTTCTGAAGGTGGGTGGTGATGTCTGCTTTGCCAAAGGACCTCTTCCTGAGATGCCTTGCAGCCCCAGATCCAAGATCTTTTGGAGAAAGAGAAACCATAATAATTGGGGGGAGGGATGTACTCACTACTTAGGTCCCAAATACGCTGGTTCAGATAAAATCCTGAAAGAGAGAGAAGGAGAGAAATAAACCTGTTTGTAGATTCCTCATATTTTCCCTGTCATTTGCCTATTTGGTTCACCTGGTCCCTGGGGGCTGGTTGGGGTGCTGGGAAGTGAGATGTGTGCTGTGGAGACTGGGGTGTAGGGCCATCAGAGGCACCAGGATGCACGTGCAGAGCTGGCCTGGAGGATCTGTGTGGAACGTGTCCCCACCTCCTCCAGGCTCCAAGACACAGCAGACACGGAGCCTGGAGGGCATGGTGTGGCCTCCATCAGGTCCTCCTGGTCCAGGACAGACAGACAGAAGGGCAGAAGGATGGCCAGTGTCACACCAAAGCTAAATGGGAAGGGGAAGAGCTGCAGTGCAGGGGAACCTTTTTCCACATCCTGATCAAGATAGTGTCCTTCTCATGTTTGCTCTTTGCGATCCCTGTGTAAGACACTTGGGAGGTCCCTAGGATCTGATGGACGCCACTTCAGCTTCTTAGCCATTTCTGGGGCTGACTAGAGAAGAGAAAGAGAAGCCTTAATTGTAGAATGATGCTTTACTTCTAAAATAAAAAAAAAAGGGAGGTGGTTCTGCAGATTCAAACCAGGGTATGAGAATCAGGCGGACTAACTTTGATCTGGACCCGTGGGCATCAAGGTGGGTCTGCCTGTATGGGATGGTGTTACAGGAACAGAGAAGAGACCCCATGGATTCATGCAGTTTGTGTCTGGGGTCTGATTTGTCACATTTCGAGGGACAATCCATTCGTGGATGGCCTCTGATAATGGAAAGGTTTAAGATACAAACCTATGTATTGAGCTCAGAAAAAAGTTTTTGAAATAACTGGGCCAGCTTTATACATTTGTAAGCTTGTACACATTTTTCTAATTTTTATTTTTTTAAATTTTTAAAAAAGATTTGATTTATTTATTCATGACAGAGAGAGAGAGAGAGGCAGAGACACAGGAAGAGGGAAAAGTAGGCTCCATGCAGGGAGCCCAACGTGGGACTCGATCCCGGGTCTCCAGGATCACACCCTGGACCGAAGGTGGCGCTAAACAGCTGAGCCACTGGACTGCCCATATTTTTCTAATTTTTAAGAAAACAAATCCTTTTTTTTTCTTTATTTATGACAGTCAGAGAGAGAGAGAGAGAGAGGCAGAGACACAGGCAGAGAGAGAAGCAGGCTCCATGCACCAGGAGCCCGACGTGGGATTCAATCCCAGGTCTCCAGGATCGCGCCCTGGGCCAAAGGCAGGCACCAAACCTCTGCGCCACCCAGGGATCCCTAAGAAAACAAATCCTATTAGAAATTAGTCTTGACAAATACTCACCATTTGCTTCAACGTGGATGGAACTGGAGGGTATTATGCTGAGAGAAATGAGTCAATCAGAGAAGGACAAACATTATATGTTCTCATTCATTTGGGGAATATAAATAATAGTGACAGGGAATAGTGAAAGGGAATAGTGAAAGGGAATAAATAATAGTGAAAAGGAAGGGAGAAGAAATGGATAGGAAATATCAGAAAGGGAGACAGAACATGAAGACTCCTAACTCTGGGAAACAAACTAGGGGTGGTGGAAGGGGAGGAGGGCGGGGGGTGGGGGTGACTGGGTGATGGGCACTGAGGGGGGCACTTGGGATGAGCACTGGGTGTTATTCTATATGTTGGCAAATTGAACACCAATAAAAATAAATTTATTATTAAAAAAATTAAAAAAAAATTAGTCTTGAGATACATCCACGAAGGCAAAGAAACAAAAGCAAAAATGAACTATTGGGACTTCATCAAGATAAGAAGCTTTTGCAGAGCAAAAGATACCATCTACAAAACTCAAAGACAACCTACAGAATGGGAGAAGATATTTGCAAATGACGTATCAGATAAAGGGCTAGTTTCCACGATCTATAAAGAACTTATGAAACTCAACACCAAAGAAACAAACAATCCAATCATGAAATGGGCAAAAGACATAAAGAGAAATCTCACAGAGGAAGACATAGACATGGCCAACATGTACATGAGAAAGTGCTCTGCATCACTTGCCATCAGGGAAATACAAATCAAAACCACAATGAGATACCACCTCACACCAGTGAGAATGGGGAAAATTAACAAGACAGGAAACCACAAATGTTGGAGAGGATGTGGAGATAAGGGAACCCTCTTACACTGTTGGTGGGAATGTGAACTGGTGCAGCCATTCTGGAAAACTGTGGAGTTTCCTCAAAGAGTTAAAAATAGACCTGCTCTACGATCCAGCAATTGCACTGCTGGGGATTTACCTCAAAGATGCAGATGCAATGAAACGCCAGGACACCTGCACCCCGATGTTTATAGCAGCAATGTCCACAATAGCCAAACTGTGGAAGGAGCCTCGGTGTCCATCAAAAAATGAATGGATAAAGAAGATGTGGTCTATGTATACAATGGAATATTCCTCAGCCATTAGAAATGACAAATACCTACCATTTGCTTCGACATGGTTGGAACTGGAGGGTATCATGCTGAGTGAAATAAGTCAATCAGAGAAGGACAAACAGTATATGTTCTCATTCATTTGGGGAATATAAATAATAGTGAAAGGGAATAAAAGGGAAGGGAGAAGAAATGGGTAGGAAATATCAGAAAGGAGACAGAACATGAAGACTCCTAACTCTGGGAAATGAACTAGGGGTAGTGGAAGGGGAGGAGGGCGTGGGGTGGGGGGTGAATGGGTGACGGGCACTGAGGGGGGCACTTTTTTTTTAAAAGATTTTTTTTAAAGATTTTATTTATTTATTCATAGAGACACAGAGAGAGAATGAGAGGCAGAGACACAGGCAGAGGGAGAAGCAGGCTCCATCCAGAGAGCCCGATGTGGGACTCGATCCAGGGTCTCCAAGATCACGCCCTGGGCTGCAGGCGGCGCTAAACCGCTGCGCCACCGGGGCTGTCGGGGCGGGGGTGGGGGGCACTTGACGGGATGAGCACTGGGTGTTATTCTGTATGTTGGCAAATTGAACACCAATAAAAAATAAAATTATTATTAAAAAAATAAAATCCTTAAACAAACAAACAAACAAACAAACAAATAAAAAACCCCCACAAATTACTGGGGACTGTGGGAATGAGAATGGGGAGTTATGGTGTAATGGTTATGGGGTCTCTGGGATGACAAAAATGTTTTGTAAAGAGATAGAAAGGATGATTGCCCGATACTGTCAATATAATTAATGCTATTGAAGTGTACACTTAAAAATGGTTAGAATGGGGGCAGCCCCAGCGGCTCAATGGTTTAGCGCCTGCCTGCGGCCCAAGGCCTGATCCTGGAGTCCCGGGATTGAGTCCCACATCAGGCTCCCTGCATGGAGCCTGCTTCTCCCCCTGCCTGTGTTTCTGCCTCTCTCTTTCTCTCTCTCTCTGTTTCTAATGAATAAGTAAATAAAATCTTTAAAAAACAAACAAACATCCTCTTTATCCAGTTTGGCTATTGTGGACATTGCTGCTATAAACATCAGGGTGCAGGTGTCCCAGCGTTTCACTGCATCTGTATCTTTGGGGGTAAATCCCCAGCAGTGCAATTGCTGGGTCGTAGGGCAGATCTATTCTTAACTCTGAGGAACCTCCACACAGTTTTCCAGAGTGGCTGCACCAGTTCACATTCCCACCAACAGTGCAAGAGGGCTCCCCTTTCTCCACATCCTCGCCAACATTTGTTGTTTCCTGCCTTGTTAATTTTCCCCATTCTCACTGGTGTGAGGTGGTATCTCATTGTGGTTTTGATTTGTATTTCCCTGATGGCAAGTGATGCGGAGCATTTTCTCATGTGCGTGTTGACCATGTCTATGTCTTCCTCTGTGAGATTTCTGTTCATGTCTCTTGCCCATTTCATGATTGGATTGTTTGTTTCTTTGCTGTTGAGTTAAATAAGTTCTTTATAGATCTTGTATAGGTATACAATGAAATCTTAGTCATTAGAAACGACAAGTACCCACCATTTGCTTCAACGTGGATGGAACTGGAGGGTATTGTGCTGAGTGAAGTAAGTCAATCGGAGAAGGACAAACATTATAAATGGTCTCATCCATTTGGGGAATATAAAAAATAGTGAGAGGGAATAAAGGGGAAAGGAGAAAAAATGAGTGGGAAATATCAGAAGGGGAGACAGAACATGAGAGATTCCTAACTCTGGGAAATGAACAAGGGGTAGTGGAAAGGGAGGTGGGTGGGGGGTGGGGGTGACTGTGTGACGAGCACTGAGGGGGGCACTTGATGGGATGAGCACTGGGTGTTATACTATATGTTGGCAAATTGAACTCCAATTAAAAAAATATATAAAAAAATAAAAAATAAAACAGGGAAAAATAAATTTAACTACCCTAAAAATATTAAATCTATTTGAAAAAAAATATTCCCCTGGCTATTCGGGGTCTTTTCTGATTCCACACAAATCTTAAGATGATTTGTTCCAACTCTCTGAAGAAAGTCCATGGTATTTTGATAGGGATTGCATTAAATATGTAAATTGCCCTTGGTAACATTGACATTTTCACAATATTAATTCTGCTAATCCATGAGCATGGAATATTTTTCCATCTTTTTGTGTCTTCCTCAATTTCTTTCAGAAGTGTTCTGTAGTTTTTAGGGGTATAGATCTTTTACCTCTTTGGTTAGGTTTATTCCTAGGTATCTTATGCTTTTGGGTGCAATTGTAAATGGGATCAGCTCCTTAATTTCTCTTTCTTCAGTCTCATTGTTCGTATATAGAAATGCCACTGACTTCTGGGCATTGATTTTCTATCCTGCCACACTGCCAAATTGCTGTATGAGTTCTAGCAATCTTGGGGTGGAGTCTTTTGGGTTTTCTAGGTACAGTATCATGTCATCTGCGAAGAGGGAGAGTTTGATTTCTTCTTTGCCAATTTGAATGCCTTTAATGTCTTTTTGTTGTCTGATTGCTGAGGCTAGGACTTCTAGTACTATGTTGAATAGCAGTGGTGAGAGTGGGCATCCCTGTCTTGTTCCTGATTTTAGGGGAAAGGCTCCCAGTGTTTCCCCACTGAGAATGATATTTGCTGTGGGCTTTTTGTAGATGGCTTTTAAGATGCTGAGGAATGTTTCTTCTATCCCTACACTCTGAAGAGTTTTGATCAGTAATGGATACTATATTTTGTCAAATGCTTTCTGTGCATCTATTGAGAGGATCATATGGTTCTTGTTTTATCTCTTGCTGATATGATCAATGACATTGATTGCTTTACAAGTGTTGAACCAGCCTTGCATCCCGGGGATAAATCCCACTTGGTCATGGTGAATAATCTCCTTAATGTATTGTTGGATCCTATTGGCTAGTATCTTGTTGAGAATTTTTGCATCCATGTTCATCAGGGATATTGGCCTATAATTCTCCTTTTTGGTGGGGTCTTTGGTTTTGGAATTAAGGTGATACTGGCTTCATAAAACGAGTTTGGAAGTATTCCATCCCTTTCTATCTTTTGGAACAGCTTTAGCAGAATAGGTATTGTTCTTATTTATTTATTTTTATTTATTTTTTTAAAATAAATTTATTTTTTATCGGTCTTCAATTTGCCAACATATAGAATGACACCCAGTGCTCATCCCATCAAGTGTATTGTTTCTTTTTTAAACGTTTGAAAGGATTCCCCTGGAAAACCATCTGGCCCTGGACTTTTGTGTCTTGGGAGGTTTTTGATGACTGCTTCAATTTCCTCCCTGGTTATTGGCCTGTTCAGGTTTTCTATTTCTTCCTGTTCCAGTTTTGGTAGTTTGTGGTTTTCCAGAAATGCATCCATTTCTTTTAGATTGTCTAATTTATTGACATGTAGTTGCTCATAATATGTTATTAAAGTTGTTTGTATTTCCTTGGTATTGGTTGTAATCTCTCCTTTTTCATTCATGATTTTATTAATTTGAGTCATTTCTCTTTTGTTTTTAATAAGGCTGGCTAATGGTTTATCCTATCTTATTAATTCTTCAAAGAACTAACTCCTGGTTTTGTTGATCTATTCTACGGTTCTTCTGATCTATATTTCATTGAGTTCTGCTTGAATCTTTATTAACTATCTTCTTCTGCTGGGTGTAGGTTTTACTTGCTATTCTTTTTCCAGTTCCTTTAGCTGCGAGGTTAGCTTGTGTATTTGAGTTTTTTCCAATTTTTTGAGGAATGCTTGTATTGCGATGTATTTCCATCTTAGGACTTCTTTGGCTGTATCCCAAAGATTTTGAACGGTTGTATCTTCATTCTCATTAGTTTCCATGAATCTTTTTAATTCTTCTCTGATTTCCTGGTACCCTTTCATCTTTTAGCAGGATGGTCTTTAACCTCCATATGTTTGAATTTCTTCCAAATTTCTTCTTGTGGTTTAGTTCTAGTTTGAAAGCATTATGGTCTGAAAATATGCAGGGGAGAATCCCAATCTTTTGGTGTCAGTTAAGACCTGATTTGTGACCCGGTATGTGGTCTATTTTGGAGAAAGTTCCATGTGCACTTGAGAAGAATGTGTATTCAGTTGCGTTTGGATGTAAATATCTGTGAAATCCATCTGGTCCAGTGTATCATTTAAAGCTCTTGTTTCTTTGGAGATATGCTTAGATCTATCAATTGCAGAAAGCACTGCGTTCATGTCTCCCAGTATAAGTGTATTATTATCTAAGTATATCTTAAATTTGGTTATTAATTGATTGATATACTTGGCAGCTCCCACTTTAGGAGCATAAATATTCATGATTGTTAGGTCTTCATGTTGGATAGATCCTTTAAGTATGATATAATGTCCCTCTTCATCTCTCGCTACAGTCTTTGCGATAAACTTTGATTTATCTGATATGACAATTGCTACCCCAGCTTTCTTTTGAGGACCATTTGAATGGTAAATGGTTCTTCAACCTTTCATTTTCAGGCTGGAGGTGTCCTTGGGTCTAAAATGAGTCTCTTGTAGACAGAACATAGATGGGTCTTGCTTTTTTATCCAGTCTGAAGCCCTGAATCTTTTGATGGGATCATTAAGCCCATTCACCTTCAGAGTTACTATTGAAAGATATGAATTTAGTGTCATCATGATACCTATTCAGTCCTTTTTTTTTGTGGATTGTTCCCTTGGACTTCCTCTTTCTTTTACAGAGCCTCCCTTAATATTTCTTGCAGAGCTGGTTTGGTGGTCACATATGCTTTCAGTTTCTGCCTATCTTGGAAGCTCTTTTCTCTCCTTCTATTCTGAATGAGAGCCTTGCTGGATAGAGTATTATTGGCTGCATGTTCTTCTCATTTAGGACCCTGAATATATCCTGCGAGCCCTTTCTGGCCTGCTAGGTCTCTGTGGAGAGGTCTGCTGTTAATGTAATACTTCTCCCCATATAAGTTAGGGATCTCTTGTCTCTTGCTGCTTTAAGGATCTTCTCTTATTTTTGGAATTTGCAAGTTTCACTATGAAGTGTCAAGGTGTTGAGTGGTTTTTATTGATTTTAGGGGGAGACCTATCTCCTGGATCTGAATGCGTGTTTCCGTCATCAGGTTGGGGAAGTTCTCAGCTATGATTTGTTCAAATACACTTTCTGGTCCTCTGTCCCATTACAGTGTCCTCTGGAACCCCAATTAAACATAGATTTTTCCTTCTGAAGCTGTCATTTATTTCCCTAACCTTTCCTCATGATGTTTTAGTTGTTTTTCTCATTTTTTCTCAGCTTCCTTCCTTGCCATCAACTTGTCTTCTATGTCACTCACTCTTTCTTCTACCTCCTTAACCCTCATAGTTAGGACCTCCAGTTTGTATTGCATCTCATTTAATTGATTTTTAATTTCGGACTGATTAGATCTAAATTCTGCATTCATGAAGTCTCTTGATTCCTTTATGCTTTCTTCCAGAGCCACCAGTAGCTTTATAATTGTGCTTCTGAATTGGCTTTCTGACATTGAATTGTAATCCAAATTCTGTAACTCTGTGGCAGAGAGTAGTGTTTCTGATTCTTTCTTTTGTGGTGAGTTCTTCCTTCTAGTCATTTTGCTCAGTGCAGAGTGGCTAAAAACAAGTTGTACTGAAAAAAGGAAGGAAAAAGGGAAGAAAATAAGGAGGGGGAAACAAACAAACAAAAACTAAAAAACAAGAAGGGGTATCCTCTGACTCTGTATACCATAAGTTCCTAGACTTCGCC
Source organism: Canis lupus dingo (assembly GCF_003254725.2). Taxonomy (NCBI): domain Eukaryota; kingdom Metazoa; phylum Chordata; class Mammalia; order Carnivora; family Canidae; genus Canis; species Canis lupus. Next base: position 102,768,874 of record NC_064243.1, read on the forward strand.
TGGAGGTTTCCAGCTCTGCTTGGTTAAGAACTTGCTCTTCACATGAGAGACTCCTAACTCTGGGAAATGAACAAGGGGTGGTAGAAAGGAAGGTGGGCGGGAGGGGGGGTGGGGGTGACTGGGTGACGGGCACTGAGGGGGGCACTTGACGGGATGAGCACTGGGTGTTATTCTATATGTTGTCAAATTGAACACCAATAAAAAAAATTTATAATAAAAAATAAAATAAAATAAAAACATTTAAAAAAAAAGAACTTGCTCTTCTCATGTCCTTCCAGCTGGTCTTTTTTAAAAATAACAAATTTATTTTTTATTGGTGTTCAATTTGACACATATTAGATTTCCACATATTAGATTCCACATATTAGATTTCCACATATTAGATATTGGATATTTCCACATATTAGATATTGTGATATTTCCACATATTAGATATTTCCACATATTTCCACTAGCTTTCCACATATTAGATTCAATCTTCTTTTACTGTATCTCACCTTCTTCTTTGTTAAACCTTATTATCACACAGCAGAAATACAGGTCACTACTGATAGCATTACACACAACTCCCACCTCTTTATGGCTGTAAAATTACAGCATAAAACCCACAGAGAAGCTCATGCCCAGTCCCAGTTTTCCGGTGCAGCATTGAGGGGCAGAGCCAGCTATTGCAAAAGGAGCAGTTCCCCTTTCTGTTCAGGTGTGTGTCACCCTGTGTGAAGAAGGCTCAAAGCTCCAGGCTGCTCCATCCATGGGTGTGTGCTCCTGGAAACACTTTTGGTCTAGTTGGCGTACTGCAGGAGGGAGGTATGGGATGAGCACTGCCATGTCCCCAGGGATCATTTTTCTGTTAGGACTTGGTGAGTGCTTTGGGGGTGGGGATATTATGCAGGAGAATGCATACACTGAGCTTCCTTTGCTGGGTTCCTTCCATGGGACTCTTCCTCTGGAAGGTTCTGGGGCCAGCTAGATCACCCATAGGGTCACTGTTCTCCTACTGGACCTAGGCCTGGTGCCCAGTATCAGGTGTTGAGGATCACTGGTTTGTACAGTAGACATCTCTTAACCAGATTCTTCTCTACTTCAGTATTTTGTTTGGAACAAAGGATTTGGGCACAACATGGTGAGTTTTTCCTCCTAAGCAGTTCTGATGTGGGCTGAGCTTGCACAGCCTTGGATGAGTCCCAGCCTTCAACCTGTGTCACCCCCTCATTAATTCTCTTCATTTTATTTATGTCTAATTTTTAAATTCTTTGTAATTTTGTCCATTTTTGGTGGAAAATCTTTTCCCTTCCCCAGAAAGCTTCCTGATGCCTACTCTTCCTTTTCAGCACAGATGAGTCAAGAAGGGGACCTCCAGATCTTTTAATGATGCTGAGAGGAAACACAGCTGACGTTGGCACTTACAACGCAGATGCAGAGAACTGGGGGTTTGCACAGGCCCCATGTCTCCAGTGGAATATGAGACCATCACTTACTGGGTGTGTTGTGTATCATTTTTCCCTTTGCCATCACCTCAGCTGCTCCCAGGTCCCTTCCCTAAGGAAAAGTCAGCTCACAAGGATGGTGTCCTTGCTCAGGACATAGGCATGAAGCAGAACAAAGACCCCCAATATTTGGTGATTGTGTGACTTTTTGTAAGCAATTTGAGCCCTGAGTTTGTAAAATGGAATAATAACAGAGTATGGCATCAGTTAAGGCACAATGCAGGTCAACTTCAGAAAATAGCACTTTCCTCAGATTAGGTACTGTTGTCTAATGTTACCAATGGCCCTATAACATTTATTGAGGTTTTCCCCCTGTCTCATGCTATTCTGAGCTTTGCATATGTTATCTTACTTTAGTTTTAGAACTCCTCCAAGAGGTAAGTCAATTCCTTCATATTCCAGATATATCAAGCCCTTGGTGTGACCTCAGCATTGTACTATGTGTTTTGAATATCCAGAAATGTCTTTGCCCTCTAATTGAAGGAAAATAATGTTAACAAAATAGGTAACCAAACCATAGAATATGTTAGAAGGTGTTTAATGCTAAAGAGAAACATGAAGTATGAAGGAGGTCCAAAGAGTGTGTCTCTGGGGAGAGGTGTAGCAGAAGGTGGCATTCCCATGTGGACAGTACAGTAAAGCTTGGAGTGGGGTGGGAGGCAGGAGCTTTTCAGGGGAGCATCCTTCCATGCAGGAAACAAATGATGATGTGGAACCAACTGGGATGGTCATCTAGACTCAGGCCAGTGTATCTGGAGGACTCACAATAGAGGATAAAATCATGGAGGATGAGGCCTGAGGCTTAACAGCTCAGGCAGCCAAGAGTTTGGTAGAGCAGGGAAAGATGTTATTCAGAACAGGATGGGACTTCTGGGGGCTGCAAGTGGAGAAGCGAGTTAATGTGGTGTATTAAACAGGAGCACAGTCTTCAGTGTTTGAATAGGAGCATGGGGGGAAAGTTGGGGAGTTTTGTGGAGAAAGGGACAAACTAAGATCACAGTACAATTTGGATCCAGAAAGAGGTAATGGTTTCTTGGTACTGGGGTGGTAGCAGCAGTGCAGGTGATAAGAACATAGATTCCAGTGGTTCATTTTCAAATAGGACATCAGTGGTGGAGAGAAACCAATCAGTAATAATGCCAAGGAATGCTGGTTATTCTTAAATTGGCAGGGAAGACTAAGATTGTGTCTTTTGGAATATATCAGGAACTCTAATTTGGACACAGTTGGAAATTCCCAGTGAATGTGAGAAATTCACAATTGCATAAACTGGTTTAGAGTTCTGGAGAGTGGTTATATAGTGTGTGTGTGTGTGTGTGTGTGTGCGCATGCACACACACACGCACATATGTTACACGTATGAGTATATATGCAAGTATTTATGGATACACAGACACTTATGTATAGATAGATGACAAATGTGTAGGAAAACCCAGGAGTGAGTACATACAGAAGGGAGAACTAGATTGAAGGACTCAGCCCAGAGGCATCCCAAAGTTTAGTGGCTCGAAGATGATGGGGAACTGCAAACCAGGCTGAGCCAGTGTGTCTGGGATGAAAAGCAAGAGTGTGGGGTCCTAGGAGCCATACAAAGGCATTATTTAGCAGGCAAGTGATTTCAAATATTGTCTCCAAGGGTCCCTAATAGACCAGGTTCTGCCACTCATTGCTGACAAAATCCAAAGGCAGAGACACAAGCAGTGGTGAAACAAGAAAGGGATTTATTTCAGGGAGGCCAACACTGGGAAGATAGTGGACTAATGTCTCAAAGACTATCTGCAGAGCACTGAGAATACTTCCAGGTGTATGTAAGGAAAATTTGGGATAAAGGTTGGTGGGGACATGCAGCTGGACAGTAAAGGTCAGGTCGATCATCATCTGGTTGTCGATCATCATTTTGAGGTCAGTCACATGGGGTCTTTATTGCTTGAGGGGTTAGTTTTGATTCCCTCCATGGGATGCTCTGCCCTCCATCTCTTTGCCTGAGTTAAGAGATAAGCCAGAATGTTTTTCCATTTCTTTGTGTCTTCCTCAATTTCTTTCATGAGTGTTCTATAATTTTGGAATACAAATCCTTTGGCTCTTTGGTTAGGTTTGTTCCTAGGTATCTTACAGTTTTCGGTGCAATTGTAAATGGGATCAATTCCTTGATTTCTCTTTCTTCTGCCTCAGTGTTAGGGTATAGAAATGGAACTGACTTACGTGTAACGATTTTATAACCTGTGACTTTGCTGAATTTATGAATCAATTCTATAAATTCTTTTGGGTTTTCCATATAGAGTATCATGTGGTCTATGAAGAGTGAAAGTTTGACTTCTTCTTTGCCAATTTGGATGCCTTTTATTACCTTTTGTTGTCTGATTGCTGAAGCTAGGACTTCTAGTACTATGTTGAACAATAGCAGTGAGAATGAGCATCCCTGTCATGTTTCTGACCTTAGGGGAAAAGCTCTGTTTTTTTCCCATTGAGGATGGAAAAACATTCCATGCTCATAGCTTGGAAGAACAAATATTAGTAAAATGTCTATGCTACCCAGAGCATTTTACACATTCAGTGTAATCCTTGTCAAAATACCATCAGTATTTTTCACAGAGTTGGAACGAATAATCCTAAAATTTGTATGGAACCAGAAAAGACCCCAAATAACCAAAGTAATGTTGAAAAAGAAAACCAAAGCTGGAGGCATCACAATTCTGGACTTCAAGCTGTATTACAAAGCTGTGATCATCAAGATAGTATGGTACTGGCATGAAAACAGACACATAGATTAGTGGAACAGAATAGAGAACCCAGAAATAGACCCTCAATTCTATGCCAACCAATCTTCCACAAAGCAGGAAAGAATATCCACTGGAAAAAAGATAGTCTCTTCAACAAATGGTGTTGGGAAAATTGGACACCCACATGCAGAAGAATGAAACCGAATCACTCTCTTACACTTTTATACACAAAAATAAACTCAAAATGGATGAAAGACCTAAATGTGAAACAGAAATCCATCAGAATCCTACATCAGAAAATGTAGGCAGCAACCTCTTTGACCTTGGTTACCCCAACTTGTTGCTAGACATGTCTTCAAAGTCAAGGGAAACAAAAGCAAAAATTAACTATTAGGACTTCACCAGGATAAAAAGCGTTTGCAGAGCAAGAGTCAACAAAACTAAAGAGTTGACAAATGACTTACCAGATAAAGAGATAGTATCCAAAACCTATAAAGAACTTATCAAACTCAATACCCAGAAAATGAAAAATCCAGTCAAGAAATGGGTAGAAGACATGAGCAGACATTTCTCCAAAGAAGACATACAAATGGCCAACAGACACAGGAAAATTCTCAATATTGCTCAGCATCAGGAAAATACAGATCAAAACCACAACAAAATATCACATCACACCAGTCAGAATGACTAACATTAATAAGTCAGGAAATGACAGATATTGGTGAGGACGTGGAGAAAGGGGAGCCCTTTTGCACTGTTGGTGATAAACTGGTACAGCCACTCTGGAGAACAATATGAAAGTTCCTCAAAAAGCTAAAAATAGAACTAGCCTATGACCCAGCAATCACACTACTACTAGGTATTTACCCAAAGGATACAGATATAGTGCACCCCAATGTTTATAGCAGAAATGTTCACAGTAGCCAAACTATGGAAAGGGTTGAGATGTCCATCGACAGATGAATGGATAAAGAAGATATGGTGTATATATATATACAATGGAATATTACTCAGCCATCAAAAAGAATGAAATCTTGCCATTTGTAATGATGTGGTTGGAACTAGAGGGCATTATACTAAGTGAAATAAGTCAGTCAGAGAAATACAATATCATATGATCGCACTCATACGTGGAATTTAAGAAACAAAACAGAGGATCATAGGAAAAGGGAAGGGAAGGAAAAATAAAATAAGAAAATCAGAGAGGGAGACAAACCATAAGAGAGTCTTAACTCTAGAGAACAAACTGAGGAGATGTGGGTGGGGGGATGGGGTAACTGGGTTATGAGCATCAAGGAGGGCACTTGAGGGGCACCCAGGTGGTTCAGTGGTCGAGCATCTGCCTTTGGCTCAGGTTGTAATCCTGGGGTTCTGGGATTAGAAAGTGAAGATGGAGGTCAAAGTGGAGGTGGTAGAAGTTGTCTCTTACATCCTGGGGTTGAGGAAAAGGGGTTTCCTGACATCAGGATGTTTGGGCTTCATGTCCTATTTGTCTTCCATGATTATTATTACCGCGGCCCTCCATCTGGACATCCCCAGGGGCTGTGATTCCCCAGGACAGTTCTGTGACCATCTACTGCAAGAGGCCTCCCAGAGTGCTCAGATGGCAGCTACTTAAGAGAAGGACTTCCTGTCACATAGTACAACAGAATCTCACAGGGAACTCAGGGACTTCCCATGTTTTTCCATCCAGCCTGTGACATACATCAATGCAGGGATTTACTACTCTGTGTACCAGAAGCGAGGAGGCTGGTCAGGACCCAGTGACTCACTGGATCTGGTGGTGGCAGGTAAGGGACTCCCCCAAGGACACAGCCCAGCTTCCATCTCTGCTGCTCCACACATTGGACCAGCTGTGCGTCTATCATAGATCCTTGTCCTCCCACCTTATCCATTGGGGTCTCACTCTCTGTGTCCTGACTCTGGTCCCATATCCTTTCAGGAAGGCTGCTGGAGTCCCAAAAGGGACCATACCTCATGGGGATAGACACTCAGCTCCCCCTCCACGCATATGGCCACTCTCTGGTCCTGGGTTGTGGGCAAATTGAAAAGTGTTGGTTTCCTGGCAGCCTGGGTGGCTCAGTGGTTTAGCACCACCTTTGGCCCAGAGTGTGATCCTGGAGACCCGGAATCAAGTCCCGCGTGGGCTCCCTGCATGGAGCCTGCTTCTCCCTCTGCCTGTATCTCTGCCTCTCTCTCTCTCTGTGTGTCTTTCATGAATAAATAAATAAAATCTTAAAGAAAAGTGTTGGTTTGTTTGTCTTGTTCTTGTGATCACCATATAGCAGCAATAGTTGACTTTCACCTACTTTCTTTCTTCTTTCTTTTAGGGCCAAACAAGAGAATGGTGGTTTTGTGTGTGGTTCCCTGGTAATGATAAGAGATTCTCTTCCCTTTGAGGCGTATACAAGGACACACCCTTCCTAACTGCTTCTCCAGGCCCCAATGTGACCTTAGGAGAGAATGTGGCCTTCCTTTGTCAAGCATCTCAATACTACCACATCTTTAATCTGTCTAAAGATGGAAGAAATGGCTCTACCCAGGAATTTTTACTTCAGAACCATAAAACCTACCTTATCTCCCCCATGACTCTTGCCCTTGGGCGTACCTATAAATGCTGTGGTTCTTCTAAAATGTCCTCCCACAGATGGTCCGTACCTAGCAACTCTGTTATGCTTTTGGTCTTAAGTGAGGAAAGATGCCGACTGTTACCTTTCTGCTTTCTGCTCAAGGATGTCCTGTGTGATGTGTGACGTGAGGAATCTGTTTCATGTTGTCTGATATGTAGGCTGTGTAGCATATAAGAGGACCCCTGCTACAATCACTCCATTCAATTTAGAGACCCTGAAGTTTAGTATATTGACTAGGACAATTTGGCATTCATATGAAAATATTTTCCTTGGGAAGAGATGTCTTTAACCATGTACACAGAGGGATCCCTGGGTGGCGCAGCGGTTTAGCGCCTGCCGTTGGCCCAGCGCGATCCTGGAGACCCGAGATCGAATCCCACGTCGGGCTCCCGCTGCATGGAGCCTGCTTCTCCCTCTGCTTATGTCTCTGCTTCTCTCTCTCTCTCTCTCTCTCTCTCTGTGTGACTATCATAAATAAATAAAAACAAAATTAAAAAAAAAAACCATGTACACAGAAGTGCTCTGTGGTGATTCTTTTTTTTTTAATAAATTAATTTTTTATTGGTGTTCAATTTACCAACATACAGAATAACACCCAGTGCTCATCCCGTCAAGTGTCTGTGGAGATTCTTGAGAAGCAGAGTGAGAGGTGGGTGCACCATGCAATGTGTGGGTATGTCATCATCATTCATACCCTTCCTAGTCCTCTCCTTAGGTGGTGCCTTCTGCAGATGGGTAGGTGACTGAGTGTCATCAGTATATAGTGACAGGGATGCCTGGGTAGCTCAGTGGTTGAGTGTCTGCCTTTGACTCAGGGTGTGATCCCGGGGTCTGGGATGGAGTTCCACATTGGGCTCCTTGCGGTGAGCCTGCTTCTCCCTCTGCCTATGTCTCTGCCTCTCTCTCTGTGTCTCTCATGAATAAAAAAAATGAAATCTTTAAAAAAAAAAGTAGCTGATAGCGACAGAAAAAGTGAAAGGAGTGGCCATACTAGTTTCTTCATTCAAGGCTATTTTCATGAGTAAAAATTTTGTGGGTGATTCTGATACCATAGTGCTGTCTCTCATTAGTCACCAAGACAACAGAGAATGTAGAAAGTTTACAGAACAATGTACAAGATGGCTTTATGGTCAAGATCCTACAGAGTTATGTAGGCAGGGGCAGTTTGGCCATCCTGGTGGATGGGGATTGAGTTCTGTAAGCCATAACTTTCCTAGTTGGCTGAGAGTTTTCATGGTTTCAAGGGAGGGAACCATGTCCAATCAGGGGAGCAGAGGCAATGGAAGCACAGTTATGAGATGGGCCTGCCTGGTGCATTCTGGGAACTACACGTTAATTATGAGGGGCGGGGTGCATGGCTTAGGAATAGAGGCAGGGACCTGAGGAGAAAATGGCAGGGATAGAGTTGAAAAGGGTAGTGGTGCCTGGAGAAGTTTGTGCATGACCAGCCTGCAGGCAGGGGTGCTGGGTGGAATAAGGATAACCTGCTTTAGTTGTTCAGTATCTGCTGATGGCTGCCAACTTATCACTCCAGTAAAAAATGCTCCTATGGATATCATATCCATGGATTATTGGATATCTACTCAGACACCTAATAAGCATCTCAGCAGAGATCTTAATGGACAAATCTTAAAACCACCTCCTTATACTGATCCTCCCATCTCAGTAGGTACCATCCATTCTCTCCAATGATCACATCACTGAGAGTGATATTTGATGCTCCTCTTCTGCTCCCAATGCCCACATATTCCATCACCAAATCTCAAATATCATCATTTCTATCCTCAAAAACTCAAGTCCATTTCCTTCTTTCTTCCACCACCACCACACTGTTAGGACACAACTGCACCCTGCAGCCCTTTCCACTTGGTCCCTTAAGTCCATATGTCACACAGAAAATCCAGTATTTTTGTCACCCTTTGTGACATTTAAACTTAAGTTTGTCTTTTCTGCGTGTGGGTCACCTCTTTCTTACCTCTGAGTTTGGTTATGTTGAAGTGCAATTCTCCTTGCACTTCAGAGATCTGGGTGTTTCTTATCTTCAGGGCTCATCCTCAAAGAAATATTTTCTTTTTTTTTTCTTTTTAAAAATTTTTTATTGGAGTTCAATTTGCCAACATATAACATATCACCCAGGGCTCATCCTGTCAAGTGCCCCCCCTCAGTGCCCATCACCCAGTCACCCCAGCCCCCTGCCCACCTCCCTTTCCATTACCTCTTGTTAGTTTCCAAGAGTTAGGAGTCTCTTATATTCTGTCACCCTCTCTGGTATTTCCCACTCATTTTTTCTCCTTTCCCCTTTATTACCTTTCACTATTTTTTATATTCCCCAAATGAATGAGACCATATAATGTTTGTCCTTTTCCAATTGACTTAAAGAAATCTTTTCTTATAATGCAGTGTAAATGGTCTCATCCTAGAATTTATCTCTATGTGTAAAAATACTTCTATGCATTGGTTCACAGGCATAGATTTTGTTGTTGGATATGTTTACTATGGTTTCCCAAACGTCCAAAGACTTGCATCATATAGGGAAGGCACACAATAAATGTTTATTGAATGGATAAATTAATCCAACAAGAACTCAATAACAGATCTTTACTGTTTATTAATTCCTACAACCACTTGCCCCTGAAAATGGATACCTTCCCATTGTGATTGGGGTCTAGGCCATTGTTGTCTTAATTCTCCTTTTCCTCCTCTGCTGATGTTGTCATTGGGTCAAACATGGTATGTCTTAAAGATGGGAGGGTTAACCAGGGAGGGCTTTGGTGGGTCCCCTACCAACACTGATTGCTGGCTCTCCACAGGAAACATTGAAAATGAGACCAAGAACCAGGTGAAGTGTAAGAGGGAGGAGAATTTGGACTCTTCCTCATAGAAAATGTTATATCTTATTTCTCAGACCTGCCTTAATACTTTTATAACCTTTTACTCAGCTACATCCCAGTTATGGACTTCTGGGAAGAAATCAATGTAAAGGGGAGTGAGAATGAGGGGCAGCTAGATAGGGGGAAAGAATATGTTCAGGGAAAATAGAAGACATCCTGGAGGGAGCAGAGAAGTGTTGGGGGGGAGGGAACCACCCTACTGGATGTGGTGTCATTGCCTTACATATTTCAGTCAGCCATCCCTGAAATACTGATTACAGGATTGGATAATTTTCAGGGTCTCGCCGCATTTCTCCTTGCAGATGATGTCTTGGAGGACATCCAACTTAGGGACAGACAGATGGACATGCATGTGAGTCTCTCCTCAGCTACCTCTTCTGCTCTAATCACCTTCTACAGATTCTCCTTTTTACTTTGTATTTCTGTGCTGACAGGACCCTATAGAGGAAGATCCTCAAGAGGTGACCTATGTTCATCTACACCAGAAGGCCCTCACAAGGAGTGTGGATACATTTTTCTCCTGAACTAATGAGAACTTCTCTGGCCAGCCCTGTGTGTATGCCACCCTCACCTTGTCCTGAGTGCAGAGCCAGGACTGCCCATATAGACTCCAGTATTCAAGTGAGCCTTAACAAAGGTGCAGCTCAATGGGGTGTCCTACTTATGTCCCTCAACACAAGCTATCAGCTTGTAACTCCCCAAAGACTCAAGACTAGAGTCAACTTGTCAACTGTAAAGAAATTCCAGGACCGATCAAATATCTCTCAACAGATTGCTGGTTCCTTGTACAGTTACCCATTCAGTTGTGGAACTAGAGGGTATTATGCTGAGTGAAGTAAGTCAATTGGAGAAGGACAATCATTATATGGTTTCACTCATATGGGGAATATAAAAAATAGTGAAAGAGATTACAGGGGAAAGGAGGGAAAATGAGTGGGAAAAATTAGAGAGGGTGACAAAACATGAGAGACTCCTAACTGAGAAATGAACAAGGAATAGTAGAAGGGGAGGCGGGCGGGGGGATGGGGTGACTGGGTGATGGGTGATGGACTGAGGAGGGCACTCGACGGGATGAGCATTGGGTGTCATACTATATGTTGGCAAATCGAACTTCAATTAAAAATATATTTAAGGGGATCCCTGGGTGGCGCAGAGGTTTGGCGCCCGCCTTTGGTCCAAGGCACGATCCTGGAGACCTGGGATCGAATCCCACGTCGGGCTCCCGGTGCATGGAGCCTGCTTCTCCCTCTGCCTATGTCTCTGCCTCTCTCTCTCTCTGTGTGTGACTATAATAAATAAATAAAAAATTAAAAAAAATATATATTCAAAAAAAAGAAAGCAAAGTGGAGTGACCCACAGGAGCAGGTGTAAAGATGCTTTGGGTCACTGAGCAGACATAATGTCTAGGCATGTTTAAAGAGCACTCATTGGTACCAAATACAAAGGAAAGTCATGAAGTGACTGTGGGAGAAGGAACCAGTACAGAGAATCTGGATGGCCATTTGGCAGTGAGTAAATTGAAGATGCACCTAACTCAAGATTTGACAATTTCCTAGTGGATACATATTTTAAAGATATTCTCACATATGTCCAGAGGGGTGCATGAGGAATGATATTTATCTCAGCATTGTTTACAGCAGAGATATTTGGACATAATGTGGCTATCCATCATTGGGACAGTGAGAGGACAAATGTGTTGAAGCAAGTACCTGTTCTGCAAACTTATGAATGGTCTGAAAACACTGAGTGTGCAATGGAAAGACAATGACTTCCACAGCATTACACAACTTACTACACAATACAATTTAAAAGATATAAAATAAAGCTTTGCAGGGATGAATGAATTCACATGGACTATTTCAGAGCTGCTCCTTGGAGATGGAGAATAAAAATGAGAACCATAGGGCAGAGATGAATTACAGAAGAGAGTGATTACCTACATGCATGTGTGCCTGTGCTAAACCAAAGGAAACCGATTATTCAGCTCCCAGAACCCAAGCTCTAACTAGAAAAATACATTTTCTTTCTTTTTTAAAGATTTTTATTTATTTGTTCATGACACACACACACACACACACACACACACACACAGAGGCAGAGACACAGGCAGAGGGAGAAGCAGGCTCCATTCAGGGAGCCTGACATGGGACTCTATCCCGGGTCTCCAGGATCACGCCTGGGCTGAAGGCCGTGCTAAGCCGCTGAGCCACCCAGGCTACCCAAAAAATACATTTTCTTCTAAGTTCAGGTTTCCCTGTTTGAATGGGACTAAAGGTCCACCTGTTTCTCAGTCTTGTGTGAGGGTCAACGAAGTAGTGACTGAAAAGTGAGTAGGTTTACAGACATATTTGTGCACCCAAGTTTATCTTGTCCTCAGAGTCCCTCAGTGATTTAACCCAGTGGTTCTCGACTGGCCATGGTTTTGTCCCCCAGGGGACATCTGAAGATGTCCAGAGACTCGTTGGTCATCACAACTGGAGGGGGAGTTGTGCTAGTGATTTCTAGTGGATGGAGGCCAGAGATACTGCTGAGCCTCGCAGAAGCACAAGACAGCCCACCCCCACTCCAACAGGCACCTGGCTCCAATTGTCAACACTGCCAAGGTTGGGATACCCTGATCTGACCCCTATAATCTCTTCAGTCTTGGCTTTTTGCTCCTTGATTCTAGCCACATTAATCACTTCCCACTTACTTGAAAATGCCAGGCTCTTTGCCTCATCAAGGCTTTGGGGCAATGCTGAACGTATTGTTCTTCATCCATGGATATTTCTCATCACCAGGTATAATCTCAAATGTCACCCCTCCAAAGGAAAGCTCCATGAAACTGTTCCTGTTAATGAGATCCATCAGATAATATTCCTACTCCATGCCTGAAGATGCAGACATGGTGTGGTTCTAGGCTGGTGACAGAAGATAAATGAGCTTCTGTGAACTTGTGTGCAAGTCACTCTACTGAGGGCATGGCTCCAGCTTGATGATCCTCACTTAGGAAAAGCCAGGCAGATCCAGGAAGGGAGGAGAGGGCTCTGCATCCTCATCACATCCGATGTCTCTGCTCCAGCCCCTGCAGCTTCCCTCCTGGGTTACAGAGCTTTGGATGGGCTGAAGAACCATGGCCCCATCCCTGCCTGCCCTTCTGTGTCTTGGTGAGTACTGAGGATTGATCTGGGAAATGCTGAGGCACAGGCAGTAGGCTATGAGACTAAGAATGTTTAAAAAATTGCATCAGAAATGAATTTCAGGGCAATTGGTGACCTCCGAGGGCCCCTTCATTTCTTGGTTGGGAAAACTGGGACCTGGGAGGTGGTGTTTGTTATTCTGTTCTATTCCCTTCTTGGCTAGGTCAGGAAATAAATAGGTCTTCCAGTTTTGGCTACAACTTTGTCTCTATACACTGTGTTTTTTAAAAAAATTATTTATTTATTTATTCATTTAATTTTTTAAAAAGATGTTATTTATTTATTCATGAGACACACAGAGAGAGGCAGAGAAATAGGCAGAGGGAGAAGCAGGCTCCATGCAGGGAGCCTATGTGGGACTCAATCCCAGGACTATGGGATTGCACCCTGAGTCAAAGGCAGGTGCTCAACCGCTGAGCCACCCATGCATCCCTATTTAAGTTTTTTTTTTATGTGGACTTGGTGACATCAGGAGTAGATTATAGGTTTGTCAGCAAACCTGATGGCCCTGGAGAAAATAATCCTGCCATTTGCAACAACACGAATGTTCCTTGAGGGCATTATGCTAAGTGAAATAAGCCAGACAAGGAAAGAAAATGCTGCATGATCTCACTTATATGTGGAATCTAAAAAAAGTCAAACTCACTAAGGCAGAGAGTAGACTGGTGGTTGCCAGGGGCTAGGGGAGGGGAAAAACAGGGAGATAGGTGGACAGAGTACAAGCTTCTAGTTATAAGATGAATAAACTCTGGGGATCTAATGCACAGCACAGTGACTATAGGCAATAATACTACAGAATATACTTGAAATTTACTGAGAGAGTAGATCTTAAGCATTTTCATCAAACCAAACCAAACCAAATCAATCTATGCAAGGTGGAAGATGAGGTAATTAGGTTGATTGTGGTGATCATTTGACAGTGTGTACATCTATCAAATCATCATGTCAGATACCCTAGATAGACAGTTTTTCTTTGCCACTTATACTTCCATAAGGCTGGAGTAAGAGTCTCTCAGAATGAGATTGGTGGTAGGATTATGTGTTTTTTTATTGCCTGCTCCTGCAGGTCTTGTGCAGTTTCCTTATTCAGGGGAGTCTTATTGCTAAAAGGACAGAAGCTCCAAGGCCAAGCAGGAAGGAACAGCTGTATTATGTGGATAAGAAAACAAACCACGAGCACAAACCGCCTGTCAGTCAGTCATTAACACACACTCATGTGGCACTTACTGTGGGCTAGATACGACAAGGTAGGCCCTCTCAATACCCCCATTTTACAGATGAGAAGGCTGAGGCTCAGAGGCAGTTTAGAAATTTGTTTAGGGGGATCCCTGGGTGGCGCAGCGGTTTGGCGCCTGTCTTTGGCTCAGGGCACGATCCTGGAGACCCGGGATCGAATCCCACGTCAGGCTCCCGGTGCATGGAGCCTGCTTCTCCCTCTGCTTGTGTCTCTGCCTTTCTCTCTCTCTCTCTCTGTGTGTGACTATCATAAATAAAAAAAAAAAAAAAAAAAGAAACTTGTTTAGGTCACACATCTAGGGATCAAATAAACTAAGTTTATTTGAGTTTAGTGCCAAGTTCACATTGTTGGTAACTAAAATATGTGGCTGGTGTCTGAGTCTACCTTTTCCCAGCTGTAGGATGGTGGACAGGATACTGTCTCATCTCCATGGCCCGATTATGAAATGGGACTAATCATGGTCTCTAACCAGTAGTACTGTGGTGATTCAGAGTCCATATAGAAGTGCTCAGAAGGGTGCTGGGAGTATTTCTGGTCCTGTTAGAAGTTTGGAGTAGAAACCCACAAAAGGACCAAGGTGGGGTTGTGTTGGGCAGCGGACAAAGATGTGGGTAGAGCTTGGGTACGCATACCAGGTAAAGTACAGCATGCTCAGTGAAATTTAATTTCAGATAAACAACAAATAATTTTTAAAGTCTAAGTATATACCATTATATTTCATGGGTCATACTATACAAAAAAATTCATTGTTTATCGGAAATTCATATTTAAGTGGGAGTCCTATGTTTTTATTTGCTAAATCTGGCAATCCTAGCAAGGCTAAAATGGGGAATGCTACCAACACAACAAAAAAGTTGAACAAAAAAAAGTTCAGCTTGAAAGAAGAAAAGCTTTGGTCAATGTAGAGAAGGTAGAAGGCAAAATGCGGCAAAGTTACCTGCAAGGCAGAAAATGGAGTCTATAGATTATGTGGTTTGATAGGTGTGCAAAAGTACATGGGGAGGCTATTTAGAAGTGCGGAAAGAATTAGACACAGGGTCGAGGAAAAACTATGCAGAGGCACTAAACTGGACAAATATTGCTTCTAGGGAAAATAATTAGGAAAAATATACAGGTGCAATACTACACTCCTTTTTTTTTTTTCAATACTACACTCCTGAGTTGTGAATAATGTTTGCACAATCATAATAATTGCAGGGTATTGATTTAAACAAAAAATTAAAACAATGGGAAATTCATGATTAAGACAGCCAGTGATCTCTAGACATGATACAATGCAAGAGAGCCTATCTGGACCTACTGCACAGCATGGTGATTATAGCCAAGAACACCTTGTTGTTGAACATTCTAAATGTTCTCACCACAAAAAAGAAATGGTAATTATGTGACAGAAGGATGGAAGTATTAGCTAATGTTGTGGTGGTAATCATTTTGTGATATATAAATGTATTAAATCAACACCTACACCTTAAATTTACACAATGTTATGTATCGTATATCAATTATATCTTGATAAAGCTGAGAAAAAAAATAAAGACCACATCCTGCACACAGCCCCCTTTCCAGAGAGGAGATAATTCCCTTTACAGTTGTCAACCAGTGTGTGCATGGGGAGGAGGGGCAAGGAATTCGTGACTGGCTTTTTAAAAATTGTAATAAAATAACAAACTCAACATAAACTTTATCATTAATGACATTTAGTACATTCACAATGCATACAACCATCACTTCTATCTCATTCTAAGGCACTGTCACCAGTCTAAAAGGAAATCATGCCCATGAAAATCACTCCTCAATGCCCCTGCCACCCACCCCCCAGTTTCTGGCAACCACTAATCTCTCCATGTCTGAGCAGATTTACCTAGTGAGCATGTTTCAGATAAATGGAATCATACAATATGTGGCCTTCTGTGGCTGGCTTCTTCTGGCACTCAAATTATGTGAGTGTGTGTCCTTAAGCAAATGAGGACAGAAGAAAGTGACTGCCTGAAGATGTGGCATTACCTGCTCTGCGTGCAGAAGTGTGGCCTCCAGGAGATGCTAGCAGGTGGTGCTTTTCTTCTCTGCTCAGGGCTGTGTCTGGGGCAGGTGGTGCAAGCACAGCTTGGTGAGTCCTTCCCCTGGAATCCTCTGGATCTGGGTGCCTGCACAAGGGCCAGGAGGGTGGGAGGAGGGGAGCACCCAGGAGGAGGTCTGTTTGGAAATTCTGCTTCCCTTCCAGGTACCCTGCCCAAGCCCTCCCTCCAGGCTCTGCCTAGCTCCCTAGCACCCCTGAAGACGCAGGTGACCATCCGCTGCCAGGGGCCTCCAGACGTGGACTTGTACCGCCTGGAGAAGCTGAGGTCCCGGAAATACCAGGATCGGCCTGTCCTCTTCATCAAGACCATGGAGGAAAGTTTCGCTGGGTGTTACCGCTGCTCCTACCAGAACGGGACTCTCTGGTCTCCCCCCAGCAACCAGCTGGAGCTGGTGGCCACTGGTACCTGGAAGGGCATGGGAGGGGGCCACCTGTGGCCTCAGGGCTCCAGGAGGGTGAAGAGGGGGATGATGATGACAGCGAACCCCGAGTCCTGGGAGGCTGGGGTTAGGGTGGGGAGCTATGTTTAGGGGAGGTGGCAAAATCCACAGTGATTCACATAAGGAATATGTCAATGCAATACCTTTCCAAAACAATCAAAATCAATGCGAAAACATCCACACTGAACAAAGCATCATACTTTTTTTAAAAGAAGATTTTATTTATTTATTTGAGAGAAAGAAGAGAGGGAGAAGCAGACTCCCCTCTGAGCAGGAAGCTGGAACCCGAGCTGATTCAGGACCCCAGGATCATGACCTGAACTGAAAGCAGTTGCTTAACCAACTGAGCCACCCAGGTCCCGCAAAACATTTTAAGTAAAGACAGAACCTGGCAGTGTCCTTTCAAGCCATACTTAAGCCTTATGCAAAAGGCAACATGTATACCCTCTATCCACGTTCTAATGCATTATTGTTTATTTTTATTTTTTTGGTGGAATAAAGTGTTCTCAGCTTATGCTTTTATTTCTAATGCATTTTTATTTATTTAATTTAATTTAATTTAATTTAATTTAATTTTATTTTATTTTTTAAAGGATTTTGTTTATTTATTCCTGAGAAGCACAGAGAGAAGCAGAGACATAGACATAGGGAGAAGTAGACAGGGGCTCGCAGAGAGCCCATTGTGGGACTTGATCCCTGGACTGGGATCATGTCCTGAGCCAAAGACAGACGCCCAACTGCTGAGCCACCCAGTGTCCCTCTAAAGCATTTTTAAATGGTAATTTTCTGAACAGATTTTGAAAATATCATTGATGAATTTGTTTCCCTAAAGTCAGGAGAATTAAAAGGATAATAAATTCTTTAAAAAGTATTTTTTTTGTATAAATAAATATTTAAACTTAAAATAATTTGTGAGTTTTAATAGCCTACTTTAAAGTTTTTCAATTTTTTCAACTGTTAATAGCCTGGAAAATTTTTTTATTTTTATTTATTTTTATTTTTTTAATTTATTTATGATAGTCACACAGAATGAGAGAGAGGAGCAGAGACACAGGCAGAGGGAGAAGCAGTCTCCATGCACCGGCAGCCCGATGTGGGACTCGATCCCGGGTCTCCAGGATCACGCCCTGGGCCAAAGGCAGGCGCCAAACCGCTGCGCCACCCAGGGATCCTGGAAAATTTTTTTAATACACAAAAACTTTATTTGATAGTACATCCATTGTCAAATGTGAAGTCCAGGCTCAAACTGCACTGGCCTCCGCGTGATTATGTACACAGCTCACACTACTTACAGCAATGTGTAGTAAGTAACTCAGAGTCACAAGTCCTGAATTTGAATCAATAGTGTGGAAAAATTAACCATAAAAATACATAAAAGTGTTTTGAGCCTTCTGCGTCTCTGCTAGGCACAGTTGGAGTCTCTTTTTGTTTAAAATCTTGATGTTTTGGGGCACCTGGGTGGCTCAGTTGGTTAAGCTTCTGCCTTCAGTTCAGGTCATGATCCTAGGGTCCTGGGATAGGGTCCTGGGTTTGAGCCCAGTTGAGGGGGGCTCCCTGCTCAGTGGAGAGTCTGCTTCTCTCCCTTCTGCCACCCCAACTCATACTCTCACTCGCTCTCAAATAAATAAAATCTTTAAAAACTTCATATTTTGTTCACTATGAATTATTTGCATTAATTTTGGTTTAAAAATTGCATTAAAATATTAAGCTATTTTGTTACTACCATCATAGTTTGGGAGCTCCCTATGCATTAGGCAACTCTGTTAGTTGTTTCATTCAGTAAAGAACACTGAGGCACACAGATAGAGGGGTAGGTTTATCTCCAGGATCACACAGCCCCTAAGCGATTTGAGCCTGGGAACTGTGATATGATCTTGGTCATGCTCCCTTTAACCCTTTTGTGAGTTGGTAGCAGGGTGAGTGGGTTCTCTAGAAGGGATATACCTGAAGAGTTTCCTAGCTCTTAGGAGGTGGGGGGAATCTTCCTACCCCCATGGTCAACACACTTTCCATGGTCTTTAACACCAGAGCTCTCTTTTCAACCAGGAGTTTATGCTAAGCCCTCACTCTCAGCCCAGCCCAGCCTGGCTGTGTCCCAAGGAGGGGATGTCACTCTACGATGTCAGAGTAAATACAGTTTTGACCAATTCGCTCTGTACAAGGAGGGGGACACTGAGCCCCACAAGCAATCTGCAGAACAGTACTGGGCCAATTTCCCCATCACCGCAGTGACTGTTGCCCACAGTGGGATCTACCGATGCTATAGCTTTTCCAGCAAGTTCCCGTACCTGTGGTCAGCCCCCAGCGACCCCCTGGAGCTTGTGGTAACAGGTGAGGGAGATGCAGTCCAAGCCTTTCTTCTTCAGCTCTTGCATACTCTGGTGGAAGTTCCAGGGGAGGGGCCAACAGGTGTGAAGGGGGTGGGAGGCGAGGAGAAGCCTGAGGCTTTGGAGGGTGTATTTATCATTTCTTAGTGCTGCTGTCACAAATCACCACTAATGCACTGGCTTAAAAAACCATAAATGTATTATTATCTTACATTTCTGGAGGTCAGGTGACAAATGGGTCTCACTGGGACAAAACAAAGGTGTCAGCTGGGTTATGTTCTTTCTAGAGGTTCCAGGGGAGAATCTGTCCAGTGCCTTTTTCAGTTTTTAGAGGTGCCTGCATCTCTTGGCTCCCATGGTCCCTTTCTTTATCATGAAAGCCAGCAGTGTGGCATCTTGGTCTCTGTCTCAGACTCTTCTACTGCCCTGCCTCATGCTTCCACATTTAAGGACCCTGTGATCACACTGGGGCCACCTGGATAATTCTGGATACTTTTTCCACCTCCACATCCTTAAGCACAACTGCAAAGTCCCATTTACCATGTAAGATGCCATATTCACAGGCCTGCAGATTAGGACATGAGCATATTTGGGAGGCTCTTATTCTGTCTACTACAGAGTATATACATTAGAAAAAATAATTCTTTTAAAAGTATTTAATTATTTATTCATGAGAGACACAGAGAGAGGCAGAAACACAGGCAGAAGGAGAAGCAGGCTCCATGCAGGGAGCCCGATGTGGGACTCGATTCCGGCACTCCGGGATTATGCCCTGGGCCGAAGGCAGATGCTCAACCACTGAGCCACTCAGGTGTTCTTAGAAGAAATAATTCTTAATACCAGGGATAATGTTTTGTGTCTTGTCTAGGTTTTCAAACAAACAAAAAGCAGCAAAAAATTTATAGAAATTACTTTAAAAATGCCATAATAGGAAGGAAACTTTGACTCTCTTTTTACCACCAACACACATTCAGTCTTTCTTATTTGTAGTAGTCTAAGTACAAAGTATCTCTACAACAAAGCTTGCTGCTAAATCCTTTATATCAACTGATGTAATTTAAAAACCATTGTTGATGTTTTCTGTTAACTGTTTTTTACTGTTATGTGCCTTCACAAGTACTGAAGCAACTGAATTAAAGATTATTTTATTTTATTTTGATTGATTATTTCTTAGTTTTCTTCCCCAATTTCTTTTTTTTTAAATATATTTTTGTTGAAGTTCGATTTGCCAACATATAGTATAACACCGAGTGCTCATCCCATCAAGTGCCCCCCTCAGTGTATTTTATTTTATTTTTTTAATATTTATTTATTTATAAGAGAGAGAACAGGGAAAGGCAGAGGGAGAGGAAGGGAGAAACTTTAGCAGACTCTGTGCTGAGCATGGAACCTCATGTGGAGCCTGATCTGATCATGACCTGAGCTGAAACTAAGAGTTGGAGCAACCCACTGCATCACACTGGGGCTGCAAAGTTTATTTATTTATTTTTTATAATCTCTACACCCATTGTGGGGCTTGAACTCATGACCCTGAGATCAAGAGTTGCATACTCTTCTGACTGAGCCACCCAGGTGCCCCCACAACTGAATTATTTAAAATGCCTTAATAGAGGCACCAGGTTAATTGGACTCTTGGTTTTGGCTCAGGTCATGATCTCAGGGTCATGAGATGGAGCCCTGCGTGGGGCTCTATGCTCAGCATGGAGGCTGCTCAAGCTTCTTTCCCTCTTCCTCTCCCTCCCACTTTTCCCCTACCCTCTGCTCACATGTGCTCTCTCTAAAATAAATAAATAAAATATTTAAAAAACCGACATGCCTCAATATACAAAAAACTAACAACTCTAACCACTAGCAAATGGAAAATTCTTATCCTTTTGGTCTTCAGTGGATTAATACAGTACAGGGTAAAATGAAAATGTCCTTGTATTCAGACTTTTTTCATTGAAATCTAGCTAGTGAGGTCATTATTCACTAGAAATTGCCTTCCATTCTTTGTTTTTATTTTTTATTTTTGTTAAGATTTTATTTATTTGTTCATGAGAGACATATATATAGAGAGAGGCAGAGACATAGGCAAAGGGAGAAGCAGATTCCCTGTGGGGAACCTGATGCGAGACTTGATCCCAGGACCCCGGGATCATCACCTGAGCCAAAGGCAGATGCTCAACAACTGAGACACCCAGGTGCCCCATCCATTCTTTGTTTTCAAAGCAACTTTTATTTAGGTATAAAGGTTTCTATACCTACAAGGTTAGCCACTTTAAGTGTTCATGGTTTTTAGTGAGTTCAAAGAATTGTGCAACCATCACCACAACTCAGCCCACTTCCATCACCTCCGAAGGATGTCTAGTGCCTGTTTGCAGCCATTTTCCATTTAACCACAAACTACCTTCTATTTCTATAAACTTGCCTCTTTGGGGTGAATGCCTGGGTGGCTTGGTAATTGAGCATCTGCCTTTGGCTCAGGGGATGGTCCCAGGATTTGGGATCGAGTCCTGCCTTGGGCTCCCTGCAGGGAGCCTGCTTCTCCCTCTGCCTGTGTCTCTGCCTCTCTCTCTCTGTGTCTCTTATGAATAAATAAATAAATCTTAAAAAAATTGCCTCTTTGGGGAATTTCACATATATGGAGTCTTTTGTGACCAGCTTCTTTGACTTAGCTAATGTTTTTGAGGTTTGTTCAAATGGTAGTGGTATCAATCTTTCATTCTTTTTTTAAATAATAAATTTATTTTTTATTGGTGTTCAATTTGCCAACATACAGAATAACACCCAGTGCTCATCCTGTCATTCTTAAAGCATACGTCTTTCAAAAGAGGACAGCACAGTTCATTGAGAAAATGTAGTGCATATACACAATGGAATTTTATGCAGCCCTAAAAGGAAGGCAATCCTGTTGTGTCCTACAGTATGGATGAACCTGTAGGACGTTACAATATATAAAATAAGCTGGTCACAAAAGGACATCTACTGTCTGATTCCACTCATATGAGGCATTTGAAAGCACTCAAAATTATAGAGGCAGAGAGCAGAGAGGGGGTTGCTAATGGCTGGGGAAGGGGAGAAGGGAAATTAGCTTTAAATAGGCACAGAATTTCAGTTTTGCAGATGAAAAAGTTTTGAGATTTCTTGCACAACAATGTGAATGTACTTTGTACTACTGAACTGTACGCTTAAATGTTTGAGATGGTACATTTAGCGTACACTTAGGGGTGGTAGAAGGGGAGGAGGGCGGGGGGTGGGAGTGAATGGGTGATGGGCACTGGGGGTTATTCTGTATGTTAGTAAATTGAACACCAATAAAAAATAAATTAAAAAAAAAGAAAATAAAAAAAAGACACATTTTCTGCTATAATACTCAGGGGCATTTTCTCATAAACCTTGGTGTCTTTGCCTACCTCATGCTTCCTACATCTTAGAAACCTGTCCCCAATCTGACAACTTCTCTCCATGGCTCTACCATCCATCACCTAGAACTGGGTTACTCCATACTGGTCTCTCTGTATCCACCCTTGCCCTTTTCTTAAAATTGGAGTTCAATTTGCTAACATATAGCATATCACCCAGTGCTCATCCTGTCAAGTGCCCCCCTCAGGGCCTGTCACCTAGTCACCCCAACCCCCCACACACCTCCCTTTCCACTACCCCTTGTTCGTTTCCCAGTTAGGAGTCTCTCATGTTCTGTCATCCTCACTGATATTTTCTTTTAAGTTTTTTTATTGGAGTTCAATTTGCCAACATATAGCATAACACCCAATGCTCATCTTGCCAAGTGCCCCCCTCAGTGCCCGTCACCTAGTCACCCCCACCCCCCGCCCACCTCCCCTTCCATTACTCCTTGTTCATTTCCCAGAGTTAGGCGTCTCTCATGTTTTGTCACCCTCAGTGATATTTTCACTCATTTTCTCTCCTTTCCCCTTTATTCCCTTTCGTTATTTTTTATATTCCCCAAATGAACAAGACCATATAATGACTGTCCTTTTCCGATTGACTTATTTCACTCAGCATAATACCCTCCAGTTCCATCCACGTTGAAGCAAATGGTGGGTATTTGTCATTTCTAATGGTTAAGGAATATTCCATTGTATACATATAACCACATCTTCTTTATCCATTAATCTTTTGATGGACACCGAGGCTCCTTCCACAGTTTGGCTATTGTGGACATTACTGCTATAAATGTTGGGATGCAGGTGTTCCGGTGTTTCACTGCATCAGTATCTTTGGGGTAAATCCCTTTTAATTTTTTAAAGGACAATCATCATATGGTTTCACTCATATGTGGAAAATAAGGAATAGTGAAAGGGATTATAAGGGAAAGGAGGGTAACCGAGTGGGAAGAATTAGAGAGGTAGACAAACCATTAGAGACTCCTAATTCTGGGAAACAAACAAAGGGTTGCAGAAGGGGAGGCGGGTGGGCGGATGGGGTAACTGGGTGACAGGCACTAAGGAGGGCACTTGATGGGATGAGCACTTGGTGTTATATTGTATGTTGGCAAATTGAATTTAAATAAAAAGAAAATTAATTGAGGTATAATTGACACATGGCATTGTATAAATTTAAGATGTAGCCCATGTTGATTTGATACATTTATATATTTCAACACAATTACCATTATTGCATTAGCTAACACCTCCACCACATCGCATTAATTGCCATTGCTTTTTTGTGGTGAGAACACTAAATATCTGGTCTTTTAGCAACTTTCGAGTTTGTAATATAGTGTTGTGCATTAATCTTCAGGACTCAGTTATCTACTGGTTGGAGTTTATAAGACTTGATACCTTTGCGCCCCTTTAGAACGTTTGCAAAACTACGGCAAGAGAAATCCTTTTAAAAAAGGTTAAAATCAGGGCACCTGGGTGGCTCAGAGGTTGAGTCTGCCTTTGGTTCAGGTGATGATCCCCCAGTTCCAGGATCGAGTCCTATATTGGGCTCCCCATGGGGAACCTGCTTCTCCCTCTGCCTATGTCTCTGCCTCTCCCTCTGTGTCTCTTATGAATAAATAAATAAAATCTTAAAAAAGAAAAGGTTAAAATCAGATAATTTCATACCTTTGCCCAAAGCCCATAGCACTCCCTCCTCACTCCTCATCAAACCCCTCCTTCACCCATCATCACTTGACCCGATGCTCCACCCTCACCCAGTCTGCCTCAGATACGTCAGTATCTTGCTTTCCCTCCTTTTTGAGTTGAAGACTAATTGACATACAATGTTGTATTAGTTTCAGGTGTACAACATAGTGATTATATATATATCAATATGATATATATATATATATATCTCAAAGATTTTATCTATTTATTTGAGAGACACAGAGAGGGAGCAAGAGAGAGCACAAGCAGGGTGAGGGGCAGAGGGAGAAGCAGACACCCCACTGAGCAGCGAGCACGATGCAGGACCGGATCCCAGGACCTATATCTTAGGGCAGAATAAGAGGTAACCAGTTGGGTGGAGTAGTGGGATGAGTTGCAGGTGTGCAGAACTGTATGAGCAAATGTCCTGGGGTGAAAGGAGGTTGGTAAGGTGGTGGGGGCAGAAAAGGGCTGTGTTTTCTTACATGGGCATCACCCTTTCTCCATGCATGTATCTCCCAGCTTCTGCCTCCTTATCTGCTTTCTAGGATTTAAGAGCCAGTTTTGCTACTAGGGGCAATGTAAGGTGCAGGTCACAGAGATCTAGAAAAGGGCAGAGCTGAGGTTCGAAAAGCAGGGAGGCAGCTATAAAGCCTGTCATTATTAATTAGTTCCAGAATGTGCTAGGTGTGCTATTTAACACCCATGACAGTCTACGATGTGAGCTTCTTTGGATTCATTTTCTAGGTGAGGAAAGTGGGTCGCAGAAATGCTTTATTATTTGCCCAGGACCCATAGCCCAGAGAGCACAGAATTCTCTTTTTTTTCTGATTTCCCAGGGACTTCTGTGACCCCCGGTTTGTTATCCAGAGAACCACCTTCCTCTGTGACAGGTAAATTCTGGAGGGTTCATCCTGGTGTCTGGGATATAGACCCATAGACCCTTTTTTTCTTTTCCCCTTTTATCCAGATTTCTCAATTTAATTCACTTGTCTCTTTCACAAATTTAATTTATTTAAAAAATCACTGATTTCTGCCTGTAAATAAGGTGGGTATAATAATATTAGACATTACTATGCTGCCCTACATCCCCATTTCTATCCAGCCTTAGGGGCATGGTTTATAATGCCTAATGTGGAAAAGAATAATCTGAGTCACTTATAAGATTGTAGATTCCTGGACTCTATTTTTGAGTCTCTGATTCCATTGGCCAGTGGCTCTAAAAACATTGGGGGGGGGTGGCTGAGACTCTGGATCCCAATAATTCCTGATTCAGAAGGTATGCGGTGGGGTCCAGTGATGTTTATTTTTAACAAGTTTCCAGGTGACACTGATGCTGCTGATCTGGGGATGTCACTTTGAGAAGGACTGCACAAAATTTTGTGTGAGCCATCATTTTCTCCCATCTTCAAGGCATCTCAGTTGATTTCATGTGTTGATACCAGCCTGTGCCTTAAGAAATTGGGCATTGATCTGTGGCATCTCTAACACTCCCTGTCTCAGGGTAGACCCAAATCCAAAGGAACAGAAGCATGTTGAAAAGAGCCAAGTTGGACAAGAATGTGCAGACATGTGTGGCTGAGGGCAGTATGGGGGCTGTCATGCTAAATGAGGCACACTATATGTGTGTATGTGTATGCATGCACCCACATGTGTGTGCATGTAATTCTCATTGGAATTTTATTTTATTTATTTATTTTTTGAAGACTTTACCCATTTTATTTTATTTATTTCATTGTATATTTTTTATTGGAGTTCTATTTGCCAACATACAGCATAACACTCAGTGCTCATCCCATCAAGTGCTCCCCTCAGGGACCCCCTCAGTGCCCATCATGCAGTCACCCCAATCCCCCACCAAATCCCTTTCCACCACCCCATTTTTATTGGAGTTCAATTTGCCAACATATAGCATATCACCCAGTGATCATTCCGTCATGTGCCCCTCCGGTGCCCGTCATCCAGTCACCCCAACTCCCCACCCACCTCCGATTCCACCAGCCTTGTTCACTTCCCAGAGCTAGGAGTCTCTCATGTCTGTCATCCTCACTGATATTTCCCACTCATTTTCTCTCCTTTCCCCTTTATTCCCTTTCGCTACTTTTTATATTCCCCAAATGAATGAGACCATATAGTGTTTGTCCTTCTCTGATTGACTTATTTCACTCAGCATAATACCCTCCAGTTCCATCCAAGTCGAAACAATGGCGGGTATTTGTCATTTCTAATGGCTGAGTAATATTCCATTGTATACATAGACCACATCTTTATCCATTCATCTTTCGATGGACACCAAGGCTCCTTCGACAGTTTGGCTACTGTGGACATTGCTGCTATAAACATCAGGGTGCAGGTGTCCTGGCGTTTCATTGCATTTTATCTTTGGGGTAAATCCCCAGCAGTGCAATTGCTGGGTCATAGAGCAGATCTATTTTTAACTCCACACAGTTCTCCAGAGTGGCTTCACCAGTTCACATTCCCACCAACAGTGCAAGAGGGCTCCCCTTTCTACACATCTTCTCCAACATTTGTAGTTTCCTGCCTTGTTAATTTTCCCCATTCTCACTGGTGTGATGTGGCATCTCATTGTGGTTATATTTGTATTTCCTTGATGGCCAGTGATGCGGAGCATTTTCTCTTGTACTTGTTGGCCATGTCTGTCTTCCTCTGTGAGATTTCAGATCATCTCTTTTGCCCATTTCATGATTGGATTGTTTGTTTCTTTGCTGTTGAGTTTAGTAAGTTCTTTATAGATCTTGGAAACTAGCCCTTTATCTGATACGTCATTTGCAAATATCTTCTCCCATTCTGTAGGTTGTCTTTTAGTTTTGTTGACTGTTTCTTTTGCTGTGCAGAAGCTTTTTATCTTGATTAAGTCTCAATAGTTCACTGTTGGATTTGTTTCCTTGCCTTCATAGATGTATCTTGCAATAGTTCACTGTTGGATTTGTGTCCTTGCCTTCATAGATGTATCTTGCAAGAAGTTGCTGTGACCCAATTCAAAAAGGGTGTTGTCTGTGTTCTCTTTTAAGATTTTGATGGATTCTTGTCTCACATTAAGATCTTTCATCCGTTTTGAGTTTATCATTGTGTATGGTGTAAGAGAATGGTCTAGTTTCATTCTTCTGCATGTGGCTGTCCAATTTTCCCAGCACCATTTATTGAAGAGACTGTCATTTTTCCAGTGGATAGTATTTCCTGTTTTGTCGAATATTAGTTGACCATAAAGTTGAGGGTCGACTTCTGGATTCTCTATTCTGTTCCATTGATCTATGTGTCTGTTTCTGTGCCAGTACCACACTGTCTTTTTTTAAAAAATTTTTTAAATGTTTATTTATTTATGATAGTCACAGAGAGAGAAAGAGAGAGAGGCAGAGACACAGGCAGAGGGAGAAGCAGGCTCCATGCACTGGGAGCCCGATGTGGGATTTGATCCCGGGTCTCCAGGATTGCGCCCTGGGCCAAAGGCAGGTGCCAAACCGCTGCGCCACCCAGGGATCCCCAGTACCACACTGTCTTGATGACCACAGCTTTGTAGTACAACCTGAAATCTGGCATTGTGATTCCCCTGGCTCTGGTTTTCTTTTTTAATATTGCCCTGGCTATTCAGGGTATTCTCTGATTCCACAAAAATCTGAAGATGATTTGTTCCAACACTCTGAAGAAAGCCAATGGTATTTTGATAGGGATTGCATTAAATGTGTAAATTTCCCTGGGTAACATTGATATTTTCTTTTTTTAATTTTTAATTTTTTTTAACATTGATATTTTCACAATGTTAATTCTTCCAATCCATGAGCATGGAATATTTTTCCATCTCTTTGTGTCTTCTTCAATCTCTTTCAGAAGTGTTCTGTAGTTTTTAGGGTATAGATCCTTTACCTCTTTGGTTAGGTTTATTCCTAGGTATGCTTTTTGGTGCAATTGTAAATGGGATTGACTCCTTAATTTCTCTTTCTTCAGTCTCATTGTTAGTGTATAAAAATGCCATTGATTTCTGGGCATTGATTTTGTATCCTGCCACACTGCCGAATTGCTGTATGAGTTCTAGCAATCTTGGGGTGGAGTCTTTGGGTTTTCTAGGTATAGTATTATGTTATCTGAGAAGAGAGAGAGTTTGACTTCTTCTTTGTCAATTTGAATGCCTTTGATTTTAAGATGCTGAAGAATGTTCCCTCTATCCCTACACTCTGAAGAGTTTTGATCAGGAATGGATGCTGTATTTTGTCAACTGCTTTCTCTGCATCTATTGAGAGGATCAAATCGTTCTTGTTTTTTCTCTTGTTGATATGATCTATCACATTGATTGCTTTACGAGTGTTGAACCAGCCTTGCATCCCGGGGATAAATCCCACTTGGTGATGGTGAATAATCTTCTTAATGTACTGTTGGATCCTACTGGCTAGTATCTTGTTGAGAATTTTTGCAGCTGTGTTCACCAGGGATATTGGCCTATAATTCTCCTTTTTGGTGGGGTATTTGTCTGGTTTTGGAATTAAGGTGATGCTGGCCTCATAGAACGAGTTTGGAAGTATTTCATCCCTTTCTATCTTTCCGAACAGCTTTAGTAGAATAGGTATGGTTTCTTCTTTAAATGTTTGAAAGAATTCTCTGAGAAGCCATCTGGCCCTGGACTTTTGTGTCTTGGGAGGTTTTTGATGACTGCTTCAATTTCCTCCCTGGTTATTGGCCTGTTCATGTTTTCAATTTTTTCTGTTCCAGTTTGGTAGTTTGTAGTTTTTCAGAAATGCTTCCATTTCTTCTAGATTGCATAATATATTGGCATATAGTTGCTCATAATACGTTTTTAAAATCGTTTGTATTTCCTTGGTATTGGTTGTGATCTCTCCTCTTTCATTCATGATTTTATTAATTTGAGTCTTTTTTCTTTTAAATAAAGCTGGTTAATGGCTTATCTATCTTTCTAATTCTTTTAAAGACCAACTCTTGGTTTGGTTGATCTGTTGTACAGTTCTTCCTGTCTCATTTTCATTGAGTTCTGCTCGAATCCTTATTATCTCTGTTCTTCTGCTTGGTGTAAATTTTATTTGCTGTTCCTTCTCCAGTTCCTTTAGCTACGAGGTCAGCTTGTGTATTTGAGTTTTTTCCAATTTTTGAGGGATGCTTGTATTGCGATGTATTTCCCTCTTAGGAATGATTTAGCCATATACCAAATATTTTGAATGGCTGTATCTACATTTTCATTAGTTTCCATGGAACTTTTTAATTCTTCTCTAATTTCTTGGTTGACTCATTCATCTTTTAGTAAGATGCTCTTTAACCTTCAAGTGCTTGAATTTCTTCCAAATTTCCTCTTGTGATTGAGTTCTAGTTTCAAAGCAATGTGGTCTGAAATATGCAGGGGACAATCCCAATCTTTCGGTATCAGTTGAGACCTGACTTGTGACCCTGTCTATTCTGGAGAATGTTCCATGTGAAGTTGAGAACAATGTGTATTCAGTTGCGTTCAGATGCAAAGTTCTGTATATAACTGTGAAATCATCTGCTTCAGTGTATCATTTAAAGCCTTTGTTTCTTTGGTGATGTTGTACTAGAATATCTGTCATTTGCAGAAAGTGCCATGTTGAAGTCTCCTACTATTAGTGTATTATTATCTAAGTATGCCTTTATTTTGGTTATTAGTTGATTGCTATACTTGGCAGCTCCCACATTAGGGGCATAAATACTCATGATTGTTAGGTCTTCTTGTTGGATAGACCCTTTAAGTATGATATAGTGTCCCTCTTCATCTCCCACTATAGTCTTTGGGATAAACTTTAACTCATCTGATATGAGGATTGCTACCCCAGCTTTCTTGTGAGGACCATTTGAATGGTAAATGGTCCTCCAACCTTTCATTTTCAGGCTGGAGGTGTCCTTAGGTCTAATTGAGTCTCCTGTAGACAGCAAATAGATGGGTCTTGCTTTTTTTAAATTTTTATTTATTTATGATAGTCACACACACACACACACACAGAGAGAGAGAGAGAGAGAGAGAGAGAGAGAGAGAGAGGCAGAGACACAGGCAGAGGGAGAAGCAGGCTCCATGCACCGGGAGCCCGACGTGGGATTCCATTCCGGGTCTCCGGGATCGCGCCCTGGGCCAAAGGCAGGCGCCAAACCG
Organism: Canis lupus dingo; assembly: GCF_003254725.2. Lineage (NCBI taxonomy): Eukaryota > Metazoa > Chordata > Mammalia > Carnivora > Canidae > Canis > Canis lupus. The sequence continues at coordinate 102,799,061 of NC_064243.1, forward strand.
CTGCGCCACCCAGGGATCCCGCGGGTCTTGCTTTTTTATCCAGTCTGAAGCCCTGCATCTTTTGATGGGATCATTTAGCCCATTCACATTCAGAGTAACTATTTTTTTTTCAGAGTAACTATTGAAAGATATGAATTTAATGTCTTTGTAATACCTATTAAGTCCCTGTTTTTGTGGATTATTTCTTTGGGCTTCCTCTTTCTTTTACAGGGTCCCCCTTAATAGTTCTTGCAGAGCTGGTTTGGTAGTCACATATCCTTTCAGTTTCTGCCTATCCTGGAATCTCTTTATCTCTCCTTCTATTCTGAATGAGAGCCTTGGTGGATATAGTATTCTTGGTTGCATGTTTTTCTCATTTAGTACCTTGAATATATCCTGCCAGCCCTTTCTGACCTGCCAGGTCTCTGTGGAGAGGTCTACTGTTTTTTTTTTCTTCCCAAATGAAAAGAGCATTTATGTTCAGGGATAATATTCAAACATTTTAACAGATAAAATGCCAAAGGCACCAAGATACCAGAACTGACCATAACAAGGCTGCAACTCCATATATGTGTTGCCAAAGCAAGCACTGTGAGGCTACAGCTCTGAGTGACAAACCATTGGGAAAGGGATTCCTCTGAGGAGAGGTCTGCTGTTAATCTGATATTTCTCCCATATAAGTTAAGAATCTCTTATCTCTCACTGCTTTAAAGATTTTCTCTTTATCTTTGGAATTTGCAAGTTTCACTATTAAATGTAGATGTGTTGAATGGTTTTTATTGATTTGTTGGGGGGAGGACCTATCTCCTGGATCTGCATGCCTGTTTCCCTCCCCAAATTAGGGAATTTCTCAGCTATGATTTGTTCAAATGCGCTTTCTGGCCCTGTGGCCCTCTTGGCATTTCCTGGAACCCCAATTATAAGTAGATTCTTTCTTCTGAGGCTGTCATTTATTTCCCTTAACCTTTCCTCTTGGTCTCTTAATTGGTTCTCTCTTTTTTCTTTAGCTTCCCTCCTTGCCATCAACTTGTCTTCTGTGTTGCTCGCACTTTCCTCCATCTCATTAACCCTCATCGTTAGGACCTCCAGTTTGGGTTGCATCTCATTTAATTGATTTTTAATTTTGGCCTGATTAGGTCAAAATTCTGCAGTCATGAAGTCTCTAGAATCCTTTATGCTTTTTTCCAGAGCCATCAGTAGCTATAGTTGTGGTTCTGAATTGGCTTTCTGACATCAAATTGTAATCCAAATTCTGTAACTCTGTGGCAGAGAGTACTGTTTCTGCTTCTTTCTTTAGAAGGAAGAATTCACCACAAGTCATTTTGCTCAGTGCAGAGTGACTGTATGACCTGGCTGAGTCAAGAATATCAAGCACAAGCTAACTAAATTTCACCCTAGATGATTCTGACAAGGTCAAAGACCAGAAAATGAAAACGGAGATCAGGACAAAATAAAACAACAGGACCACTAAGGTGAAAAAGAAATTTTAAAACACAGTAGTAAAAAAAAAAAAAAGGACAAGAATCCCAAAGAAGTCGTAAAAAAAGAAGAGAGAGAGAGAGAAAAAAAAAGACCAAAGTAAAGAGAAAAAAAAAAAAGAAAAAAGAAAAAAAAGGAGACTGGGAGATGGTGGTGGTGGAGAAGTTGTAGTGGAGGGAGAATGTAGTCTACCTGACAGGTCCTAGAGGGTGATTCTCTTGGTTCTGTGTGTATTAAGTTCTGTTTGTTAGAAGATGCTCAGTTCCAAATGTGTATAAACCAGCAATACTTTTAGGAAGCCCCAACATTGACCACCAAAACATATAGGAGATAAAAGAGGGGGGCAGAATGGGAATGAAGAGAGAATATAATCTCACAGAATGAACCAGCATGGTATACCACTTGTTTCTGGGTGCATGCGGTCATGTTTTAGAAGGTATTAACTTCCAGCATTGTAGAACCAGATGAGGCAGAGAAAACAAAAACACAAAACAAAAAGCCATATCTCGTATATTTCCCAAAATTAAATTGAGTATGTTGAAGGGAATCTAGAAGTGGGAAAGATATTTAAGACATGTAATTGTAGAAATATGAAAGTCAAAAAGGAAGAAACTTAAAAATGAAGAGGTGGTAAAATATTGCAGTTAAGGTGGGAAAAGAAAAAAATATTGGAAATATTTAGACTGATATAAAAATGAGTTGTACTGGAAAAGGAGGAAAAAGGAAGGGTACTCTAGTTCTATATACTATAAATCCCTCAACTTCCCCTGGAGCTTTCCAGAGCTGCTTGGTGAAGAACTTGCTCTTCCCCTGTTCTTCCAGCTGGTCTTCTGGGGGAGGGGTCTGCTGTGCTGATTCTTAGGCATGTGTGCCTGCGTGGAGATGCCTGGCTCAGTGGGAGATGTTTATCCTTGAGGTCTTTGTTCCCTGGTGACCCCGTCTCTCCCAGGCACATGGTGAAACAAGGAGGAAAAAACAACGGCAGCAGCCAGATTTCCAGCTCTGGAGTCAGCTCCTCACTAGTAACTAACTAGTCAGCTCCTCACTAGTAACTAATGAGGACTAGTAACTAATGAGGTCCACCTCCCAGTCCACACTGGCCTAGATGCTCCAGGGGCTGGCGCGGGTGCTCTGATCTTGGCACAGCTTGCAGGGCACCCAGTGACAGGAGAGTTCTCGATGTCCTGTGCCCTCCTCGCTTCCACCTGTCCCTGGGGGAACACAGGATCATGGGCTTTGTCGGCTTTGTGCCCTGGGGTCAGGGCCTGTGCTGCTGGAATCCCGCTCCCGGGGTGCGTGGCTTCCGAAGGCAGCAGGGCATAGACACCTCCGTCTGGAGCTGCCCACCTAACCAAGTGGCTTCTCCCAAACGTCGGGTGGGCTGTACGCTCCAGGTCTTTACCGAGATCAGTCCATATTTTGTGGTGCACTTTCCCTGGGCGCAGTGCTATTAGTGGCTCTGGGAAACTGAAGGCTTCACTGCTTCTCTTGTAATTCTGTCCGATTTTCCTGCTAAACACGTTTCTGTCTGGGAAGAATCCAGCGCAGATTTTTAAAATTTCTGCTTCTCCAGGGCTGGCCTTTCCTGTCCTCCTGTCCTGGAAGCTTTGGCTGCCCAGGTTTACTTTAGCCTGGCTCTTCATGGTGCCCCTCCCCCACTTGATTCTTATTTATTTATGTATTTAAGTATGTATGTATTTTTCCGCCTTCCTACCTTGCTAGAAGTGAAAACCCTTCTCTCTGTAGCATTCGAGCTGTTCTCTTTTTAAATCTCAGGTAGAATTTGTAGGTGTTCAGGATGTTTTGAAAGTTATCTAGGTAAGTTGGTGGGACCAGGTGAGTTGAGGATCTCTACTCTTCTGCTATCTTCTGTATTTAGTTTCATGGCAATTTATCACGTGTAGATCCATGTAACCACTACTTTCGTCCACTACTCCATCCCCATGAGCATTACCCTCAGGATACCCCTTTATAGTTACATCTACCCTCTCCACTCCTACAGTTCCTACCTCCTGACAAGTATTAATTGTTCTTTATTTAATTTTGTCATTTTCACAGTGTTATATATATCAGTGGAAAGATTCACCTAGCGTGTTTTTTGAGATTGTGTTTTCTCATTCAGCGCAATGCCCTTGAGATCCATACAAGTTATTGTGTGTATCGATAATGTATTCCTTTTTTGGCTGAGTGGTATTCCACGGTTTACATGTACCATCTCATGTTTAATCTAAATTCAAAACAAAAATTTATTTATTTATTATTATTATTTTTGAGAGAATGAGAGAAGAGAAAGTGCATGCATGTGATGTGGGTAGGGGCAGAGGGAGAGAGAGAATCTTAAGCAGGCTTCCTGGTCAGTGTGGATCCACACAGGGCTCAATATCATAACCCTGAGATCATCACCTGATGGAAACCAAGAGGTGGATACTTAATGGACTGAGACATCCAGGTGCTCCTCAAACAAAATTTATAAATGAGACTTACAGGAAGAGAAATAACAGAGAACAAATAATATGCAAGCTCTTATTATACCACAGATAGGTAGGCTTTGATGAGCTGGTTTTACCATAAAAAGGCCCACCAAGATAGTCCCCACTCTTGATAGGAGCTACATATTTATAGGTTGAAGGTTTTTAGGAAATGTTTTGGTGTCCATGTAACCAGGGCAGTCCCTGGATAAGAAAATGGCCTTAATAAGGAGGGGAGCCTCTTACACTCAGAAGATGGCATAAACCACTGAGCTTGTACAGATATACTGATTCACTTTGAGAATGAGAGCCAGAGAGATCACAGAGGGAGATGAAGAGGGAGATAGAGTCCCCACTGAGCAGGGGCTTGGATTCAGGGCTCAATCCATTACCATGGGATCGTCATCTGAGCTGAAGGTAGATGCTTAACCAACTGAACCACCAAGGCACCTCTACTTATTTTTTAAATTTAGATATGTCACAAACCATGAAATTCATCACACCCACCAGAATGGCAATAATAATAATAATAATAATAATAATAGTAATAATTAAGTACAACAACAGGTATTGTTGAGGATGTGGGGAAATTGGAACCCCCACACATTGTTGATGGGAATGAAACATCATGTTGCTGCTGTGGAAAACAGTTCAGCATTTCCTCAAAAGAATATCCTATGACCATATCATAAAATTATCACAGGACTCAGCTATTCCACTTGTAGCTATATGCTCCCCCCAAATTAAGAAATTAAAAAATGCATGTTCATAAAAATGTGTACATAAATGTTCATGGCAACATTATTCATAGTAGCCCCAAAAAGGAGATAATGTAATGTCCATCAGTGGATGAATGGATTCATTTCTTATGCACCCACTGAGAGATAGAAGAGAACATGTCTTATAGCCCTCTGCTTTTTTCTCTCCTCAGTGTTCATGCAGTGTGTGCCAGAGAAAGGGGTTCTGGGAAGCCCAGACAGCTCAGAAAGGGTATGCAGAGTAGGGACTCACTGGGAAGATCTGATGTTATCCATGTTCTCATTACCCTCTTGCTTAGAATTCCCAGAAGCCTCCAGAAAACAGAGCAACTTGCACCTCAACAAGAGCTCCACAATTGGTGAGTAATCAGGCACTCGGAACCCAGTAGAAAGGAGTATGTAGATAGATTTCTCTTTCATCATCTAAGGCCGTAGGCTTTAAGTCTGCTTCAGGAGATAACTTGACTCTTCCAAATAAAGTCCTTGGTTTGAGGATCAAGGATGGGATGGAGGTGGGCTCTGAGTGTGCAGACAGATAAGGTTTTTGGATAATGTGCCATTTCAAAGATGGTGGAGCCAAGGGGCTGATGGGGAAGACCATTGCTCATTCCTACACGCTGCTATTCTGACTTTGCTCTGATGCATGTGTGTAAGCTTTGTCCCCCATTGCTCACTGCTTCCTCTTACTCCTGCAGTTCTGTGCAACATACTTCCCTCATGTTGTAGCTCTCTTTCCCCTTCCTTTTCTTAGAAAAGTATCAATTTTCCTCAAGACAGAAAACCTTGCAGATCCCTTGAGGATAGTTCTGATATCTCGACTGGGTCCACCTGACTCTAGCTTTCTGCTCGATTCCTGATGCCAGCAAATTCTAAAACCCTGATGAGATTCTTTGCCATCCTCTGTTCAAAATACTTCTGGGTTGCCAGTCACCCTTAGGATATAGCCAGGGTTTCTTTTTTTTTTATAAATTTATTTTTTATTGGTGTTCAACTTGCCAACATATAGAATAACACCCAGTACTCATCCCATCAAGTGCCCCCCTCAGTGCCCGCCACCCAGTCACCCCCACCCCCCGCCCACCTCCCCTTCCACCACCCCTAGTTCGTTTCCCAGAGTTAGGAGTCTCATGTTCTGTCTCCCTTTCTGATATTTCCCACTCATTTTTCTCCTTTCCCCTTTATTCTCTTTCACTATTTTTTATATTCCCCAAATGAATGAGACCATATAATGTTTGTCCTTCTCTGATTGACTTATTTCACTGAGCATAATACCCTCCAGTTCCATCCCCATCGAAGCAAATGGTGGGTATTTGTCGTTTCTAATGGCTGAGTAATATTCCATTGTATACGCATACCACATCTTCTTTTTTTAATAATAAATTTATTTTTTATTGGTGTTCAATTTACCAACATACAGAATACCACCAGTGCTCATCCCGTCAAGTGCCCCCCCTCAGTGCCCATCACCCATTCACCCCCACTCCCCGCCCTCCTCCCCTTCCACCACCCCTAGTTCACTTCCCAGATTTAGGAGTCTTTATGTTCTGTCTCCCTTTCTGATATTTCCCACACATTTCTTCTCCCGTCCCTTATATTCCCTTTCACTATTATTTATATTCCCCAAATGAATGAGAACATATAATGTTTGTCCTTCTCCGATTGACTCATTTCACTCAGCATAATACCCTTCAGTTCCATCCACGTCGAAGCAAATGGTGGGTATTTGTCGTTTCTAATGGCTGAGTAATATTCCATTTTTTTAATAAGTTTATTTTTTATTGGTGTTCAATTTACCAACATACAGAATAACACCCAGTGCTCATCCCATCAAGTACCCCCCCAGTGCCCATCACCCATTCACCCCCACCCCCCGCCCTCCTCCCCTTCCACCACCCCTAGTTTGTTTCCCAGAGTTAGGAGTCTTTATGTTCTGTCTCCCTTTCTGATATTTCCCACACATTTCTTCTCCCTTCCCTTATATTCCCTTTCACTATTATTTATAGTCCCCAAATGAATGAGAACATATAATGTTTGTCCTTCTCCGATTGACTTACTTCACTCAGCATAATACCCTCCAGTTCCATCCACATTGAAGAAAATGGTGGGTATTTGTCATTTCTAATGGCTGAGTAATATTCCATTGTATACATAAACCACATCTTCTTTATCCATTCATCTTTCGATGGACACCGAGGCTCCTTCCACAGTTTGGCTATTGTGGACATTGCTGCTATAAACATTGGGGTGCAGGTGTCCTGACGTTTCATTGCATCTGTATCTTTGGAGTAAATCCCCAGCAGTGCAATTGCTGGGTCATAGTAGCCAGGATTTCTTAGCTTGATATTCAATGCTTTTAGGCCCAATGCCCTTAGATCAGCCACTGCTCATCCCAGACTCCGTTGATCCTCTTGTCTTCATTCCTCATGCAAATCTTAGCCACACAGAGTCAGATGAAGCTCTCCTGGATCCTTGGCATCTTCTCCTGATTCTGCATCCAAGCCACTTGCTCTGTTTTTCCTTCTATTTCCTCATGGCCTCAGTCTCTCAGGAAAGCCTTTTATGACACTGGGTTGTATAGCTTCCTCTGTCCTATGGACTGCCTGTTATGTCAATTTACACAGTATATTAAAATATGCACCTGTCTGCTGGCTGAGCACCTGGTAAGTCTCTGGAGGTACTTACGGAATGAGACGCAAGCTGCCACGTGTGGGATGCTTATCATATGTCAAGAACTGTGCCTTGTGCTGTTATTATTGTTATTGATTTAAATTTCACATTAACCTGTGATGTATTATAATTATTTTCATTGACAGATGGGAAAACTGGCTCATAGATGTTAAGTCATTTGGTAGAGGCCCCACATCTAATTAGGGATAGATCTGGGGTTCAAATCTAGATGCCCAACTCTGTAGTTTATGCTCCTCTTATAGTCATGGGATTCTGCCTCACAAGGGCATGTGTTTGGGATGGGGCAGGAACAGGGTTACAGGAGATGGTCTTACTCCTTTATACTTTCCTTTTTGATTCCCAGTGCCTTCTAGGACTATCACTGTCTCTCCAAAGGGGTCAGACTCTCCAACTGGTGAGTAAGTGGTCCTCTCTGGACCCTCTTCATTCTCACCCCTGTGCAGAGGCTATAGCTCTGATTTTGGGTCCTGGTATATAAAATATTAAGGGGAGGGTAAATATAAGCCCTTGGAACTCAGAATTGGGCAATAAGATCAGGTGGGGAGGTTGAAAATTTCTAAAGGATCAGGGAAAGAGAAATTCCATCTCTTTATCTGCCCTTTATGACAGTTTTTTTAATGCAATTAGCCAAATAACCAGGTAGTGTCTGTGTGTGTGTGTGGAGGGGTTGCATCAGGGGCCCATGAGGGTGTGTGGAAGTGATATTTAGAGAATTTGGCTTATCTAGCCCTGATCCTTGGTGAGGAGGGGAGGAACTCTCTAGGAAGGAGACTGGCATTCTAGATAGCAGAGAATAATAGGACCTCAAATGAGAGATATGGCTATGAGAAGCTCAAGATGCGCCTTGAAGTGGGTCCTGGAGATAGGCTTTTGTCACCTGCTCCTGTCTCTCTTCATTCTTCCAGGTCTTGCTCACCAGCACTACACCAAGGGCAATCTGGTCCGGATATGCCTTGGAGCTGTGATTCTAATACTCCTGGTGGGAATTCTGGCAGAAGATTGGCACAGCAGAAAGAAACCCCTGTTGCTCCGGGTCAGAGCTGTCCACAGGCCACTCCCACCCCTCCCACAGACCCAGAAACCACACAGTCATCAGGATGGGGGTCGACCAGATGGCCATAACCATGGGTCCCACCATTAGAACTTCAAGGCTTGGTTGTGTCTATGAGGTAGGGAGTGTAAAGACCATGCTTGGAGTGTGTGGAACATAAGAGCAGGAAGATAGGGGTTATGACTGTAGAGAAGGAGGGTCACGGGTCTTCTCTGTGATGCCCCATAAAGGAGTTGTTGATGTCTATTTGGTTTTTTGTCCAAGGACTCTGTTCATTTGGGATAGGGAGTATCTAATGGATGCTAGCATCCTTTCACTCATAGCTTGCACATCACGGATATTATGGCAACCTAACTGGACCATCATACTGACCTCTTCAGCCTTTCCTAATACATGTTATGGATTGACCTCTGTATCCCCAAGCCTCATAGCTGACCCTGTTCTATCCTCTGCACAAAACACTCCCATGGTTCCCTGTAGGCTCCTGTATTTTGTGTTTTTTTTTTTTTTTTTCTGTGTATCCACGAACCTAACCCATAGCTTAGCTGGTTAATTCAGACTAGTATTCATTTCCTGAGCCTATCAGACCAGCCTCTCCTAACCAGAAACATTTGGTGACATGTGTGAGTTCTGAGGCCTTGGTCTATCATATCTCCCCACCCTGAGGATACCTTTCTCTTACCCTTTGATCCCAAATGCCATTTCCTTAGACATGGGCTCTGGTTTCATCAATTTATGGCCACATCCTCCTCCTGTCTTGCTCTATAGTTAATAACCACCCTCACAGAATCTCTAAGTCACAGGTAAGATGGGCAGAGTATCCATTCCTATATTGATGCATGGAGGCTACTCGATTTCTTTTCCCTTAAAAGGGGCAACATTGGGATATTTGGATTCAAGGGATATTTGCCAGCACTTGGAGATATTTTTGGGGGAGGGAGGTGCTGGGATTTAGTAGGTAGAGGGTAACATTTTATGAATGCACAGGGCACTCTCTCAAGAGTATATTCTTTTGATATGCTTAAGATAACAAAAAATTATCTGGCCCCAAGTGTCAATAGCAGAGACTTGAGGAACTCTTAGAAGACCCTGAAATTCCTTCCTAGCCTTCAAAAAATTATGTGCCTCTATTTCTTCTTTTAACAACCTTACCCACTCCCACTGAAGGCACCCACCACTCCTCAGACCATGAGAATGAGAATATCTATAGGAAAGACCTATATTCAGCTGAACAAGAGGTCTCGAGAAATAGGAAACTTGTAGGAAAACCTGGGAGCCCATACTGTACACAGGGACATCAGGGAGATGATGGCACATGAGCCTGTTAAAGAGAGGTTTGAAGGGGAGGTCTGAGAATGTGGTGTATTTGGTGAGAATGATGAACCAATGGATCCCAGTGAAGAAGGGGAAGTAGGATGACTGGGAGAAAAATGTAAAAATTAGTGCCTAACAAAGTGATTCTTACAGTTGTTGTACAGATTTTTGGGATTCTGTATGCCATAAGGAAGTAAGTGGTTAGGGGCGGGGGGAGAGCTGTGCATGCCATGGAGCTATGCTTTTTATAAGGTTGGGATTATTTTTTTTTTAAAGTACCTTTTTAAAAGATTGTATTTGAGGGGAGGGAGAGAGACAGAGAGAGAGAGAGAGAGAGAGAGAGAGAGAGAAAACACAAATAGGGAGAGTGGCAGAGGGTAGGGAGAAACAGACTCCCTGCTGAGCAGGGAGCCCAATGTGGGGCTCAGTTCTAGGACTCTGAGATATGACCTGACCGGAAGGTAGATGCTTAACCAACTGAGCCACCCAGTACCCTGAGGTTGGAATTACTAAAAAGTTGATCAAAGAAATGATCATATATGGGCTTCACTGAAGCACTTAAGAATGCTACAAACTGTTGTAGGATTGGTAGGAGAAATACTCTGAAGAAGACCATCAGGCAGCTACCCACACAGATCAAGGAATGCCAGAACTGGGCAGTGACTGGCAAGGTGAACAGACCAATGAGATCACAAACATTTCTGTCCCCGTTTTTCCTTCTGTGTTAGGTTCTCCCCAAATAAAGTATTTTTCTGTCTATGTTTGGTCAGAATCCATTAATAAAGAATCTCCTTCATGAATGCATTCACACCTTTATTGCTCTTGATAGACTCAAGATATAGGCATTCTGTCCATAATAGGGGTAAGTAAACCACCTGTGCATGTTTCATAGAAGCTGAAGGCACAACCAGGGATACAGTAACATCTGGCCCAGCACATAACATCACTGAGAGGGCTCAGAGGAAGTTCAACATCATGTTGATGATCCTGGATTTTACTTGGGAAGGAATAAGTCCAGGGGATTCAGAAAATGAAGTCATGTGAAGAAGGCCGGTTATTGGTTGGATCTTGGTCATCACTCTCGATGGTCAGTTGTGGGTCATATTCTTGGATTTCTTTTAGCAGCTTCTGGATTCGAGGATCAGATTCATCTATCTTCAACCTGGAGTTACAATGGGACAAAAGGAAGGTTTCTTGTTGCTTCAAGGAGATTCATTCCAAATGCCCAAGTGCCTGCAAGTCTCATACTTTAGAGCAGGGGCAGGGGCAATATTTACTGATTACTGTATGCTGCAAATCAGGGTTCCATATTGATTTGGTAGGGAAAGAGAATACCAGGTTAATGTTGTAATGCTTTTGCATGGTTGAATGATCTTGGGTGATCTCGTATCATGTTTGGAGAGATGGAATTGATTGATACATCCAGGATTTAATTCTAATACCTGCCTACTACACAGCTCACTTTGGTAACTTCTATTTCGTGGACCCAGGACAAGACACACACACGTGAACCAAGGCAGTCAGACAAGATTTTGTCCCCCCTTTGCTACATGATATAGCTGACCAATACCTTTTATTTGACTTGTGATAATAGCAGCCTCATTTGTGGAATTCACCTTTTGGTATTCATCTCTGTGATATGGAGATGGGGAACAGAGTGAGGACAAAGCAAGAGGGAATAATTAAAGCAAAATATGTATAAAAGTAAGAGATTGAAGATATTAGCTGTCATGTTTCTTGCTGGCATTATAGTTCTGGTTTTGCTAGGGTATATATATATTTTTTTTCTAAAGTCATCTCTATACCCAATGTGGGGCTTGAACTTATGGCCTTGAGATCAAGAGCACATGCTCTACTGACTGAGCCAGACAGGTGGCCTGGTTTTGCTAGAATATTAATGAATTTTTGTTTTGCTGTTTAAGATTCATAAAATATCCACACAATAAACCTTCAGTTAGAAGTTCCGGAGGTCTAATGTGTAGCACAATGACAATAATACTGACAAGTATACCTGAAACTTGCTAGGATAGTAGATCTTAAGTGTTCTCACCACACACATGTATACACAAAAGGTAACTTATATGAAGTGATGGATGTATTAATTAGCTTGATTATGGTGATAATGTTACAATGTTTACATATACCAAAATCACAATAAAAATAACTTCACTTAAAGTAAGGACCAACGAGCTTCAAAATATTTTCAACATGACCCTCCAAGGTCAGATGCAATTGTGTCTATTTGTGATTGTTGGAGGTTGGTCATGGTCTGCTGTAGAAGCACAGGATTAGTTCCTATAGTCAATTTGTGTCTGGTCAAGTGATAAAGGAATCAGAAACAGGGTGTGAACCACACCAGGACTAAGAATGAGGTATGATGGTAGGGCTCTTTGATTCCAAGCAAGAGGAAAAGACTCCAGTTAACTTAAAATAATATCTTAGAAGGATACGGGGTAGATGAAAAAGTCAAAGAACTAAAAATCAAATTCTGAATCCAGGATCTTCATGCCTGTAAAGGATCTGTGATTCAGGAAGGCCCCCCCTCCCCCGCCCCTGCCCTTGAATGGCTCATTTTGAGATTCAAAGACTCAGGAAAGAACATCTAAAGAAACAGCTACAATATTGTCTCTAGGGCTTTACACCTAGATTAAAAGTCACTGATATTACATAAAGTGAGAGGACTAGCTCACCAAAAAGGGGCTAAACACAGAAACAAATGTCAGAGTCTATAAATCCCTTCTTTTGACTAGCAAGCTACCTGTTGAGTACATATATAATCTGTTCCTTCTACATAATTATCATTTCAAGCCATTGGTTGTCTACATTGCATCTGAGTATTTCTTTTTGTTTGTTTTTGCATCTGAGTATTTAAACAAGCTTGGGTAAGACCAAGAAAAGTTGTACTGTTCTTTGTTGCCATGGTAGCAAGTAGACAACACAGGTCAATAGCAACTTGCTTTGATGAACAACAGAGGACAGACTCCTTTCATTCAACAGTGGACTCACTCCACAGAACATGCCTTTAAGGTGGACCAATTGCTAGACCTCTGTAACTAATACAGCCCCAACACAAACTCTTTTTCAGAATACTGCAGGAGAGCTGCAGTCTGATTTTCCTAACATGACAATGGCTGGCCACCATAACTCTCCATTCTCTTAGAGAAGTCCTAGTCCAGATTCTTTTTTTTAAAATTTTTATTTATTTATGATAGTCACAGAGAGAGAGAGAGAGGCAGAGACATAGGCAGAGGGAGAAGCAAGCTCCATGCACCGGGAGCCCGATGTGGGATTCGATCCCGGGTCTCCAGGATTCCGCCCTGGGTCAAAGGCAGGCGCCAAACCGCTGCACCACCCAGGGATCCCTGTCCAGATTCTTGATTTCAGACTAGGTTTGGGTCTCACCCTTCGGCTCATCTTTTTTTTTTTTTTTTTTTTTTAAGATTTTATTTATTTTTTCATGAAAGATATAGTGAGAGAGAGGCAGAGACATAGGCAGAGAAGCAGACTCCATGCAGGGAGTCCGATGTGGCACTTGATCCCAGGACTTCAGGATCACACCCTGGGCTGAAGGCAGGTGCTCAACCGCTGAGCCACCCAGGCATCCCTCCTTTGGCTCATCTTACCGGCTAAAGCAACAGAAGAGACCAATGGGAGAATTATCAGGTGACCAAACATTAATGGATGAAGGCTGAATATTATTAGTAGTTGCCTACAACAATTCCTGTGGTTTGTGCTCCCCTTGCAAACCTACCATCATGGAGGAAAAACACTGAACAGCAGGAGGATCATACCTGAGTGTCCGGAGGGAGGAACAGTGAAGTTTCAAGGTATCACACAGCATCTTTATTCCACTATACCCCAAGGAATTCTGGCCCAGGTCCAGTGTGACCAGGCTCTGATTTCTGCCAAGGGCAGATGAGAGGATTTCAGAGCTGAAAGGAGTGATGGCACATCCCCACAACCTATAGGGGAGACACAAAATTAGGTCATTCAACCAATGTTTACTGATACCATCCTATATGCCAGACATACGCCTGGGTGTTGGGTATCCAACAGGGAACAAGAGAAGTCTCTTCCCTCTGAGCTCATGTGCTAATAGGAAACAGATATATGTGGTGTGCCATATCCAATAAGGGTCATGAAAGGCAAAAGGAGAATTGGGGGATGCTCACTACAATAGTTGACCTATAGGTCAATATGAAGACCTCAGGGGTGAAGAGAATGAACCATAGAGAGATCTGGAGTAGGAGTTCCTCAGGCAGAGAAATAGCTTATGCAAAGGTCCTGAGGTCATGGAGGATTATCATGTAAAACAATATCAAGACAGCCAGCTTGAGAGTGAACCAGGGAGGGTTGTAAGAGATGAGGTCACAGATAAGAGGGAGCCATTTCACAAAAGGCCCTTAGGCCATTGTAAACTTCAGATTTTACTTGGGACGAGATGGGGAACCACTGGAGATTTTGACCAGAAGCATGACAAGAGTTGAAAAACTGTAGGGGAGTAGAGATGGCAGATTCAGACCAGCCGTAGGCTATACAACAACCCAGAAGTTACCAGGAGATGTAGGGGTACGAAAACAGATTCTAGATATCAGGAAGATAGTAGCCGGATTTTAAAAAGGCTTGGATTTGACATTTGAAAGAAGGAATTAAGGATTTCATTCTGGAAGGGAAGGGAGAAGAAATGGGTAGGAAATATCAGAAATGGAGACAGAACATGAAGACTCCTAACTCTGGGAAACGAACTAGGGGTGGTGGAAGGGGAGGAGGGCGGGGGGTGGGGGTGAATGGGTGACGGGCACTGAGGGGGGCACTTGACGGGATGAGCACTGGGTGTTATTCTGTATGTTGGCAAATTGAACACCAATAAAAAATAAAATTATTAAAAAAAAGAATTCCCTAGGATTTAGAAGAGGCTAAACGCAACATCAAACATTTAGCATACTTCCTGGCACCCCGAATAACACACAAACATATTTCATTATCATAACCAACATTTCTGATGGATACAACCAACTCCATTTCCTAAAATGCAAAGCAAATTATGCCATAGGGAAGTCACAGCTCACTAGATACTTCCCCATGCCAGTATGCGTGTGTGGTTGAGAGAGCATCCTCCCTGCCATCATTAACATCACCACCCTCTTGCAAACAGGCACCTGCCATGAATGGTAACAATCAGAATTTTCCCACCTGTGAGCTCTAGGATTTATTCAGTTGGCATCCTCACCAATGCAAACTGTATTCGTGCTGGGAACTTTACAAATACTATTGTTTGGGTCTTGCTTGTGGAGCTCTCAATTTCAGAGGTCTGAGGTACAGCCTGGGTGTCAGGATTCTCAAAGCTGCAAGCATTTCTAGTATGTGGTAGAGGTTAAACGCCATGACTCTGCCTTACCTTCTTGTGCTGTAGAGGCCAGAAAACAAGCTGCCATCTGAGAGTTCTTTACAGGTAAAGTTCCAGATTCAAGTGTGTCTGAATGATGGTACCTAACTCATGCAGGATCGTGAGGCAGAACTGAGTTGAGGCCATTTATCTGCTTGTGGAGCTGACATTTTCTGCAGTGTTGAATTCTTACCACTCTGGAGGCTGGGATCTGAGGCAGCCATTCCTTCTTGATGCCATAAGTGTTGCATCTTTAACATGGTCCACAGGTTACCTTGAGATGACCTAGACTAGAAGCTATTCCTTTAACTATTCTAGTGAGTTTTCTCCCCCAGCTTTACTGACCTATAATTGACAAATAAAAGTCGTATGTATTTAAGGCATACAAAGATGATTTAATATAGGTACACACTGTGATCACCACAATCAAGTTAATTAACCCATCTGTCAACTCACATAATTCCTTTTAAAAAATGTGAGAATACTATTTGCTGAGATATTTTTTTATTGTTTAAAAATAGAAGTTTCTGGGGGGGGTGTGGCAAGATGGCAGAAGAATAGGGGTCCTCAACTCACCTGGTCCCACCAACTTACCTAGATAACTTTCAAAACATCCTGAACACCTACAAATTCTACCTGAGATTTAAAGAGAGAACAGCCTGAATGCTACAGAGAGAAGGGTTTTCACTTCTAGCAATAAATAAATAAATAAATAAATAAATAATAGATAGATAGATAGATAGATAGATAGATAGATAACTAACTAACTATCAAGTGGAGGAGGGGCACCATGAAGAGCCAGGCTAAAGTAAACCTGGGCAACCAAAGCCTCCAGGACAGGAAAGCCCAGTCCCAGAGAAGTGGAAATTTTAAAAATCTGCACTGGATTCTTCCCAGGCAGAAAAGTGTTTAGCAGGGAAATTGGGCAGAATCACAGGAGGAGCAGTGAAGCCTTCAGTTTCCCAGAGCCACTAGTAGCAGTGCGCCCAGGGAAAGTGCACCACAAAATGTGGACCGATCTCGGTAAAGATCTGGAGAGCACAGCCCACCGGACATTTGGGAGAAGTCACTTGGTTAGGCGGGGGCTCCAGACGGAGGGGTCTGTGCCCTGCTGCCTTCGGGAGCCACGCACCCCGGGAGTGGGATTCCAGCAGCACAGGCCCTGACCCCAGGGCACAAAGCCGACAAAGCCCATGATCCTGTGTTCCCCCAGGGACAGGTGGAAGCGGGGAGGGCACAAGACAGCAAGAACTCTCCTGCCACTGGGCACCACTGGGCACCACTGGGCACCACTGGGCACCACACACCACGGCCGAGCTCCCTAAAGGGCTGCAGCCTGCGCTTGGCTGGACCCAGGAGCAGTTCGGAGGGGCTCGGGCAGAGCCTCCACGCAGAGGAGCGATTCCAGCAGCCAGGCCCCGGAGCCCAGGGTGCCAGGGACACAGCCCAAGATCCGGTGCTTCCCAACTCCCCGCTCCCCGGGACAGGCAGAAGCCAGGAGGGCACAGGACAGCAAAGACATTCCTGCCACCAGGCGACCCGAGCTGTGCAGATCAGCGGCCCCCGCCCCGGGAGCATCCAGGCCCTGCAGACTGAGAGCACCGGTAGTTACTGCAGGAGCTGACTCTAGAGCTGGAGAGCTGGCCGCCTCCACTGTTGTTGTTCCTCTTGGGGCTTCACAGGATAAACAACCCCACTGAGCTTCACAGTGGCCTCACAGGATAAACAGGTTAAACAAATTTCCAGAGTCGGGCACCAGGCAGGGGGCCGAGCAGCTCCCCCAGGTGCTCACACCTGAGACTCAGCATAGCAGGCCCCTCCCCAGAAGACCAGCTAGACAAACAGGGGAAAAGCAAGTTATTGACCAAGCAGCACTGGAAAGTTCCAGGGGAAGTCGAGGGATTTACAGTATATAGAATCAGAGGATACTTCCCCTTGGTTTTTGCTTTCTATTTGCTTCCCCCCCTTTTTTCTCGTCCTCTTCTTCTTCTTTCTTTTTTCTCTTCTTTTTCTCCTTTTCCCAGTACAACTTGTTTTTGGCCACTCTGCACTGAGCAAAATGACTAGAAGGAAAAATTCACCTCAAAAGAAAGAATCAGAAACAGTCCTCTCTCCCACAGAGTTACAAAATTTGGATTACAATTCAATGTCAGAAAGCCAATTCAGAAGTACAATTATACAATGGAATATTACTCAGCCATTAGAAACGACAAATAAAAAAAAAAAATAAATAAAAAAAATAAAAAAAAAAATAAAAAAAAATAAAAAAAAAAAAAAGAAACGACAAATACCCACATTTGCTTCGATGTGGATGGAACTGGAGGGTATTATGCTGAGTGAAATAAGTCAATCTGAGAAGGACAAACGTTATATGGTCTCATTCATTTGGGGAATATAAAAAATAGTGAAAAGGAATAAAGGGGAAAGGAGAAAAAATGAGTGGGAAATATCAGAAAGGGAGACAGACCATGGAAGACTCCTAACTCTGGGAAACGAACTAGGGGTGGTGGAAGGGGAGGTGGGTGGGGGGTGACTGGGTGACGGGCACTGAGGTGGGCACTTGACGGGATGAGCACTGGGTGTTATTCTATATGTTGGCAAATTGAACACCAATAAAAAATAAATTTATAAAACAAATTTGTTCCAATCTCTTGTATTAGAGCTGGGGGGATTTCCTATATAATATTTTATTTCATATACAGATTAAAATAAAAAAAACATAACTTACCATAGGCATTTGAGGTTACACATTGGGTTCTTCAAAGCCTCACACAGAAACTTCAGTCCAGTAATCCCTATGTGATTCAGCCCCAGATCCAAGTGGGTAAGGTTTGAATTTTGCTGGAGAAGTGTTGACAGATGATTGCAGCCACCACTGGTTATGCTGCAATACCAAAGCCTAGAAATCAATCACATGAAGAAAGTAAACTCTGAGTCTTCCCTGAGGAGATACACCAAAACCAATGTTGTTGACCTCAAGCTGCAGGATTTAGACAAGCTTTCAGACAATGGGACATGGAAATGAAATCATGGCAAAGTTATAATCACTATATAAGCAATTATGTAGGCTATCCCATCCCCTCCAGATGTAGGTGTCTACATGCTGATCCACACTCACCCAACCCCACTCCATACATGCAAAGATGTCTATGTGATAATCCCTGGTCCCTGTGAATATGTTATGTTACATACAAAGGGGACTTTGCAGGTGTGGTTGAATAAAGGATCTAGGAGGTGGGGAGATTATCCAGGTGAGCCAAGGTAATTACAAGGATCCTTATAAGAAGGAGAATGAGAGTCAAAGCCAGCAGGGGGGAAAGGTGATGAGAAAGACAGAAGGACATTTGAAGACACTATGCTGCTGGCTTTGGCCATGAAGGAAGGGACCATGAGCCAAGGGATGCAGGCTAGAACTGTAGAAGGCCACGAAATGGCTTCTTCCCTGAAGACCTCAGAAGAAACACAGCCTGGTAGACACCTTGATTTTAGCCTAGTGAAACCCATTTTGGACTTCTGGCATCCAGAACTTTAAGACAATGAGTTTGTGTTGTTTTAAGCTTTTTAATTTGTGACAATTTGTTACAAACTATTATAAAAACAGTTAGGGAATCAATACAAGTGGTACATATTCTTTCTACCCTAATTATGGGGCAGAGAATATCTATCTTGCCCTGGCTTGCAACTTCTATTAGGGGAAGGCTGGTGAGTGGGTGGAACTTCATACTATTTTAGTGCTTGGGGGCTGAGATAGTGGGGTAAAATTCTTTCTTCCACCTTTCTCCAACCACGACTGAATGCTTTGTGAAATTTTAAGTGAGTGAGTTTTTGGATACTGTGTATCTTAAGGCATATTCTAGGTTAAAACTAGTTTATAGGAAATGCAGTTACCGTCAATGGTGATTTTGTAGATGGCAAGAACACTGGAGATGTTAACACTGAATAGAATCTGAGTAGAAATAGTTAATGCAGCTGTATTCTTTTCTCAAAATTTGTCCTATGATTTTAGTGTTTTTAATGAGCTTGTTGGCATAACTCCATCTACCTGCCAGTTGCAGGTAGAGCTTATGTTATGTGGCACTAAAAACATATATCTGCCCTATGACCCAGCAATTGCACTGCTGGGGATTTCCCCCAAAGATACAGATGCAGTGAAACGCCGGGACACCTGCACCCCGATGTTTATAGCAGCAATGTCCACAATAGCCAAACTGTGGAAGGAGCCTCAGTGACCATCGAAAGATGAATGGATAAAGAAGATGTGGTTTATGTATACAATGGAATATTAGCCATTAGAAATGACAAATACCCACCATTTGCTTCAACGTGGATGGAACTGGCGGGTATTATGCTGAGTGAAATAAGTCAATCAGAGAAGGACAAACATTATATGGTCTCATTCATTTGGGGAATATAAAAAATAGTGAAAGGGAATAAAGGGGAAAGGAGAAAAAATGAGTGGGAAATATCAGAAAGGGAGACAGAACATGAAAGACTCCTAACTCTGGGAAACGAACTAGGGGTGGTGGAAGGGGAGGTGGGCGGGGGGTGGGGGTGACTGGGTGTTGGGCACTGAGGTGGCCACTTGATGAGATGAGCACTGGGTATTATTCTATATGTTGGAAAATTGAACACCAATAAAAAATAAATTTATAAAAAAACCCTCCATCTACAGCCAGTTGCAGGTAGAGCTTATGTTATGTGGCACTAAAAACATGCATAAAACCCTGGAAATCAGCTACGTCCCCCAAATTCCTATGGAATATTGACACTATGTCTTGCTTTTTTTTTTTTAACATCCTCTTGCCAGGTCTCATCAGATCTGTCAGTATCATACTTGGGGTATTCAGAGAAGCTATTAAATGCTTGCATCTGTGCTACTTGAATCCAGTATGCACATGCACACAAATAACTAGCATGGACTTACACCAGCATCTGTAGTTGACAGTCAGGGTAACTCAAGCCTTCACACAGAAGCTTTACCCCATCATCTCCCAGAGTGTTCTTTGCCAAACTCAGGTGCGTCAGCCTCTGGTTGACAATCAAAGCTGAAGAGAGCTCTTTGCAACAGGCTTCTGTAAGTTGACAGTTTTCCAACCTGCCAAAGCACCACACAAATGGTAAGAGGGTGAGAACATTTCCAAAACCCAATTTTCTTGGCTGTCCCTAAAGGCCAGAGGCCCCATCTATGGCTCATCTTGTGCTTAACATCTATAGCTCATCTATAGCATCTATAGCTCTATAGCTCTCATCATGTGCTTAACACTCAATCATGAAGGACAAGGATGAGGGAATGATAAGATGCATGAGCCACATACCTGGGACCAGAAATGGGAACCAGGTGTCCACATCAGTAGGAGGTCCCATATGGGTAGTCCAGCAAATCCAGATTTTACCCACTGCTCTTCCCTATGTGGCCCCAAACATAGGAAAAGAGATGCTCCCAGGGAGAGAGGCAGTACTTACGACAGTCTCTGCAGGAAGCATTTTGGGTGTCTCAGAGTTGTGCACAGCAACTTGGCACTCTCATCTGGGAGCTCATTGGCTGTGAGGTTCAGGCATGTCAGGGACTGGTTGATTTTGAGGGAGGAGGAGAGATGGGCCCATTGCTGAGTGGTGGCAGAACAAGATACCAACCTGCCAGAAGAATGGGAACACATTATTTTTTTTAAAGTATTTTTTTAACTTTTATTTATTTATGATAGTCACACACACACACACACACACACACACACACACACAGAGAGAGAGAGAGAGAGAGAGGCAGAGGGAGAAGCAGGCTCCATGCACCGGGAGCCCAACATGGGATTCGATCCCAGGTCTCCAGGATCGCGCCCTGGGCCAAAGGCAGGCGCTAAACCACTGCGCCACCCAGGGATCCCGGAACACATCATTCTTGATAACCAAACGCTTGATAACAGTCTCCAGGTTTACCCCTCATTTTACCACATTATGTCATGTCCTAGAATAAATTACATAGAGCAGTGGCAAAGTGTGATCCCTGGACCAGCTGCATCAGCATCATCTGGCAAGCAGTTAGAAACACAAATCCTCAGAAACTCCAGATGCAGAATCCACTGATTTCTGTTTTAGGGTGTCCTGCACCACCTCAATGATTCCTGGGCCACATAGTCAGAAGTTGATTCAGAAGATCTGGGTGAGGCCCAAGAATTTGTGTTTTAACAAGTTTCCAGGTGATGCAGCTGCTGCTGATCTGGAGACTGCATGTTGACAACTACTTAATTAGAAAACCACTCAATCGGGGGATCCATGGGTGGCCCAGCGGTTTAGCGCCTGCCTTTGGCCCGGGGCGCGATCCTGGAGTCCCGGGATCGAGTCCCACATCAGGCTCCCGGCATGGAGCCTGCTTCTCCCTCCTCCTGTGTCTCTGCCTCTCTCTCTCTCTCTGTCTATGATAAATAAATAAATCTTTAAAAAAAAAAAAAAGAAAACCACTCAATCAAGCATATCAGGCAACAAGGTGCCCATACTCTATTACTGGAGAGAATTTTCTTACCATGGATGAAAGGAATTTCATTGGGACATTATGTGTATCATGGCCTTTCAAGTGGGGTTTTTTTTTTAAATGCTGATTCTGCCATTTACTGTATATGAACATGTGGCCAAATTACTTAACTTTATCAAAACTTATTTCCATCTTTATTTTTTTCATTATTTGGTACGGTTGTATTAATAACAAAAAAATTCCAAGGACCTAGAGGTATCACTAGGCCTTTATCCCACCCCATCCCCTTGCCCACCTCCCCCCTTCCACTACCCCTTGGTTTCCCAGAGTTAGGAGTGTTTCATGTTTTGTCACCCTAATTTTTCCCACTCATTTTCTGTCCTTTTCCCCATAATCCTGTTTACTATTTTTAATATTCCCTGTATGAGTGAAACCATAGAATGATTGACAGGAAATCAGAAATGTTGGAGAGGATATGGAGAAAGGGGAACCCTCTTGCACTGTTGGTGGGAATGTGAACTGGTACAGCCACTCTGGAAAACTGTGTGGAAGTTCCTCAGAGAGTTAAAAATAGATCTGCCCTATGACCCAGCAATTGCACTGCTGGGGATTTACCCCAAAGATACAGATGTGGTGAAACGCCAGAACACCTGCACCCCAATGTTTATAGCAGCAATGTCCACAATAGCCAAACTGTGGAAGGAGCCTCGGTGTCCATCGAAAGATGAATGGATAAAGAAGATGTGGTCGATGTATACAATGGAATGTTACTCAGCCATTAGAAACGACAAATACCCACCATTTGCTTTGATGTGGATGGACCTGGAGGGTATTATGCTGAGTGAAATAAGTCAATCGGAAAAGGACAAATATTATATGGTCTCATTCATTTGGGGGGATATAAAAATTAGTGAAAGGGAATAAAGGGAAAGGAGAGAAAATGAGTGGGAAAGATCAGTGAGGGTGACAAAACATGAGAGACCTAACTCTGGGAAATGAACAAGGGGTAGTGCAAGGGGAGGTGGGTGGGGTGTTGGGGTGACTGCGTGATGGGCACTGAGGGGGGCACTTGATGGGATGAGCACTGGGTGTTATGCTGTATGTTGGCAAATTGAACTCCAATAAAAAAAGCTGAAAAAAGAGAAAAGTATAAATCAAAAGGTAATAAAATTTTTAAATTTATAAATAAAGGTATAAATTAAAAATTTATAAAGTTGGAATAAAACATAACAAAAGAAGACGTGGTCTATGTATACAATGGAATATTACTCAGCCATTGGAAGTGACGAATATCCACTATTTGCTTCAATGTGAATGGAACTGGAGGGTATTATGCTGAGTGAAGTAAGTCAGTCAGAGATGGACAATCATTATATTTCCATCTTTAAATTGGAAACAAGTCATACCCTCATGTTGAGTGTTTATTAAAGTTGATATTCACATGAGGTGCTAAGTGGACTATGTACCAGAAAGCTAAACTTAAATAAAATTCAACAAAACACTTTCTTCTCTCAGAGTCTAAGCTACGATAGAGGAACCAGGGATGCCTGGGTGGCTCAGTGGTTGAGCATCTGCCTTTGGCTCAGGTCATGATCTCGGGTTCCCAGGATCAAGTCCCACATCGCGACTCCCTGCAGGGAGCCTGCTTCTCCCTCTACCTATTTCTCTGCCTCTCTCTGTCTCTCATGAATGAACAAAATCTTTAAAAAATTATTAAAAAATAATAGAGGAACCAAAGTTAACCTGGGCATTGGAACACAATAGAATATCTAATGGCTTCCAATAAAATAAGCCAAATTTATACAGAGTCTCCTCCTTCCATTTTGGGTGTCCATTACTCCTTAAGAAACAAGCTAATGACCAAAATCTTCAAATTGCACACTTTCTTTTCCTGATTATTCTTCACAGGAAAAAGAAATGAAGGCCATTAGTAATAGTCAATTATGACAGTGGCTACTATCAATAACGCAACAATGAATACATGTGTGCTTAGACTTTGTTTCAGTCAGTCCTCAAACCCCTGGGATATGTGCAATACTCCATCCTACTGATGGGGATAAGACCTAATTAAATAGCCCAAGACCATACCAGCATAGGCAGAACACCACCAACAAGACCAACAGATCACCTTAAACTGTGTTCCTATTATCAAATGTGGTCAAGCGAGGATCAATGGAACCCCATGATGAGTAATGACAATACTCACCAGAGCTATCATGTGGAGAATATCCCAAGGGGAGATCTTTCAACCCAGAGGACTACCAAGAGAAGGAAAATCTGTTGCTCCCAAAGTATCTTTGCCTGGACAGAGGATACTGGACAGAATCTGGTATTCTGAATCATGACAGGAGAAACAAACCATAAACCAATTCTCTCTGATAGAGGATGGTATCCAGTCTCCAACCATTTTTTTTGGACTCAGGCCTGTTGTGGATGGTTGCCCAGGTTGCTCAATGATCAGTACAAGGGGAAACTAAAGTCTAGCCCATTTTCTGTTCTGTGGCATGTGCCTGGAGGAGTACAGTTCCTAATCAGAATAAGGGATTTCCCCACCCCTCCTACTTTATTCAAAATTGCTATATAGGCTTGTAGGAACTCTGTTCACATGCTGGAAGTTTTCAGTGATGGTGAGATATACCTGAGGTATTGCAGATTACATTTTGGGTGTCTCAAGATTTCACACAAAATGGGAAGCATATCATTCTGGTCATTTCCTTGGAGAGTCAGATGCGTGAGAGTCTCATGACCACCAAAAGCAATGCAGAAGTTTCTATAAGCGTCTGCTGGGAAAATATTTTTGAGGCTAGGGAAAGGATAAGAAAGGTGAAATCTTGCATTTATATATACATGAGAACAAAGGGCTGCAACAGGTTTAAACACTGGAAACTTTGTTCATATTTTTCACCTCCATTGAGGTGTGGTCACAAACTGTATATATTAAAGTGTACAATTTAATGTTTTGATATATTACTACCTTGTGAAATCATCCCCGTAATCAAGCTAGTGAATATACCTATCAATTCACATAATCACCATTTTCCTTTTTGTGTCTGTGTGGCAAAAACACTTGAGATCAAGTCTTTTAGCAAATTTCAAGTATACAATGCAGGATTGTTAACTGTTGTCTCACCAGTGCACAGTTAGGTCTCCAGAACTCACTCATTTTGCTTTAACTGAAACTTGGTGCTGCTTGACTGAGATCTAATTTTAGAAACTATTGGAAGTTCCATACTTTCATGATCTCAAACTTTTGGAAAAGAGAAGTTGGTCATGAACATGGTTTCAGACAAAAGCTGTTCTATGGCTTTTTGAAATAAATAAGGAACGGTGGTAGTTTTTTTCCCTGAAGTATTACCAATGGGCACATTTCAGGAGTGCTATGTCCTGCTCAATATCTTGCATTTAGAATCAGGATTGCATAGCTGGTGAAACACAAGTGAGCATAAACATCTCCTTCTTTCTCTGCATTGAGAAAGAAACCTATGAAAGAGGACATCTGTGTCTGGAGGAGGTCTCCCTGGTCCCGAAGCCTACTTTGTTGACTAAATCATGTTTTCTCTCCTTCTCTAAACATCTCCAGCAGCCTGCCCACGTGTAAGCCTTGCAGGACTTTCCTAGTACATGAGCTGCACAGAGGAGCTCTGCAGGAGGACTCTGTCATAGGTGGATAGGGCACACTCTACTCTTGATTACAAGTATTTAACTTGTGTACTTACCTTTTTCTGGAGCTTCTGAACCCCATCATTTCTTCCCAACTTCATTCAACTACATAGATTTTGGGATCATATTCCCACCCAACCCAGGCCCCAGGCCTGGGACACAGCACACTGATACCATCTCTCCAGTGGTGCTCCTAGTTAGGAGTGATTTTGTAATCTCCTCCTCCCCAGGACACCTGACAAAGTCTGGAGACATTTTAGGTTGTCACAACTAGGGTGTGGATGCCACTGGCATTTGGAAGGTAGAGGCTGGAACTGCTGCTAAAAAATCCTATGATGTGCAGGAGCCCAACCCCAGTGTTAGCAGAGGCTGAGAAATCCTGCTTTACACATAGTCCTATGGTTGTCTTAAAGGGATTAAAGCTGCCCCCAGGATCTGGATGTTCCTCATAGTGTTTTGTAGTCATCCCAATCATATTTCACACTGTATTAAAATTACTTTATCAGAAAAAGTGGAATAGTGCTTGCCAAGGGCTGTGGAGAAGGGATCATGGGGAATTACTGTTTACTGGGGACAGAGTTTCAGTTTTGAAGAGTCCTGGAGATGGATGGTGGTGGTGGTTGCATACTTACACATTTAAAGTGCATAACTGTGCACTTAAGAATGGTTAAGATGGGATGGGATGTCTGGGGGCTCAGCAATTGAGTGCCTGCCTTCAGCCCAGGATGTGATCCTAGAGTCCCAGAATTGAGTCCCACATGGGGCTCCCTGCACGGAGCCTGCTTCTCTCCCTATGTCTCTGCCTCTCTCTGTGTGTGTCTCTCATGATAAATAAAATTTCAAGAAAAAAAGAATGGTTAAGTTTTATGTTATACCACAATAAGACATTGGAAAAAATTACTTCATATGCTTCAGTAGACAAATGTATGGTATGGACCATCTCAACTTCTTATGTCTTGAATGCCCAGTTGGATTCTGGAAAAGGAATTCAAATATTGCTCCAATAAAAATGGAGCCTTAAAAATGTAAGGAGCTTGGTTATGCCCTAGGGGTTTTCATCCAGGGGTTAGCTTCTACTTACACCACTTTCTGAAGATTATGGGTAGCAGAGGTTATTTTTTCACAGAGAATTCTCACAGATGAGGCACTAAGGAAGCTCTGACTGATGTCTAGAAATATCAGGTTTTTATTTGAGTCAAACATGGAACAGAAGTCTATCCAGAAAGGAAGCACGTGTTGATCATTCTGGGACCTGTTGGGAAAAGGCAAAGGAAGGAATTTACCAAAGATTGCTGGAGAGAAAATATAACATTTGTCCAACATCATGAAGATATTTAGGGTTGCTCTGGGCACACACTCCTAGTAAATAGAACTCTAAAAGTCAGATGATTTAATGACTTAGTGTCACTATCAGACAATTCATCACCTAAGACATGTCACTGGAAAAAACTCAAATTTCTTGCACAACAATCTTACAGAGGGTTAGAATAAGCCAAAATTCTTTTTTTTTGTATATTTTTAAATTGGAGTTCGATTTGCCAACATA
Source organism: Canis lupus dingo (assembly GCF_003254725.2). NCBI lineage: Eukaryota > Metazoa > Chordata > Mammalia > Carnivora > Canidae > Canis > Canis lupus. The sequence goes on from NC_064243.1 coordinate 102,825,853, forward strand.
TAGTATAACACCCAGTGCTCTAAGCAGATCATTGATAACTGAATGGGGAAAACAAAATCAAAGGAAGACAAACCACAAGACACTCTTAACTCCGGGGAAAAAACTCAAGGTTGCTGGGGGAGGAGGGGAGTAGAGGGATGGGGTGACTGAGTGATAGGCATGAAGGTGGGCACGTGATGTGATGAGCACAGGATGTTATATGGAGCTGATGAATTATTGAACACTACATCTGAAACTAATGATGTACTATACGTTGGCTAATTGAACTTAAATTTTAAAAAGGGGGAAAAATAAAATAAGTGACCTTATTGTAAAACTTGAAGCAACAGGAGGAAGACAAGTTGTGATAAACCTAGTTGTGACTTTCAAAGAGTCTGGTCTATATGCCCTGGGGAAAGAAATCTGTGTAGGGTTAGTGCAAGTGTCTTATCAAGATGAGATAATCAAGCCATTGCATAGAACCAAACCAAGATTAAAAAGAAAAATAGAGGGATCCCTGGGTTTGGCGCCTGCCTTTGGCCCAGGGCGTGATCCTGGAGACCCGGGATCAAATCCCACGTCGGGCTCCCGGTGCATGGAGCCTGCTTCTCCCTCTGCCTATGTCTCTGCCTCTCTCTCTCTCTCTCTCTCTCTCTCTCTCTCTCTCTCTCTGTGACTATCATAAATAAATAAAAATTAAAAAAAATAGAGACTATTTGACTTGGGGATCTTGGATGGGATAGAGAGAGGATGCTATTTATGCAATTTTATTTTCATTCAAAGGAGCTCTTTGACAACCCTCCTGTAGAAGAAAGATTTAGATAAACTAGCATGTGGGCCTGTGTAAACACTTGGATGAGAGAAGAAACAAAATCAGGACACTGATGAAGGGATAAGGTCTGTGGACTGCTGGTGATCTTTGAAGCGGTGAAATGTTCATGCCTAGCTGTCATGGTCATAATGCTTCCTGGGGTAACTCAAGTTCATGGCTCTCTGTTAAGTGGGGAAGGAATGTGAAGGAAAAATTAAGGGAATATGTAAAACAGACATAACCACCAGGAAAGCAGAGAGGGTGTTTTATTCTGGCCCCATGAATATACATGAGTATTTCAGATACTGATTTTGGATGGTGACCTAGGGTTGAGAAAGAGGTGAGCTGATAAGATAAACAGCAGTATGTGTGTGTGTGCCCTACATAGGACCGTGAGCAGTGATCTTGGATTGTGACCAAGAGAGAACGTCATAAACCAGTAGACGAGTTCTAATCCCACACAAGCACCCTTTTCTGAAACCAGGATCTTCATGCCTAACATGAAAGACTGTACGTTTCCAGTAGCCACCAGGTGAGAAACAGTATTTGGAAACTGTATGAGCTCAGTTAATGTTACTCGAGCCTACATCAAGAATAACAAAGCCTCATGACTGACTGGGGTCATCTCATGATGTCACTGGTATTGGGTGAGGTGCCCATGATAGGACTCGCCATGATCACGATGGGGTGAAGCTTTGAAACCTTGTTGAATCAATCTCTGACTTTACATCTTTAATGCTTTTCTGTCTGTTGTGCCAAATGGAACAATCCCATACAAACAGGCAACCTGGACAACCAACATGTGGACTGAAATAAGGTCAAGCCATTTGCAAAAATTGCTCAGCTAAAGAAAAAAAAAAGGAGGCAGGTCTCAAAACAAGGTCTGGTTCCAAAGAAAGATCCCATCCCTAATCCGAACATTGTGTTCCCCACCTTGAAGAGCAAGCTAGCAGAAGAAATTCTGGCAAGAAGAAAATTCTGATCCTATGCCAAGGGAGCGGGGGGACACTCTGCCCTGTTTCTAACGCAGGGGATGAGGCTGAAAAAGCAAGCTAACAGAGTGAACAGTGAGGATTCTTACCGGTCAGCCTGGTCCTCTGATTCTGACACAGCATCATTCTCCAGAAACATCCCCTTTTCTATCTGCAGCCACATTTTCTGCAAGCTTTCACAATGCTTGAGGCAAAAGGATGCATGCATGATGTCTGAGGTATCTTTGAAAACCAGGGACACTTCTGTCACCTGGACCATGGCTTCCTTCACAAGCTGCTCCTCCTGGGATTCATAGAGACAGTGCAAAGTCTCCTTCGTGTCTGTCACCGAGGAGAAGGGTCTGTTCTCAGGAGACCCTACCCTGCATTCCAGCAGTTCCTGCTTGACCTTGGTGGACACCAGGCAGCCAAAAGTCATCCCCAGCTCCCTGGCCCTCTTTTCATTGGTGAGGCCAAATAGGAAGTGCCCCACGGGGGCTAGGTAGGGGTTCTTGAGTCCTTCTTCCTTGGAGAGGAGCCTCTGCACATTCCCAGCATCCCAGCTAGGGCTTCCTGCTGGAAGGTCTTGGTGGTCCTGGCTCCCCAGAATGTAGAGGGCAGCGGCCAGGAACTGCTGGACACTCAGGTGGAGGAAGCAGTAGCAGCCCTCACAGTCTCTGCTCTTCTGGAGGATATTCCTGTTCAGGAAAGGGTGCAGGTCAGACTCATGCACACCCAGCCTGAGCAGGTCATGTCCATCAAACACTGAGGTCTGTGTCCACACGCCCTCAGTGGCCAGCAGGCACAGAGCGTGCAGAGTAGACCTGAGGTGCAGCCCCAGACAGCTGCCCTGCGCGGGCGCAAACTGGCTGCAGAGGAAACGCAGCAACAACGATGTGGTGGTCTGGCAGGTGGGGCCAGGGTCCTCACCCTCGTCCATCTGCAGCTTCAGGCAGGTGCACACCATCCAGCACACAGCGGGTGCCGCGCCCATTTGGAACAGCGTTGCATTGCTCTTCATCAGGTGGAAAGCACGCAGCGCCTGAGCCTCCTCTCCAAAGTGTCTCAGGAAATACGCCTTCCTGTCACACTCTGAGAGCCCCTCGATCTCCACGAAGAGTGGCTGCTCCACCATGAGCCGCAGCTCCCTTAGGGCCTCGGGCCGTGTGGTGACCAGTAGGGCGGCCGTGGGTAAGAGCTTTCTCTTCAGTAAGCTCCCCAGGAGGGTGGACGCAGGCCTCTGTGTCTTCCAGTCCACACACAGGTCGTGCACCAGCGCCTCCACCCCTGAGGGCACGCGCAGCTCCTCGAAAGCATCAATGACAAACAGGAGTTTCTGTGCCTGGGTCAGGACCTGTGCAAGGGCATCCTGCAGGTCTGGGGCACTCTGGGCCAGGAGTTCTATGAAGGAGCACATCCCCTTGCGGCTGAGCGCCTTGCAGCTGAGATAGAAGGCAGTGGGGCAGGTCTGTGCAAGGCTGTCCTCTGTCCAGTCCAGCATGCACTTCTTGGCCAGAGTGGTCTTCCCAACGCCCGCAGGACCATGCAGCACCACCGTGTGTGGAAATGGTCCTGCAAGCATTTTAGGATTACAGAATGGGATCAGTGTCTCATATTTCTGGGTGACAGTGTGAATGTTTTCACTGGCTCCAGGCCAAAAGTTCTTCTTCCACATTTGCTGGACCTTCTCTTTCAATATACTTATATACTTATCTTGTTTACCTTCAGTGATAAGAGGTTGGAAATAGGATATAGCTGGTTATTCATTAGGAAAAAAAAATACCTGTGTCAAGTAAGAACATGATAATAGAGAAGTTATCAAGAACTATCTGACACTAAGCTCATCCAGGAAGATAGGATACAGACCTGGCTTTTCTCCTTTCAAACCTTCCTTTGCTTCTTCTGGATTTGTGACATCTTCTTCCTGTACTTGTGTAAGTGCTGCAAAATACAAATTAAAGTGAGCATGACACAAAAATGTGAATTTCTTTTATCAGAGATACGGTGTTAAAGCTGGTTCCATGAAGTGCAGAATCTAATCTCTTAGAGATCTGTGGCAGGGGCGACAGATAGGTTTATAGAGATGAACAGAGCAAATGACATTCTAAACCAAGTTACATGCCTCTCCTCTGTGGAACTATAACAATAAACATTTGTTCTAATTGCTCTATCAAAAAATCAATGTGAGGAATATTACTCAGCCATTAGAAATGACAAATACCCACCATTTGCTTCAACGTAGATGGAACTGGAGGGTATTATGCTGAGTGAAATAAGTCAATCGGAGAAGGACAAATATTATATGGTCTCATTCATTTGGGGAATATAAAAATAGTGAAAGGGAATAAAGGGGAAAGGAGAAAAATGAGTGGGAAATATCAGAAAGGGAGACAGAACATGAGAGACTCCTAGTTCTGGGAAACAAACAAGGGGTGGTAGAAAGGGAGGTGAGTGGGGAGAGGTGACTGGGTGACGGGCACTGAGGGGGGCACTTGATGGGATGAGCACTGGGTGTTATTCTATATGTTGGCAAATTGAACACCAATTAAAAACTAAATTAAAAATATCAATGTGATCTATCAAAACTACTTGTCTATCTTCCCCACTTGACTAGATATGCACCAGGATATCAGAAGATAGAGCTTCAACCCATTATGGCTGCTCAAGTATCTCAGTAAACAAGTGATGTCATGTTTGTGTGGAATGCCAGACAATTCCTGAGCATCTGCTCAAGGTAAATGGAAATGTGTGTATGCCAAGACTAGCGCATGAAGGTTCATGGTAGTATTATGTAAGGTAGTCAAAAAGCAGAAAAAAAAACTCAAACATCCATTCATTGATGATGGGCAATCAGCTGTGGCATATCCATACAATGGAATATAATTCTGTAATAAAAAGGGAGGATCAGGGCAGCCCGGGTGGCTCAGCGGTTTAGTGCCACTTTTGGCCCAGGGTGCGATCCTGGAGACCCGGGATCGAGTCCCACGTCAGGCTCCCTGCATGGAGCCTGATTCTCCCTCTGCCTGTCTCTCATGGATATATATATATATATATACACATTTTTTTTTAAAGGCAGATCAGGGATACACACAAAAATACGTACAAACTTCCAAAACATATGCTAAGCGATGAAAGATAGACACAAAAGATCACATACATCCAGAAAAGTCAAGTGTAGAGATGCAAAAACTAAAGTAATGGTCACCTGAAATTGGAGGACAGAGACCAGGGAGTGACCACATGTGGACATGAGGGAACTTTTTGGGGCCATGTAAACATTGTAAAATTGGGTAGTGGTGATGGTTGCAAAACTCTGTACATTTACTAAAAATTAGTAGTACACATAAAATGAGTGAGATTTATGGATAGGTAAGTTGTATTTCACTAGGGCTATTGACAAAAATACTATCAGGCTGACTTGAGCAACTCATTTACATTAAACTGACCACAGTGCTGGTTGAGGCAAGTCACCTACTGACAACATATCTCAATGTTCTCATCTGGGAGTTGAGATTACTAAAGTCTGAGCATCTGAAATTGAAAAATTAAAGAGTAACTCCATACAGTACACCAATTTTCCGTGAACTGAAAGAATTCCAGTTCTCTTCAGTGGTCATTCCTCACTTTGTTGTTAAGTGAGGGAGGAAGGCATTTCCTCTGAGACAACTGATAACTATTAGTAGTGGAGAAAATGAGGTTGGGGAAATGGAGCTCCCAGAAAGGAAAGGGGGTGGAGAGAACACAACATGGTGGGGTATGTGTCGCTTGGCTTGTTCCAACTCTGGGTGTTCTAAGACCAACCTGAATCTTTTTCTTCTACATGCTCTGGGGGTTCTTCCAGGTTTGCACATTTTAGTTCTGTAGTCCTGGTGATCCCTGAGAAAAGAGGAGGCATTATAGTCTTGTAACTATGTCAGTACTTAAACTTCTGCCTAGGAGAGAGGACTTCAAGAATGCGCATGTTGACAACTGGGTCTCATACTTAAACCCCCAGTTACATAAAAAGGACATTAACCTGATCCTAAAGATAAAATTAAAATGTGTCAAGTTACTATCTCAGGCTTACACGTCTCTTCTGGCTTCCTATGGTTGCTTCCTGTGTAGTTGAGAACACACAGTGAGTGTTCAATGTCAAGGAGGTTTATGCAGAATAATCTCCAAAGGCCCAAGGAACCCTAAGACTGAGAAAAAGGCTGACCCAGTCCAGCTTGACAAGATATGGTTTATTAAGGGGACAGAAGTGTGTCTTGGGCAGCTGTAAGACTAGCATATCTCTGCAACCCTGGTTTTCATAATTTTTATGTATCTATCTAAAATGCTGGCACTTCGATTTATTGTCATTTTAAGAGTTGCTCATGAGATAGTACATAAAACCATGCAGTTAGAAGTCTGTGTGTATTCTAGTCTTGTAGCATGTCTGAACTGAATCAGCCATGTTTCAAATATGTGCTAACCACTTGTGGCCACTCTGTTAGGCAGCAGAGCCCTGGATTTTAAAAAACCTTGGGCGCACACAGGTGTCACGAGGAGCTTTCAAGAACCCCATACCTAGGGGAGACACAGGTCATTTAGCTAAATCAGTGTCTCTGGCGATAGGTTCTGGCCATTAGTATATATAAGTTCCTGAGGAGATTGCCCAGAACAGTGAAAGTTGACAACCACTGACTTAAAACATGGTTCTCCACTCAAGTGACATTTGCCAGTGTCTAGAGACATTTTTGGTTGTTGCAAGTGAAGAGAATGTGCTGTTAGCTTCTAGTGGGTGGAGGTGCTGGGATGCTAGCACCAGGGTCCAAGAGATGTTGCTAAATATCCTGCAATGCAAAAGACAGCTCTTCATCCAGCTCCAAATGCTATTAGTGCTGGTCGAAGGGAAGGTAAGGGTTTCATTTGTGAGTGTGCATGAGGAAACATGAGTAGGAGCTAAAAACCAAACAGAGGGTGTGTAATAATTTAACATCTTGGATGTATGAGAGAATGGGATCCTGAATATCCTCCGGGAGCAGTCTTGGACAGGAGAAGGGATATAGAGTGAGGAGGCCAGGGGAGGTACACAATACCAGGACAGAGTAGAAATAGCTAGAATGGAAGACACCACTAGACTTTATGAAGGTCTAGCATTTGGGTTCAGGACAGGTGGCCTCTCCAGGGTTCAATGTTATGCCTACATATAAAAAGCCCTGGAGGCTACTCCTCCTTCCTCCTAGGACACCATGTGGGCTTGTTTCTACTTACCCCTGAGCTCATCCTTTGCTCTCTCAGACAGATCGGTTCGGTTCATCTTGTCAAAAATCTGGATGGTCACCATCTCTACCCAGTGGCTGGGGCAGTGGTTGATAAGAATTTCTGCCAGCTGCTTCCCATCGGCCTCCTCTACCTCTGTCGCAGGGATGTGCTGTAATTCATCTTGTAGGGAAAGGGGCCTCAACAGAGACTTGAACTGGCTCAGCTCATCCTGGGCAAACTGTTCTAGAAGGGGCTGCAGGTTGAAACCCAGCTGTGCAGAAGGTTCCATCTTGTTCTACATGAGAGATCTGAGCTTTGGGCATTAAAGAAGAATAAGGGAAGAAATGAAAGAGAGCGAATCAGTATTCCTACTTCAAATGACAGTTGCCTCTGTGCCAAGAACTGGGCAATTATCACTGCCCAACCTGCTGCTTTAGGAACCAACTCCCAAAAAGAGAAAAAATTCACATAGAACTCCTTTAGTTTTTGTCTTGACACAGTGGTTCCCATTTTGAGAGTCTGGGATCCTTTAGAGAGTGTAAAAATTCCTGAGTGTAGGTAGGAAGTCCATGCAGATACATCTCCTGGACCTAGCAGATCATCTGTCAGCTTTTAGTAAATTTGGTATACAAATGAGCTAATGAGAACTACCCACTTTAGCTCTCCAGAACAACCTGACATGTCATTATCTTAATGTTTATGGACCTTGACTAAAGAACCATCTTGAGTTGAAAACATCTCAACAGAAACTCACTAAGAAGTTGAGTGGTACACCCGCTCAATTTACCATTGTTTACAAAGAGTCATTTCCTGACCTCAACAGACCTGGATTTGAAATTCTATTCATTGAACAGTTGAGCATTTGAGCCAAAGGTCAAATGACCAGATTTCCAGTTGTAAAACAAATAGGTCATCACTCACTCATTAGGTGGCCATGGGCACTCCTCTATTCAAATAAAAATTCCCACTGAGTACCAGGAACAGTTTTAGAACTGAAGGGACAGCTATAAAATGGGTAAGAACTCTGCCCACTTGGGGCTTATACTCAATTTGAGTACACATATAGGGTGTGGGAGAAGCAGACATTTCACAGATAAATTCAAACAAAAACAAGTGACAAAAATATGAAGACAGGATGACAGAGAAGTAGAGTGCGGGGGATTTTGCATCATGTGAGTATGGACATTTTCTCAGAGGAAATAGGTCATTGAGAACATGAAGACAAGGAGCTGCCAGCTGAGGGAGTTTTGTGGGGGTAAAGTCTAAGAGTGAACAAGTGCTAAAGCTTGGGACTGAGTGGAGTTCAACATGTGCGCTCGCTGAAGCAGAGGAACACAGGATGTGACTCAAAGCCTAGGATCAGACCTCTGATTATGAAGGCAGTGGTAGGTTATACTAGGATTTTCAAAATTTGACTTCAGGTACAGCAGGAAGTAGTTCTGAGGTTTCTAGTGGGGATGCCCCACAATCTGACCAAAACTCAGAGGCACTTTCTTATGCTGCAAGGGGAGAATGGCCAAGGAGCTGGAAAACTTTTTCATGACCATTGAATATGGTAAGAAGGCATTACTGGAGAGAGGAACTACAGCTGGGGTTCAGAGGTAGGGGAGAGACATGAAACTCAGTTCTGAGCAGTCAGGACAAGTGGGGCAGATTCAAGGAGGTCAGTGTGTGGACAGTCACCAAGAGGTAGATCCATTCAACAAGATTCATGCTGAGAGCAGACCAGGGTGAGCAGAGGTCACCTGGTAGAGGAGGGGTGTGATCAGATACCAGAGGTGGGGGAATTTTTGCTAAGCTGACTCAGCAGGATTCTGGCTCAAGCTAGACTAAGTGGGCCAAGGACAGAGCCCAAGGACTAGAGCTAGTGTAAAAGAACACCCAAGATGGTGACTCCAGTCAAGGAGAGAGCCTTTGTCAGTGCCTGACAAAGATTTTGAATTCATCTTGAGGATGGTGGGGTCAAATCACACCTTGGTAACCTCTGCAAGGTGCTAGGCACTGCAGTCAGCCCTTTAGACTTGACTCACTTAATCCTTACTATATCCCCAAGTATTATATTCTCCCTAGTTCAGATTAAAAAAAAAGATTTTAGAACATGGAAGACTCCTAACTCTGGGAAACGAACTAGGGGTGGTGGAAGGGGAGGAGGGTGGGGGGTGGGGTGACTGGGTGGTGGGCACTGAGGGGACACTTGACGGGATGAGCACTGGGTGTTATTCTGTATGTTGGCAAATTGAACACCAATAAAAAATAAATTATTAATAAAAGATTTTATTTATTTATTCATGAGAGACACACAGAGAGAAGCAGAGACATAGGCAGAGAGAAAAGCAGGCTCCATGCAGGGAGCCCAATGTGGGACTCAATTCTGGGACTCTAGGATCATGCCCTCCTGGGCCAAAGGCAGGCGCTCAACTGCTGAGTCACCCAGGCATCTCCCTATTTCAGATATTGATACTGAAGCACCAGAGAGGTCAGATAGACCATTTAAGGTCACAGGACCACCAAGTGGCAGAACTGGACTCTGAACCAGGTATAACAAATAGCTCCAGAGTCCAGGTTTTAATCGCTCTATCAGGATGTATGATTCAGGTACAGTTGTGGAGAACTAATTGAATTACATCTTTTGAGAGGAATCAATGGTTTCTGGACACAGAGGGAAGGAGAGGAAGAGGGTACGAGGACCTGACAGCTCCTCAGGCTAGGGCCACATGGATTTCCATATGACCTTTCCCAGTGAGGAAACGGTTGAGTCTAGGGTAAAGGTCAAGAACAGGCCCTCCACTGTGTTCCTGAGGTGCACATCCATTCTACTCGCTTCTTTATTTGTAACCAACTCCATTCACAAAACCATGTTTCAGCCAAGGGTGGTCATGGAACATTGCTGGCTGAAGAGATTAACTTAAGTCTTTTTGGTGGGGCTTTTGAGAACGTTATTTCTGTCCTGATAAAAAGGGGGCAAAAACAGCTGGATGGCCTTTGACCTTTGTCCCTGTACCCTGCCGGGCATGTGGAAAGGGTACGGCCAATTGGGAAGTAGCAGGAAGTTACAGTAGAGCTACAAGAGTGATGCTGGGCCCTATGTGGTTAGCTTGTAGCACCTGCATCTACTCCAGACCTTGGTGTGAGAGAAGTAGTCATCTGAAGCATCCCAGGTGTCAACATCCTATTCTAAAAACAGGAGACTCATCCCAGCTTCCACGCCACCAAGCCTGCTTGAATACACAGCTAATAATTCTATTTGTGTTGGGTTTGAAACAAATCCTGTTGATCACTCAAATTCTTTTTCCATGTAAATTTCTTTTTTTTTTTTAAACGTTTTTTTTTTAAATTTTTTTTTCAATTTTTTCATTTATTTATGATAGAGAGAGAGAGAGAGAGGCAGAGACATAGGCAGAGGGATAAGCAGGCTCCATGCACCGGGATGCCCGATGTGGGATTCGATCCCAGGTCTCCAGGATCGCGCCCTGGGCCAAAGGCAGGCGCCAAACCGCTGCGCCACCCAGGGATCCCTCCATGTAAATTTCTGTATTTCACTTTGCTTAAGGTAAAATTCACATAGCATAAATTTTTATATATATATTTTATTGGAGTTTGATTTGCCAACATATAATATAGCACCCAGTGCTCATCCCATCAAGTGCCCCCCTCACTGCCTATCACCCAGTCATCCCATCCCCCCGCCATACCATAAAAGTAATCATTAACCATTTTAAATGAACAGTCAGTGGCATTTAGTACATCCACACTGTTGTGCAACCACAACCTTGGATTAGTTCCAGACACTGTCATCTCCCTTAAAGGAAACCCCTATTGATTAAGCAGTTTTTCCTCATTCTCTTCCTTCCTATAGCTCCTGGCCACCACCAGTCTGCTTCCTATCTCCATGAATTTGCCTGTTCTAGAAGCTTCCCATAAGTAGTCACACATTGTATGTAAAAACTAACTCATAATGGATTAAAGACCTAAACATAAAGGGGAAAAAAAAATCACCCAACATTTTAAGGTATTTATCAGCTACCTGAAGTCCTATGCCAGCTTAAGAAAAAAATTTTTTTTAGCATTTCTTCTCATATTAATAGGCAACTATGATCCTCCCTCTCCAACTCCCTTCCTCCCTCTAAAGGTAGAGAACCACTGCTCAAGATCCTCAACACCTTGACTCTCCCTAGTAGTTTGCAGAGTCCTTCCTGGCCCTATGGTCTCCTCAAATTTGACTTTAGGTCACATTTACCAACAGGTCTTTCACTGGTCTTCCTTTTTTTTTTTTTTTTTAAGTGATGATGGCATTATCCTCCTCCCAAATGCCATTTATATGCCAATCAGGTCAGGTATTCAGCATATATTTAGCCCTGTTGAAAGAATTGGGTGGGGTCATTATGTAAAGGTGATCCTTTAAAATGTGAAGGGAAATTTAAAGGTTGAGTGAGTGCCAGTTCTCACCCCAGCTGTTAAGTGTTGAGTCAATATTCTACCCTGAACCTGTGATCTTGATTCCTCTAATTGATTCAAATAGATGCCACTCTAAAGTCTCCAGTAATTATATAGAAAACATAAAGGCAATTCAGAAGAGTAAATTCACCTGGTTAAACACAGAATAAAGTATACTGTTAAGCCAGCAGACAGATTAAGCAAAGTGTCAAGACTTTATAGATTTTTCAAGGCTAGTGACCATTACACAATACTCACTGTATAGAGTGCAAACAGAAAAGTTATACTTGCAATGTTGCTTACAATTGCAGCAAGAAAGAAGATCTTATATAGAAATAGTATATATATACCTAAACATTCTGCAGTTGTATTTACATTGCAATGCAATGGGGGATTCTCATTGCCAGCCTTGGCCTCCCTGTCTTTAATTAGCATGCATTTTATTTGTAGGAGGACATATTTATTAAAAGATTTTATTTATTGATGAGACACACACACACACACACACACACACACACACAGAGGTAGAGACACAGGCAGGGGGAGAAGCAGGCTCCATGCAGGTAGCCCGATGTGGGACTCCATCCTGGGTCTCCAGGATCAGGCCCTGGGCTGAAGGTGGCGCTAAACCGCTGAGCCACCCGGGCTGCCCTGGAGGACATATTTAATAAGAAAATGATTCAGCTACATTTTGGAGACTTGCCAGAGAAGAACCAAAAAAATATTCTTTACATTCAGCAGACAAGATCTTAAGAAGAACAATTTCAGGAGAACAGGATGAGCAGCTAGATTGCAATGAACAAAGACACACACAAAATTCTTGGGGATATGACTATAGAATGCTACTTCTAGAGACTCAACTTGAGAGAGAGGAAGTAAGCCAATCAGAGAAGGACAATCATCATATGGTTTCACTCATACGGGGAATATAAAAAATAGTGAAAGGGATCATAGGGGAAAGGAGAGAAAAGGAGTGGGAAAAATCAAAGAGGGTCACAAAACATGAGAGACTCTTAACTGGGAGATGAACAAGGGGTAGTGGGAGGGGAAGTGCGTGTGGGGGGGGATGGGATGACTGGGTGATGGGCACTGAGGGGGGCACTTGACGGGATGAGCACTGGGTGTTATAGTATATGTTGGCAGGTCAAACTCCAATAAAAAAATATACAAAAAAGAGAGAGAAACCTCTGCACAAAAGAGGAGTTTCATTTGAGATCTCAGTAACTCTTCAAAGGTGTGACGCCCAAATATTCAAAGAAAGGGAGGAAGATTTTTATTGTGGATTTAACAGTTGAATAAGGAAATGGAGAAATGAAGTAAAGAAGCAGGGATGTTACTTACCTCTCCAGCACCAGGGCTCCTCTCTGGTTGTGAGTGCTGCAGGTGTAAAAAGCCTCCGATAAAGGAGTCTCTTGTTCTGCCTCAAGCTCTGTGATTGGCCCTTGGGACCCATTGCAAAGAACTTCCTGCATCCAGCATGGTTACTGATAGGTGGAGACCATTTCCTTAGTGTGAGCCTCACCTTCTCCTAGACCAGAGGTTCTTAACCTTGTCCACATGTAGAACCCACCTCCCTGGGGCATTATTTGAAAGTGTCGGTTCCCAGATATTCTGATTTGTTAATCAGATGGGGGCTGCCCAGTCACTGAAGTTCTTTAAAGATCTCCAGATGATTTTAATTGCAGCCAATCTTGAGAATCACTGCTCAGGAAGTTCAGCTGTGAATAGCCACCCCCTTCTGTCATACCAGATCTAAAAGTCCACCAACATTTCATGTTAAATGTAAGTGACATGTAAATACAAAAGATACATCAATAGCCAAGTTCACCAGTTTTATACTGACAATATTAATTTTTGTAGATATATAAATAAGAGTTTAAAATTTTGGAGCTTGAAGTTTTTGTGTTTTAGAACAAGTATACATCTTTCATCTGCTCAAATTCATTCTCTAGGCCAATATAATATACTATACAATAAATGGAATACAATAAAGTAATACAATATGCATGCAATATAAGCCACATGTGTAACTTTAAATTTTTTGACACATTAAAAAAGGAAAAAGAGGGACACCTGGATGGCTCAGTGGTTGAGCATCTGCCTTTGGATCAGGGCATGATCACAAAGTCCCAGGACCGAGTCCCACACTGCGCTTCCTGCATGGAGCCTGCTTCTCCCTCTGCCTATGTCTCTGCCTCTCTCTGTGTGTCTCTCATGAATAAATAAATAATTTTTTTTAAATGGAAAAGGAATCAGGTAAAATTATTTTTTACAATATTTTACATCCAATATATTCAAAATAATATTTCTACATGTAGTCAATGTAAAAGTAATTAGGGTATTTTACATTCAACCTTTCATACTAAGGCTTCAAAATCTGGTCTGTACTTCACACTCATAGCACATTTCAGTTTAGATGACCTACATTTCTGTTATTCAGTAGCCACATGTGGCTAATGGCTACCATATGGGTTAGGTCTAGACCCAAGGACAGGAAAATGACCTCTGGTTTTAGAAAGAAGGAGGGTCAAGAGATCAAAAGGGTTCGTTTCCTGGTATGAGTTTATTTCTCCAGGACTCTTGACCTATCTGTCAAGAGTCTTTTAGTAAGAGGTGGTAAAGAGGTAAGAGGAGGTTTCCTAACTCTCTGCCTCAATTTCCTTATTTGTTAGATGGGGATAACAATAGCACCTGCCTCATAGGAGTATTTTCCTTACATTCCTCAGATGAAATGAGATGTTGACAAACATCCTCTTGACAGAAAACATAAGGGGGGTAAGTCTATTTTCTTTTCTTTCTTTTTTTTTTTTTAAGATTTTACCTATTTATTCACACACACACAGAGAAAGAGAGAGAGAGAGAGAGAGAGAGAGAGAGAGAGAGGCAGAGGGAGAAGCAGGCTCCATGAAGAGAACCCTACGTGGGACTTGATCCCAGGTTTCCAGGATCATGCCCTGGGCTGAAGGCGGCGCTAAACCACTGGGCCACCGGGGCTGCCCAAGTCTATTTTCTTTCACTTCTGTAGACTTCCATTTTTACCCTGACCCTTTTCTCCCAGATTTACCATGAAATAGCAGGATGGGAAGAACCACGGACAAGCTCCTACATCCCAGAGACCCCGTGGCCTCAGCAATGCTGCTTGTATGAGAAACAGACTTCTCTGGCAAGTGACACAGACCTTCACCCCCCAGGAAGTGTGAGAGTGACCCCATTCTGAACAGGGAGCAAAGGCAATCCTTTCTTGGTGGGGAGGAGTCTTGCAGAATCACCTGACATCATGAAGATGTTAATTATCTGACTTCAAACTATGCTTCAAACTATGCTCAGTCTAATCTGATTCCTATTTCCTGTTCCCAAATCCCATATCAACATTTCAATCTTTCTATAATACAAAGGGTAAGAGAGTCACAAGATAAAGAACAGGAAAGAAATAATTTCCAGTCCTAGCCCTGCTCTGAAATACTGTGAACTCATGGTCCTTGCTTCTTAACTCTGTATTCCCTTCTTTATATATAAGATCCAGGAAATGATAGTGAGTTCCTGAAAAGCTACAGTCACACGGTATGTAGGCTGTCCCAAATAGACCTTGTTAGAGGCAGTAGTGTAATCATTATACCTTTTAACACTCTGCTTCTGTCTCTACTTCCAACATAATGTCAGTACTGAGTCTGTCCATGGGTGTCAATGGTGAACCTAAAGATACCTACATTAGGTTAAGTCACATATTTCTTCTTGGAGTGGTCTCATTGGCTGAACTTCCCTGAATAGCTAGGCCATCTTTTCTCTTGAATGAACATGTAGTGGGGATTTAAAATCTTCCCCTATAATATTCTCATTGCAAAAAACCTAAAATGATGCATAACCAATCTTTTATGAATTTTCATTTTATTCCACACAGGTAGATCATATAGAGCAGGTTTGCATTTAGTCTTCACAAAAAGATTGGTAGCTATATTTTCCCCAATTATATAGTCATCCATGTAATCATACTGTGGATCTAAGCCTTTTCCAGTTAAGATTCCATCAGAACATCAGGACCACTGTGAGTTATGTGGAACACAGGTTTTTTTTTTTTTTTTTTTTTTTAACAAGGATTAGAATGGATGAGGTTTTGGTTGCAGATGCATCTGGTAGTCACCCTGATGCCACTGAAGGCCAGCCAGACTGGGTGTTGAGAGGAAAAGCTGGATGTGGTGTGGGGCAGATCAAGGGCATGCTATATAACCTTCAATAGAAATCAGTGTCAGTCTGTCTATCACCACCTCCAACCTCAATAATGCATGATGTTCTTCACTACACACCTTCCAGAGTGCTGGTACAGATGCCAGTGGGTATGGCAGTGGGGTCACACTCATGGGGGGGAGGGCAGCAGGTCCTGTAAAATGTGTGTGGGCTACAACACAACAGACACCATACTTCCCACATGCAACACCTGAGGGCCAGCATACCTGTGGCTTTGCTTCCACCTTCTACATCTTGTGCCAATTTCTGTTGTCATCCCTGACCCAGAACCACAGAGGGAAGAAAATTCTAGGAAACATAGTTCATGCTTAGCTAAATTGACATAGTGCAAAGCCACCAGTCTGCTCCTCGTCACCTTGGTTTCTAAACACACACCTTTAAACCATACCTCCTTTCCAAATTTGGAAATAGGAAGATCATGTTTTCACTTGACATGATGCTAGTACTCTTCATACAACTTCATATACATGTGATCTCCTCTCAGGTAGAGGATACAGAGGCCTTTTATACATCCACTGATGTTCATTCCTTTCCTAGCTGAATTATGCTCTTCCTTTGACAACCTGTCAGATAAATCACCGATATGACATTAAATGGCTAGTAAGCCTTGACTTAAGAGTTAAATGGAAATTTAGTCAAGTCTCCCTCTCACTCTTTTTAAAAAGATTTATTTATTTATTTGAGAGCAAGAGAGAGCAGGGGGAAGGTCAGAGAGAGGGAGAATCCCAAGACTCCCCACTGAGTACAGAGCCTGACACAGGGCTGGATCCCAGGATTCTGAGATCATGACTTGAACTGAAACCAAGAGTCAGACGTTTAACCATCTGAACTACCCAGGAACCCTGGTCAAGTCTCTCTTTTTTTTTTTTTTTTTTAAAAGAAGGAAGGGTAGTGGTCATGGAGATGGAGATAATGCAGGAGCAAAGCAATTGATACATGGAGGACACATGCACCTTCATGGTGATCTTCAACATCTCTGTTTATTTACACTTACCAGCATCTGACACCCATGTCATGTTCAGGCAAGTCCCACTTTAGCTTTCTTCCTGGGGCATGGTGGTGACTTCTTACTCCACAGGAACAGTAAATGCTAGGTGGTCCTCCCCCAGCCTCTGTCCCATGAGATCCATTGTTCTGAACATGCATGGATAAGCCAGCTGTAACATAGAGCATAGAGCACCCATACCCCTTGTGGCTGCAGGGTGGGGATGCTGGCATTGCTATATATGAGTAATTGCAGTGAGACAAGGCTCCTGTTGTTGATATCACAGTAGTGGAAGCTGTGGCATGTTGTGGTCTGTGGTAGAAACAATAGTGCCCATATCTGACCTGACACATGGAGAATTTAGGGAATAAGGCTTGAGGCTCATTCACCAGCCCTCCAAATCACTCTGAAGTTTCACACTGTTACCTAATACTCATTTTAAATGAGCCGTAAATGATAGATTCCATGACACAAATGAATGGAAAGATAGTCCATGCTCACAAATTGGAAGAATTATTATTAAAATGTCCACACTACCCAAAGCAATCTATAGATTCAATGAAATCCCTATCAAAATACCAACAACAGAGGTGCCTAGGTGACTCAGTCATAATCTCAGGGTTCTGGGATCAAGCCCTATGTCAGGCTCCCTGTTCAGCAGGGATTCTGCTTCTTCCTCTCCCTTTGCCCACCTCCTCTGCTTGAATTCGCTCTCTCATGCTTTCTGTCTGTCTCTCAAATAAAGAAATAAAATCTTAAAAAAAATACCAACAACGTTTTTCATAGAACTAAGAAAAAATAATCCTAAAATTAGTATGGAACCACAAAAGACCCCAAACAGCCAAAGCAATCTAGAAAAAGAACAAAAATGGAGATATTGTATCCTAGATTTCAAGATATACTACAAAGCTATAAGAATCAAAACAGTTTGGTACTGACACAGAAATAGATACCTAGATCAGGGGAACAAATAGAGAGCCCAAAGGTAAACCCATGCTTTTATGATCAACTAATCTTTGACAAAGTAGGAAAGAATATTCAATGAGAAAAAGACAGTCTCTTCAACAAATGGTGTTGGGAAAAATGGACAGCAACATGCAAGAGAAAGAAACTGGACCACTATACACAAAAATGAACTCAAAATGGATTAAATACCTAAATGTGAGACATTAAACCATAAAACTCCTAGAAGAAAACAGGCAGTAATTTCTCTGACATCAGCCATAGCAACATCTTTCCAGATATGTCTCTTGAGGCAGGGGAAGTAAAAGCAAAAATAAACTATTGGGACTTCATCAAGATAAAATCTTCTGCACAGTGAAGGAAACAGTCAACAAAACAAAAAGGCAACCTAGTGAATAAGAGAAGATATTTGGTAATGATTTGTCTGGTAAAGAGTTAGTATCCAAAAGATTTAAAGAACTTACACAACCTAACACTCAAAATACAAATAATCCTAATTTAAAAAAATGTGCAGAAGGAATGAATAGACATTTTCCCAAAGAAGATATCCAGATGGCCAACAGACACATGAAGAGATGCTCATAATCACTAATCTTCAGGGAAATGCAAATCAAAACCACAATGAGATACCACCTCACACCTGTGAGAATGGCTAAGATTAAAAAGCACAGGAAACAATAGATGTTGGTGAGGATGCGGAGAAAGGGGAACCCTCTTGCACTATTGGTGGGAATGCAAATGGTGCAGCCACTCTGGAAAACAGTATGGAGGTTCCTCAAATAATTAAAAATAGAATTACCATGTGATCCTGTAATTCCACTGCTGGGTATTTACCCAAAGAATACAAGAACACTAATTCAAAAAGATATATTCAATTCTATGTTTACTGTGGCATTATTTACAAAAGCCAAGTTATGGAAACAGCCCAAGTATCAACTAAGACAGATGGGTACAAAAGATGTAGTATATTTATCCAATGAAAACATCACCCAGTCTCAAAAAAGAATGAGATCTTGTAATTTGCAACGACCTGGATGGAGCTAGAATGTATTATGCTAAGTGAAATGAGTCAGACAGAGAAAGACAAATACCATATGATTTCACTCATATGTAGAATTTAAGAAACAAAACAAATGAACAAATAAAGAAAAAAAAAGCAAGCAAAAACCCCACAAACTCTTTAATACAGAGAGCAATCTTGTGGTTGCCGGGGGGGGGGGGGGGGGGGGGGGATGGGTGAAATAGGTGAAGGGGATAAGAGTACACTTACCATGATGAGCACTGAGAAATCTACAAAATTGTTGAGTTACTATACTGTACACCTGAAACTAATATAACACTGTGTGTGAATTATACTTCAATAAGAAAATAAGAAAAATAGTGATAGCTTCCACTGATATCATCCAAACCTCACAGATTTAATGAGTTGTTGATTCTAGAGCTGATAAGAGAGGAAAGTAAAGATAGATGATCCCCAGATTTTACTTGAGTTACTGAGTGGAGGCTGGTGTCATAAGCAAGGAGAGGATGAACTTGTGTAGATGCGTGTGTGTGTGTGTGAGATGTCCATGTAGCTTTTCTATTCACTGTACCTCAAAGTTCTAATAAGATCTCAAATTCCTCTTCATGGTTTATCCCATCAAAAAATTTATTTATTTATAAAAATTTAATTAATTAATTAATTAATTAATTAAATTTAATTTAATCCCAGTATAATTAACATGCGGTGTTATATTAGTTTCAATTGTACAATATAGTGACTCAACAATTCTACACATTACTCAGTGCCCATCATGATAAGTGCACTCTTACTCCCTGTTATCTATTTGACCCCTCCCCAACCCACCTAAGTTTGTCCCATTTTCTATCTTCAGCCCAGGAAATTCACCTTGTGTCTCTGTAGTTTTGAGTTTCTTGGAAGTTCCTTACAAATGAATTGCATGATAGGAGATATCTTGCACCTGGCTCCTTTCCCTTGGCGGAAAATTTTCAAAGTTCACCCATGTTGTAGTGTGTGCCAGTATCTCATTCCTTTTAATCTATTTTTTGTTGATTGATTAATTGGGATGTAATTGACATTACATTGTGTAAGTTTAAGGTGTGCAACCTGTTGACCCGATACACATATTATATTGACATATTACATTTTATTTATTTATTTATTTATTTATTTATTTATTTTAAGATTTTATTTATTCATGAGAGACACAGAGACAGAGGCAGAGACACAGGCAGAGGGAGAAGCAGGCTCCATGCAGGGAGCCTGACGTGGGACTCAATCCTAGGTCTCCAGGATCAGGTCCTGGGCTGAAGGCAGTGCTAAGCCGCTGAGCCACCCAGGCTGCCCAGACATATTACATTTTAATCTGTTGACCTGATACATTTATTTTTTTAAATGTCTCATTAATTTTTTAATTTGAGTGTAGTTGGCACACAATGTTACTTTAGCTTCAGGTGTACAGCATGGTGATCCCATACTATAGGTTATGCTGTGCTCACAACAAGTATGGCTGCCTCTGTCCCATCACATGGCTATTACAGTATCATTGACTGTATTCCTTATTCTGTGCCTTTATTCCTGTAACTTATCCATCCATAACTGGAAGCCTGCACCTTCTGCTCCCCTTCACCCATTTTGGCCATTCCCCATCCCATCCCCTCTGGCAACCATCAATTTGTTCTCTGTATTTACATTGACCCGATACATTTATATACTAAAATATGATTACCAGCAAAGCATTAGCTAACACCTCCATTACATCACATAATTACCTTTATGTGTGTGTGTGTGTTTGGTGAGGACATTCTCATTTTGTTTTTGAAGATTTATGTATTTATTTTAGAGAGAGAGTGAGAATTCAGAACCTGATGTAAGACTTGATCTTACAACCCTGAGATCATGATCTGAGTTAAAAACAAGAATTGGATGCTCAACCAACTGAGTCATCCAGGCGCCCCAGGTGCAAACATTTAATATCTACTTTCTTAGCGACTTTCAGTTACATGATACCATGTTGTGTGTGTGTCTTTTTTTAAGTAGGGTCCATGCCCAGTGGGGAGCCCAACATGGGGATTGAATTCATGATCCCAGGATCCAGACACAACCTGAAATCAAGAGTTGGAGTTCAACCCATTGAGCCACCCAGGCACTGCCCCCATAACACCATACTGTTAGCTATCATCACCATGCCGTACATTAGATCCTCAGGACTTATGCATCTTATGACTGGAAATTTGTACCCTTTGGCCAACATCTCCCCATTTCCCCTACCCTTGGCCCCTGGTCACTACAATTCTACTCTTAGTTTCTATAAGTTCAGCTATTTTAGATTCCACATATAAAGTTTGTCTTTGTCTGTCTGACTTTCTTCATTTCGGAAAAATATCCTCAAGCTCCATCCATGTTGTGACGAGTGACAGGGTTTGGAGAGCCTACTCAGAAGCAGGCAATTTAAAGGTTGGGTTTTCTTTCTTTCTCCCAGGATGAAAGTCTTGCCTTGTCCAGGAGAGACTCATGGCCTGGCTTAGACTGGCAGTGACACTGGGCATTCTATTGAATTATTTTTGAATAATTTTTTATCAGTGATTTTTTAATCAGTTCATCAGTGGTCAGTTCTGGACACATGGTTCCACTTTTACATGCTCAACCAGCTCTGTAGGCACCATCTGTCCCCCAAATAACTCACTTATTCTAACAGAAGTCTGCTCAAATCCATACTTCTTCCCTGCTCCCCATCGACATGGGGACGTTACTTTACATTTCTGTCTCAATTTCTTCATTCATAAGTAAGAATGTTAAGAGCACATGTACTTATCCAATTATAGGATGATTAAGTGAAAAAAATGTAATGGCTAGTTCATGGTGCATATTTCAGGGATAAATATGCGATTATTTGTCTTTCTAGCTGATTTTCTGAATTTTTTTCATAGAACTAATAAAATTTTATTTTATTTTATTGCTATTTTTATTCTTTTATATGTATTTTTTTTATTGGAGTGGTTTATACATAAACCACATCTTCTTTATCCATTCATCTTTCGATGGACACCGAGGCCAGTTCTTATACCTAAGTTAACAGCAATGCTTGGTTGAGTCTCTACCACAGAACTTTGCAAATTTAATTGGGTGGTCTGAGTTTTCTTTTTTTTTTTTTTAAGATTTTATTTGTTTATTCATGAGAGACACAAAGAAAGAGAGGAAGAGAGATAGGTCGAGGGAGAAGCAGGCGCCAGGCAGGAAGCCCGATGTGGGACTCAATCCCAGGACTCTGGGATCACTCCCTGAGTCAAAGGCAGATACTCAACTGCTCAGACACCCAGGCGTCTGAAGGATTTTTGAGGTCCTCAATCTGAAGTCTCTCTGAGTATGAGGAAAGAGATTCAGAGTGGACAGCTGCCAGTGATTCCATAGGTAATTTTTATTATGTTATTTTATTTTATTTTATTTTATTTTATTTTATTTTTTTTGTTTTTCTCTTGTCAATCCACATTTTATTTATTTTTTTATTTTATTTTATTTTATTTTTTTTATTTTTTTATTGGTGTTCAATTTACTAACATACAGAATAACACCCAGTGCCCGTCACCCATTCACTCCCACCCCCCGCCCTCCTCCCCTTCTACCACCCCTAGTTCGTTTCCCAGAGTTAGCAGTCTTTACGTTCTGTCTCCCTTTCTGATATTTCCCACACATTTCTTCCCCCTTCCCTTCTTTTCCCTTTCACTATTATTTATATTCCCCAAATGAATGAGAACATATAATGTTTGTCCTTCTCCGACTGACTTACTTCACTCAGCATAATACCCTCCAGTTCCATCCACGTTGAAGCAAATCGTGGGTATTTGTCATTTCTAATAGCTGAGTAATATTCCATTGTATACATAAACCACATCTTCTTTATCCATTCATCTTTCGTTGGACACCGAGGCTCCTTCCACAGTTTGGCTATCGTGGCCATTGCTGCTAGAAACATCGGGGTGCAGGTGTCCCGGCGTTTCATTGCATTTGTATCTTTGGGGTAAATCCCCAACAGTGCAATTGCTGGGTCGTAGGGCAGGTATATTTTTAACTGTTTGAGGAACCTCCACACAGTTTTCCAGAGTGGCTGCACCAGTTCACATTCCCACCAACAGTGTAAGAGGGTTCCCTTTTCTCCGCATCCTCTCCAACATTTGTTGTTTCCTGCCTTGTTAATTTTCCCCATTCTCACTGGTGTGAGGTGGTATCTCATTGTAGTTTTGATTTGTATTTCCCTGATGGCAAGTGATGCAGAGCATTTTCTCATATGCATGTTGGCCATGTCTATGTCTTCCTCTGTGAGATTTCTGTTCATGTCTTTTGCCCATTTCATGATTGGATTGTTTGTTTCTTTGGTGTTGAGTTTAATAAGTTCTTTATAGATCTTGGAAACTAGCCCTTTATCTGATATGTCATTTGCAAATATCTTCTCCCATTCTGTAGGTTGTCTTTGAGTTTTGTTGACTGTATCCTTTGCTGTGCAAAAGCTTCTCATCTTGATGAAGTCCCAATAGTTCATTTTTGCTTTTGTTTCTTTTGCCTTCGTGGATGTATCTTGCAAGAAGTTACTATGGCCGAGTTCAAAAAGGGTGTTGCCTGTGTTCTTCTCTAGGATTTTGATGGAATCTTGTCTCACATTTAGATCTTTCATCCATTTTGAGTTTCTCTTTGTGTATGGTGAAAGAGAGTGGTCTAGTTTCATTCTTCTGCATGTGGATGTCCAATTTTCCCAGCACCATTTATTGAAGAGACTGTCTTTCTTCCAATGGATAGTCTTTCCTCCTTTATCGAATATTAGTTGCCCATAAAGTTCAGGGTCCACTTCTGGATTCTCTATTCTGTTCCACTGATCTATGTGTCTGTTTTTGTGCCAGTACCACACTGTCTTGATGACCACAGCTTTGTAATACAACCTGAAATCTGGCATTGTGATGCCCCCAGATATGGTTTTCTTTTTTAAAATTCCCCTGGCTATTCGGGGTCTTTTCTGATTCCACACAAATCTTAAAATAATTTGTTCTAACTCTCTGAAGAAAGTCCATGGTATTTTGATAGGGATTGCATTAAACGTGTATATTGCCCTGGGTAACATTGACATTTTCACAATATTAATTCTGCCAATCCATGAGCATGGAATATTTTTCCATCTCTTTGTGTCTTCCTCAATTTCTTTCAGAAGTGTTCTATAGTTTTGAGGGTATAGATCCTTTACATCTTTGGTTAGGTTTATTCCTAGGTATCTTATGCTTTTGGGTGCAATTGTAAATGGGATTGACTCCTTAATTTCTCTTTCTTCAGTCTCATTGTTAGTGTATAGAAATGCCACTGACTTCTGGGCATTGATTTTGTATCCTGCCACGCTACTGAATTGCTGTATGAGTTCTAGCAATCTTGGGGTGGAGACTTTTGGGTTTTCTATGTAGAGTATCATGTCATCGGCGAAGAGGGAGAGTTTGACTTCTTCTTTGCCAATTTGAATGCCTTTAATGTCTTTTTGTTGTCTGATTGCTGAGGCTAGGACTTCCAGTACTATGTTGAATAGCAGTGGTGAGAGTGGACATCCCTGTCTTGTTCCTGATCTTAGGGGAAAGGCTCCCAGTGCTTCCCCATTGAGAATGATATTTGCTGTGGGCTTTTCATAGATGGCTTTTAAGATGTCGAGGAATGTTCCCTCTATCCCTACACTCTGAAGAGTTTTGATCAGGAATGGATGCTGTATTTTGTCAAATGCTTTCTCTGCATCTAATGAGAGGATCATATGGTTCTTGGTTTTTCTCTTGCTGATATGATGAATCACATTGATTGTTTTACGGGTATTGAACCAGCCTTGTGTCCCAGGGATAAATCCTACTTGGTCATGGTGAATAATTTTCTTAATGTATTGTTGGATCCTATTGGCCAGTATCTTGTTGAGAATTTTTGCATCCATGTTCATCAGGGATATTGGTCTGTAATTCTCCTTTTTGGCGGGGTCTTTGTCTGGCTTTGGAATTAAGGTGATGCTGGCTTCATAGAACGAATTTGGAAGTACTCCATCTCTTTCTATCTTTCCAAACAGCTTTAGGAGAATAGGTATGATTTCTTCTTTAAACGTTTGATAAAATTCTCCTGGGAAGCCATCTGGCCCTGGACTCTTGTGTCTTGGGAGGTTTTTGATGACTGCTTCAATTTCCTCCCTGGTTATTGGCCTGTTCAGGTTTTCTATTTCTTCCTGTTCCAGTTTTGGTAGTTTGTGGCTTTCCAGGAATGCGTCCATTTCTTCTAGATTGCCTAATTTATTGGTGTATAGCTGTTCATAATATGTTTTTAAAATCGTTTGTATTTCCTTGGTGTTGGTAGTGATCTCTCCTTTCTCATTCATGATTTTATTAATTTGAGTCTTCTCTCTCTTCTTTTTAATAAGGCTGGCTAATGGTTTATCTATCTTATTAATTCTTTCAAAGAACCAACTCCTGGTTCTGTTGATCTGTTCCACAGTTCTTCTGGTCTCGATTTCGTTGAGTTCTGCTCGAATCTTTATTAACTCCCTTCTTCTCTTGGGTGTAGGATCTATTTGCTGTTTTTTCTCTAGCTCCTTTATGTGTAAGGTTAGCTTTTGTATTTGAGTTCTTTCCAGTTTTTGAATGGATGCTTGTATTGCGATGTATTTCCCCCTTAGGACTGCTTTTGCAGCATCCCAAAGATTTTGAACGGTTGTATCTTCATTCTCATTAGTTTCCATGAATCTTTTTAATTCTTCCTTAATTTCTTGGTTGACCCTTTTATCTTTTAGCAGGATGGTCCTTAACCTCCATGTGTTTGAGGTCCTTCCAAACTTCTTGTTGTGATTTAGTTCTAATTTCAAGGCATTATGGTCCGAGAATATGCAGGGGACAATCCCGATCTTTTGGTATCGGTTCAGACCCGATTTGTGACCCAATATGTGGTCTATTCTGGAGAAAGTTCCATGTGCGCTTGAGAAGAATGTGTATTCAGTTGAATTTGGATGTAAAGTTCTGTAGATATCTGTGAAATCCATCTGGTCCAGTGTATCATTTAAAGCTTTCGTTTCTTTGGAGATGTTTTGCTTAGAAGACCTATCGAGTATAGAAAGAGCTAGATTGAAGTCACCAAGTATAAGTGTATTATTATCTAAGTATTTCTTCACTTTGGTTAATAATTGATTTATATATTTGGCAGCTCCCACATTCGGAGCATATATATTGAGGATTGTTAAGTCCTCTTGTTGAATAGATCCTTTAAGTATGATATAGTGTCCCTCTTCATCTCTCACTACAGTCTTTGGGGTAAATTTTAGTTTATCTGATATAAGGATGGCTACCCCTGCTTTCTTTTGAGGACCATTCGAATGGTAAATGGTTCTCCAACCTTTTATTTTCAGGCTGTAGGTGTCCTTCTGTCTAAAATGAGTCTCTTGTAGACAGCAAATAGATGGGTCCTGCTTTTTTATCCAGTCTGAAACCCTGCGCCTTTTGATGGGGTCATTAAGCCCGTTCACATTCAGAGTTACTATTGAGAGATATGAGTTTAGTGTCATCATGATATCTATTCAGTCTTTGTATTTGTGGACTGTTCCACTGAACTTCTTCTTAAAGGGGAATTTTAAGAGGCCCCCTTAAAATTTCTTGCAGAGCTGGTTTGGAGGTCACATATTCTTTTAGTTGCTGCCTGTCTTGGAAGCTCTTTATCTCTCCTTCCATTTTGAATGAGAGCCTTGCTGGATAAAGTATTCTTGGTTGCATGTTCTTCTCATTTAGGACCCTGAATATATCCTGCCAGCCCTTTCTGGCCTGCCAGGTCTCTGTGGAGAGGTCTGCTGTTACCCTAATACTCCTCCCCATAAAAGTCAGGGATTTCTTGTCTCTTGCTGCTTTAAGGATCTTCTCTTTATCTTTGGAATTTGCAAGCTTCACAATTAAATGTCGAGGTGTTGAACGGTTTTTATTGATTTTAGGGGGGGATCTCTCTATTTCCTGGATCTGAATGCCTGTTTCCCTTCCCAGATTAGGAAAGTTTTCAGCTAGAATTTGTTCAAATACATATTCTGGCCCTCTGTCCCTTTCGGCGCCCTCGGGAACCCCAATTAAACGTAGGTTTTTCTTTCTCAGGCTGTCGTTTATTTCCCTTAATCTATCTTCATGGTCTTTTAATTGTTTGTCTCTTTTTTCCTCAGTTTCCCTCTTTGCTATCAACTTGTCTTCTAGGTCACTCACTCGTTCTTCCACCTCGTTAACCCTCGTCGTTAGGACTTCTAGTTTGGATTGCATCTCATTCAATTGATTTTTAATTTCTGCCTGATTAGCTCTAAATTCTGCAGTCATGAAGTCTCTTGAGTCCTTTATACTTTTTTCTAGAGCCACCAGTAGCTGTATAATAGTGCTTCTGAATTGGCTTTCTGACATTGAATTGTAATCCAGATTTTGTAACTCTGTGGGAGAGAGGACTGTTTCTGATTCTTTCTTTTGAGGTGAGGTTTTCCTTCTAGTCATTTTGCTCAGTGCAGAGTGGCCAAAAGCAAGTTGTATTGGGAAAAAGAGAAAAAGAGAGGAGAGAAAGAAGGAAAGAAAAGAGAAAGAGAAAAAAAAAGGGAAGAAAAAGAAAAAAAAACGAAAAAAAAAAAGGGAAGAAAAAGAGAAAGAAAAAGAAAGGAGAAAAAAAGGGGGTGGGGGAAGGATACAAATCAAAAGCAAAATAAAACAAAAACAAAAACAAAAACAAACAAACAAAAAAAGAACCACGGGGGAGTATCTTCTGATTCTGTGTACTTTAAGTCCCTTGGCTTCTCCTGGAAGTTGTCCGTCTAGCTGGTGTTCTGGGGGAGGGGCCTGTTGTGCTGATTTTCAGGTGTTAGCAGTTGGGGGAGCTGCTGTGCCCCCTCCTGGTGCAGGGCTCGGTGGGGGTTGTTTACCCCGTGAGGCCGCAGGAGGAACAGCCCCAGTGGCGGGGCAGCTCTGGAAACCTGGATTCAGCCCCCGCAGGAACTCCGGAGCTCTCCGTCTGCAGGGCCTGGAGGCTCCGGGGCGGGGCCGCTGATCTGCTCAGCTGGGGCAGGAGCGTCCTTGCTGTCCTGGGCCCTCCCGGCCTCTGCCTGTCCCGGGGGAGGCCGGATCCTGGGCTGTGTCCCGGCGCCCTGTGCTCCGGAGCCTGCGCTGGTGGATTCGCGCTCCCGGGCCGCGCAGCCCCCTCCGCGGAGCTGCCGCCCAAGCCCCTCCGAGCTGCTCCTGGAACCGCGCAGCCCCCTCTGCACGGAGCCTCTTCCTCTGCCCGAGCCCCTCCGAGCTGCTCCCGGGGCCGCGCAGCCCCCTCCGCGGAGCCGCCGCCCGAGCCCCCCGAGCTGCTCCGGGTCCCGCCGGGTCCGCCGTGCGCGCTGCAGCCCTTAGGGAGCTCGGCGCACTCTCCTGGGCGCGCAGTTGCTGTTAGTGTCCCAGGGAGCCGGAGGGCATCCTCGCCCTCCTGGTTCCTGCTCCCACTCCCCACGAGCCCCTTTCCGCCCGGGAAGGTCGGTGCAGCTCCTGCTCCTCCGGGACGGGGCTCTCCTGTCCTGGGGACACTCGCCCCGGCCTCAGCCTGGCTCCTCGCGGGGCCCCTCCCCCTTGGAGGCCTTTGTTCCTTTATTTCTTTTTCCCCGTCTTCCTACCTTGATAGAAGCGCGAATTCTTCTCACTGTAGCATTCCAGCTGGTCTCTCTTTAAATCTCAGGCCGAATTCATAGATTTTCAGGATAATTTGAAGGTTTTCTAGGTAGTTTGGTGGAGACAGGTGATTTGGAGACCCTACTCTTCCGCCATCTTGCTCCTCCCCTATTATGTTATTTTAAAGTGTCCACTGAAGTGTAATTATCCTGTAAAATACACCCATCTTAAAGGATCAATTTTTAAAGTAGACTTACAGAGTTGTGCAACCATCCCCACAATGCAATATTAGAACCTCTCCCTCACCCCAAAGAGTACCCTCATGCCCACACACAGTGTCCTTGTATTGCCACAGTCACGTTGGACAGCGCACTCTGCCTGTGAGGCTTGGTCTTCCGTCTGTAATTTGCGATAGGATCCTTGATTCCCAAAGACGGGTGTGGTGTCATAGTTGTGAGGCCTGAAGGACTGCCGTGTACAAAAGCAACATACAGGTTTGTATCTTCCTGCAAATATGGAGGTGACAGAATATCAAGGATAGGCTGCTGCTAATTACGTGCATGGCATCTAACAATTCTGTAGTTCGAGGGTATAGCCTGTTGCTTGCTTCCCTGCCTTGCTTTGCTGCAAGGACAGAACCTCTCAGGCTATTCAGGCTCAGCTAAGTTTATCAATGTCTGGTCTTCCTTCTGCATCACTGCCCTGTATTTAAAACAAATGCCTGCAGTCCCAGCTGGAGGTCCCCACCTGGAGCCCACAGGGATTTGGCTACCCCACCATCCCACTTGCTGTAGTTTCTCCAAGTTTCTCCAAGGCTGCCTCTCAAGGGCTGCTTTTATTTGCCTCTGCACATTCCCAGCTGCTGGCCCCTTCTTTTTCTGCACCCATTCCTTCTCGGTGGGAGTGACCCTCCTGCACAGTGGCAACATCAAGGGATGGAGTGCAAGAGGGTTGCTCCCACCCAGGGAAGCCTATGTTTGCACAGCTCCATGACGGGCTGTTGGCTGAACAGGTGTATGGATGGGAACTGGAATAAATGATTTATTTACTATCCACCATTGCTTGAGAAGGGGCAGGGGGAGAAACAGAAGGGTTAGGGTTCTCCCCAGTCTGGGGCTTCTTAAATGCACTTGCTCATTCTCACACATTTGTATGAAACCAGAAACCTTGGGGTTTGCACCTGCTGTCTCCCTCAAGGTGTTATGCACTGTCCCCTGGGTGGCCCCTGGAGCTAGCCTTCTCTGTCCCCCACTTCAGCTTGGGTGCTCACCTAGTTTTCTAGTGGCTCTGGTTTGGTTTTGCTGTACTGTGATCCACATTGTTCACTAAGTGAGCAGTTTTTGGTGCAAGCTGAAGCCTCAGCTGGAGGTTTTTCAGCTATGGGAGAGCTCCATTACTGACCTGTGAGCAGCACTCTGGATAGAGCTGGGTAGGGAGTTTCTGCCTCCCATAATGTTTTATATTGTGTTTTCCTGTGAGTTCAGTCTTTAGGCACAAACCCCTTTCTCCCACTCATTGTCTATATCTAAATTCCCACCAGACTTGATCTTCCCTCACATTGATACACCCTTCCCCATTGTGGGCACTTAAAGCTGGAATGTAGGATCTCACTCTCCCACTCAAGTCCCTATAAATAAATGTGTGCATCCCAAGTCCTCACTATTCTTGTGCATCTTGGATCTGGCTTCTAATATCCTAACCTTACCATCTTCCTGAGATTGCTTCCTTCAGATCTTGACGGAAAGACTTGACCAACACAGCATGTTCTCCTTTCCTGACTATAACCCGGGTGAGCATTCTCTTAAGATTTTTCCTCCCAAAACTAAATGCATCCTGATGAGCACTGGGCAGTGTATGGAAGTGTTGATTTACTACATAATACACCTGAAACTACTACTGTTTGTTAACCGGAATTTAAATAAAAACTAACATTCCCCCTACCAAGTTGAAACTCAAATGCATGATAATCAAAGGCAGCATTGAAAAAAGGCCATAAAGAGGTGCCTGGGTGGCTTAGTCAGTTAAGCATCTGCCTTCAGCTCAGGTCATGATCCCAGGATCCTGGGATGGAGCCCCATAGTGGGTTCCCTACTCAGCAGGGAGTCTGCCTCTATCCCTTCTCTCTGCTTGTGCTCTCTCTCTCAAATAAATAAAATATAAAAAGAAAAAAAAGAAAAAAGTTGATAAGGATAAAATCATCTGACATTCAAGCACAGTTGTTGGGTGTTTCTCTTCTGACTTGGCATTTTAGTCTGAACATTTTTATATGAAATATTTTATAATAATCACAAGCCCTTATAGTCCATTGTGCTTGGTGATATTTTGCATAATCTAACTCTTGACTGGATGTATTTCCCCCTGGGTACTTACTAAACAGAGACATTTCATCTTGTGATTCATCCCTAGTGTTGCCCATTTAATGCCTGCAGATGTCAAGATTATTTGTTTTTATTTACTCCCCAGGCTGGAGCAGTGTATTAGTGATTGAGAACATGGGTTCTGGAGTTAAACTCCTGATGATCTGGGGTTCACTTTTAGCAGCTGTATGAATGTGGGCCTTTATCTTACTGTTATTTGCCTATGGTCCTGCAACTAGCATTTATCATAATCACCTAGGAGCTTTCTTGAAACAGCTTTCTGGGCCCGTCTGCAGACTTTCTGGTTTGGTAGGTCTCAGAGTCTGCATTTTCCACATGTTCCCAGAAGATGTTTCTGGTCTGAGGGCCACACTTGGGGAACCATGGCCTTATGTCTCAGATGTACCATAAGAATCACAGATAAGGGGCACCTGGGTGGCTCAGTGGTTGAACATCTGCCTTTGGCTCAGGCTGTGATCCTGGGGTCCTGGGATCAAGTCCTGCATCAGGCTCCCTGTAGGAAGCCTGCTTCTTTCTCTCTCTCTGCCTCTCTCTGTGTCTCCCATTAATAAAAAAAATAAAATCTTAAAAGAAGCACAGATAATAGAATTTACCCCACAGACTTTTGCAAGGATTAAATGTCCTCTATGGAAGAATATATAATAACCCTTAGCAGATAGAAAATACTCATATGTCAATTATCATAATAGCTTTTTAAAAAGACAGGGATTACAGAGACATATAAAAGAAATGATCCAGTTATTGGGGTTACATTTATAATGTGAACATTTAATGCAGACATAATTTGCCCTTTGCCTAACTCCTGTGACTTCTGAGGCAAAAAGCTATGCTAATTTCCTCTTAATTTTAAAAAAATGTGTTTGCATTTGTATGTGCATTTCTGTATATGTACATATAAATCTCTAGTTGTTTATACATATTACTATTAATCATCATACTAAATATGAATAATCTGGCTTAGTGGTTGTATGCATGTGCATTTGTTAATGGTCACAGCCACTAACTGGATCAGCACACAACTTTTCTGGCACCATGGATGCCTGCTTTTGTCTTCCTGTCAACGCCTGATTTCAATGCCAGATTTCAGGTTGTACTACAAAGCTGTGGTCATCAAGACAGTGTGGTACTGGCACAAAAACAGACACATAGATCAATGAACAGAATAGAGAATCCAGAAGTGGACCCTCAACTTTATGGTCAACTAATATTCGACAAAGGAGGAAAGACTATCCACTGGAAAAAGGACAGTCTCTCTTCAATAAATGGTGCTGGGAAAATTGGACATCCACATGCAGAAGAATGAAACTAGACCATTCCCTTATACCATACACAAAGATAAACTCAAAATGGATGAAAGATCTAAATGTGAGACAAGATTCCATCAAAATC
This sequence comes from Canis lupus dingo, assembly GCF_003254725.2. Lineage (NCBI taxonomy): Eukaryota > Metazoa > Chordata > Mammalia > Carnivora > Canidae > Canis > Canis lupus. The sequence continues at coordinate 102,857,881 of NC_064243.1, forward strand.
CTAGAGGAGAACACAGGCAACACCCTTTTTGAACTCGGCCACAGTAACTTCTTGCAAGATACATCCACGAAGGCAAAAGAAACAAAAGCAAAAATGAACTATTGGGACTTCATCAAGATAAGAAGCTTTTGCACAGCAAAGGATACAGTCAACAAAACTAAAAGACAACCTACAGAATGGGAGAAGATATTTGCAAATGACCTATCAGATAAAGGGCTAGTTTCCAAGATCTGTAAAGAACTTATTCAACTCAACAGCAAAGAAACAAACAATCCAATCATGAAATGGGCAAAAGACATGAAGAGAAATCTCACAGAGGAAGACATAGAAATGGCCGATTTCTATTCAAAACTTCTCTTCGGTATCCATTCATCTTGCATACAATGCAATATTACTCAGCCATTAGAAATGACAAATACCCACCATTTGCTTCAACGTGGATGGAACTGGAGGATATTATGCTGAGTGAAGTAAGTCAATTGGAGAAGGACAAACATTATATGTTCTCATTCATTTGGGGAATATAAATAATAGTGAAAGGGAATGGAAGGGAAGGGAGAAGAAATGTGTGGGAAATATCAGAAAGGGAGACAGAACATAAAGACTCCTAACTCTGGGAAACGAACTAGGGGTGGTGGAAGGGGAGGAGGGCGAGGGTGGGGGTGAATGGGTGACGGGCACTGAGGGGGGCACTTGATGGGATGAGCACTGGGTTTTATTCTGTATGTTGGCAAATTGAACACCAATAAAAAATAAATTTATTATAAAAAAAACCCCTTCTCTTCTGACTGCTGCCACCTTAGGCCAGTTTTGCGAGGTAGAAACTTTATATGGATTAACAAACATTATATGGTCTCATCCATTTGGGGAATATAAAAAATAGTGAAAGGGAATAAAGGGGAAAGGAGAGAAAATGAGTGGGAAATATCAGAAAGGGAGACAGAACATGAAAGACTCCTAACTCTGGGAAACGAACAAGGGGTGGTGGAAAGGGCGATGGGCAGGGAGTTGGGGTAACTGGGTGATGGGCATTGAAGGGGGCACTTGGCGGGATGAGCACAGGGTGTTATGTTATATGTTGGCAAATCGAACTACAATAAAAAAATCAGTTTGATTTCAGGATTCCTTCTGTGTGGTATCTCTGATGGCTACAGTCTGGGGACATGAGGAGGAAGGCATTGGACAGATGTGCCTGTGCCTTCTGTAGACCTGAGAACTAACTCATTTTGGAGTGTTAAACCAGGAGCAAAACTGCTTGTTATGGAGTGTTCCTGTTTGGTCCACAGCCAGGGAAACCACTTGAGCTTGGCAATGCTCAGTTTAACTCCTGTTGGACTTCTCCTTCATTGTATGCAATGGGGCTTGATGTCTGTTCTTCATTTTAACCATTCTGATTGGGGGTTGGGAGGGACCATTCTATATCATTAGGTTCTTAATTTGCATTTCCCTCAGGTCCAATGAGGTCGAATGCCTTTCCATGTGTTTATTGGTCATTCCCTTCTTTGAGATGCCTTTTCCAATCTTCTGATCTCTTTCCATTGAGGTTTATTTTGTTTTTAATACACACTTGCTGGAATTCCTTACATGTGCTATGTTCCTTCTGAAAAAATGTATTTCAAAACATATGTATTTTGAGTGCATATCCTCCCAGCTTGTAGGTTGCTGCTGCCCTTTTAGCTTTTACGCTTTTTTTCTTTTTTTGCATAAATCTAAGGTCCTGATTTTTTTAAAAAAGATTTTATTCATGAGAGACACACAAGGAGAGGCAAAGACACAGGCAGAAGGAGAAGCAGTCTCCCTGCAGTGAGCCTAATGCAGCACTCCATCCCAGGACCCTAGGATCAACCTGAGACAAAGGCAGACACTTAACCACTGAGCCATCCAGGTGCCCACTAAGGTCCCAATTTCTTTTTTTTTTCTTTTTTATTGGTGTTCAATTTGCCAACATACAAAATAACACCCAGTGCTCATCCCATCAAGTGCCCACCTCAGTGCCCGTTACCCAGTAACCCCCACCCCCTGCCCACCTCACCTTCCACCACTCCTAGTTCATTTCCCAGAGTTAGGAGTCTTTATGTTCTGTCTCCCTTTCTGATATTTCCCACTCATTTTTCTCCTTTCCCCTTTATTCCCTTTCACTATTTTTTATATTCCCCAAATGAATGAGACCATATAATGTTGTCCTTCTCCGAATGACTTATTTCACTCAGCATAATACCCTCCAGTTCCATCCACGTTGAAGCAAATGGTGGATATTTGTCGTTTCTAATGGCTGAGTAATATTCCATTGTATATTTTATAATTTGTTTTCCCCCCTCCCCAAACTCTTCAGGTTCACCAATGACTTAGGATCTCACATACTATGATCAAGGTGTCTTGTAGTCTAGTTATTCTGCATCACTCTTAGCAGTGTGCTTCAAGATCCACAGCCTCTAGTGCAATTGTATCACGCATGGGGCACAGGGCTGGGAGACCCACCTGCCTAAATGTTCCATGTGACCATGCTTCTCTGTGGTCTGGCCTCCTAGCTGGAGGACTCCTAGAAGCCTAAGCTTGTAGGAGAGTGTGAAGAGTTTAAATGAGAAACCCAGTCAATAAGATATCAGGAATGTTGAGCTTTTGGTGCACCACAATTCTGCTTGGATGATTAAACACAAGACGTGAAATAAAACATAAAACACCTTTCTCTACAGGGACAGTAGAATACCAGGGTCCTAACCATGCAAAACATAAAAGGGGCTTCAGATTCAGTCTTGAGTCTGTCTGACCTGAGAGTGTAAGTTCTGGGGTGACTGGGTGACGGGCACTGAGGAGGGTGCTTCATGGGATGAGCACTGTGTGTTATACTATATGTTGGCAAATTGAACTTCAATTAAAAAAAAATATTTATATAGGGCAGCCCCGGTGGCTTAGCAATTTAGCGCCGCCTTCAGCCCAGGACCTGATCCTGGAGACCCGGGGTCGAGTCCCACGTCGGGCTTCGTGCATGGAGCCTGCTTCTACCTCTGCCTGTGTCTCTGCCTTTCTCTCTCTCTCTCTCTCTCTGTCATCTGTCTCAAATAAAGAAAGAAAGAAAGAAAGAAAGAAAGAAAGAAAGAAAGAAAGAAAGAAAGAAAGAAAAAAAGTTCTTGACCTATAGTATATGCTGCTGTTCTTAGAAAACCTGTGTCTTGGGATGCCTGGGTGGCTCAGCAGCTTGGCACATGCCTTCGGCCCAGGGCGTGATCCTGGGGTCCTGGGATCAAGTCCCACATCGGGCTTCCTGTATGGAGCCTGCTTCTCCCTCTGCCTGTGTCTCTGCCTCTCTCTCTCTCTGTCTCTCATGAATAAATAAATAAAATCTTTTTTTAATTTATTTTTTATTGGTGTTCAATTTACTAACATACAGAATAACCCCCAGTGCCCGTCACCCATTCACTCCCACCTCCCGCCCTCCTCCCCTTCTACCACCTCTAGTTCGTTTCCCAGAGTTAGCAGTCTTTCCGTTCTGTCTCCCTTTCTGATATTTCCCACACATTTCTTCTCCCTTCCCTTATATTCCCTTTCACTCTTATTTATATTCCCCAAATGAATGAGAACATATAATGTTTGTCCTTCTCCGACTGACTACTTCACTCAGCATAATACCCTCCAGTTCCATCCACGTTGAAGCAAATGGTGGGTATTTGTCATTTCTAATAGCTGAGTAATATTCCATTGTATACATAAACCACATCTTCTTTATCCATTCATCTTTCGTTGGACACCGAGGCTCCTTCCACAGTTTGGCTATCGTGGCCATTGCTGCTATAAACATCGGGGTGCAGGTGTCCGGGCATTTCGTTGCATTTGTATCTTTGGGGTAAATCCCCAACAGTGCAATTGCTGGGTCGTAGGGCAGGTCTATTTTTAACTCTTTGAGGAACCTCCACACAGTTTTCCAGAGTGGCTGCACCAGTTCACATTCCCACCAACAGTGTAAGAGGGTTCCCTTTTCTCCGCATCCTCTCCAACATTTGTGGTTTCCTGCCTTGTTAATTTGCCCCATTCTCACCGGTGTGAGGTGGTATCTCATTGTGGTTTTGATTTGTATTTCCCTGATGGCAAGTGATGCAGAGCATTTTCTCATATGCATGTTGGCCATGTCTATGTCTTCCTCTGTGAGATTTCTGTTCATATCTTTTGCCCATTTCATGGTTGGATTGTTTGTTTCTTTGGTGTTGAGTTTAATGAGTTCTTTATAGATCTTGGAAACTAGCCCTTTATCTGATAGGTCATTTGCAAATATCTTCTCCCATTCTGTAGGTTGTCTTTTAGTTTTGTTGACTGTATGCTTTGCTGTGCAAAAGCTTCTTATCTTGATGAAGTCCCAATAGTTCATTTTTGCTTTTGTTTCTTTTGCCTTCGTGGATGTATCTTGCAAGAAGTTACTGTGGCCGAGTTCAAAAAGGGTGTTGCCTGTGTTCTCCTCTAGGATTTTGATGGAATCTTGTCTCACATTTAGATCTTTCATCCATTTTGAGTTTCTCTTTGTGTATGGTGAAAGAGAGTGGTCTAGTTTCATTCTTCTGCATGTGGATGTCCAATTTTGCCAGCACCATTTATTGAAGAGACTGTCTTTCTTCCAAAATAAATAAATAAATAAATAAATAAATAAATAAATAAATAAATAAATAAAATCTTAAAAAAAAAAGAAAACCTGTGTCTTCAGAGATGTGTGTTTGCTTCTCCATAATAAAAGGTGGCAGATGAAGGCTGGTTTAATGCTCTGTCACCTAGGCAGGGTGGAAATAATGTAATCATCAATAATATACTTGTATGTTTTCACATACAGGTCTATCTGAACATATACAGCTCACAGTAGAAGGTGTGTGCTGTTGGAAGTAACCATCTTACAGGGTGTAAGCCAGAGATGAACGGGATTGTCTTTGCAGATTATCACACTGCAACATAACCAGATGTGTCTACAGACACATCTTAAAGCTTCTTAAAGAAGATTCCAGCATAACAAACTTGGATCTGGGTCTCAATCCTATAGGTACCAGATCATGGTTTCTCTGCAAGGCCTTGAAGAAGCCAAATTGTAACCTAAGATGTCTAGGGTAGGTACTTTTGCTCATTTTAAAGGTGTTTTGGAGATATTTTATCTGAGATACTTTACACATTTTAGGATGTAGATTGTAGTATCTTTCCTGCTCCAATTTAGGAGGCAAATCCCTACAGAACTTGTAAAAACCCAGTTACTTGTTTTTATTTATTTATTTATTTATTTATTTATTTATTTATTTATTTATTTTTTTTTTTTAAATTTTTTATTGGTGTTCAATTTACTAACATACAGAATAACCCCCAGTGCCCGTCACCCATTCACTTTCAGGGTTATTCTGAGGGCCTGGAGGAGTGGGATACAGATGGGGATGGCCTCTAGCAGAGTAGGCTTCAGGAGAACACTGCTTCTACTGGGATCTAGTGAGCAGGGCACACAGAGACTTCCCCAGCTTGGTGCCCAGGGGACTGTGGACGAATATTGCCCCTTTGAAATGCAGTGGCTCCATCAATGGGATGGTGGGCTGGGCTGTACATCACTTCTCCTTCACAAGCCTCCATTAAATGCATCTTATTGATGCAACATGCTTTACAACTAAAACCCTAATGCAAACTGAATCTGGGTCATGTACATGCTTTCCTAGCCTTGTAGAAATGAGAAAGAACATCAAAATGTATGGTGTTTCTGTTTTATGTCTTGGCCATTCCTGGAGAACTCTTAAAATTCTTGATCCCCTCCCCACCCCAAATTGATTAAATTTAGGAGAAGTAGAACATGGCACCAAATCTTTAGAATACTTAGGTGATCTCCACATTCACTTAAATTTGAGCTCCTTTGTATTAGAGGTTGAGGAAGATACTGAACAAACAAATCCACAGTGTCCACAGTTAGGGGTTTATCTTTTTATATATATATATATAAACAGTTCTTTATTTCTTTTTTTTTATTGTTCAATTGGGTTTATCTTTTTCAATTGGGGAACAAGGACTCACCATCATAGCAGACATATTGAATAGGGGCTCTAACATCAAAATGGGGTTCAGATCCCATCTGATATTTATTAGCTGTGATTTCTAAAATTCCATTTTCCCCTCACAGAATGCATGATTCTTCTGTAGAACTCCTCCTCACAATGGTGCACTCAATGTGTTTATGGACTTACTTTTTTCTCCTTTTCTCTTTATTCCTTTTCTTTACTATTTGAAAGTATACAACTTGGTGGCTTTGGAATACTTACAATCTGTTTGATCACCCCAAGTGGGGACTCCAGAACCCTCTGCTTTTTGTCTCCATTCTATATCTTTCTTGCTATCCATACCAATTCTGTATATTTTATATAAACAGGGTCCTATATACAATAAGTGGCTTTTGTGTTGGGCTTCTTTCAGTGATTATAATATTTTCAAGATTGATCCATGATGTAGCAGGTATAAATACTTCATTCCTTTATATGGTGGAACAATATCCCATTGTAGGGATATACCACAATTCATTAATTCATTTGCCCATTGTAAGTTTTATTTCTGAAGGGGATAAGATGCATTTCCTGTGTCTGCAGTGCCTATTATAGTGTATAGTGCCTATTACAGCAGAAGGATGGTTAATGACATGATGTATAGACATGCAGGTGGTGCAGTGCTCAACGGCCTATGGCTGAGGGGGCATGGGTCAGCCTACTGGACTCTATATAAACTAGCATGAGGCATATCTACCCTAAATGATCCTGTGCTCCTGTCCTCCACCAGCAAAGGCATCTTTTAGTATAGGAAAAGCTCTGGGACAAGGAGGCGAGGGGTGGAGGCAATGCTAACATAAGGTGCATTACTGAGTATAATGAACTCACTGTAGATCAAGGAGGAAACAGTATGTCTCTTCTCCAACTCCAAAGCTGCTGTCCTCTTCTACCTGCCTTCATTTCATACCTCACATTCACATGACTTTGGGGCACCTCCTTCCAGACACTTAGCAGATGACTGACCATCTACGCCCCTGCTGTTAATGTTCTCATTTGGGCCGCCAACTCTCACCTGGAATATTGTGTAGTCTCAGAGTTGATCCTTGATTTCCAGATTTGTTTCAGGATGCAAGCTAGGCCATGAAACTTTCATTTCAAAAGGCTCAGAAGCTCCCCATGCCACTGCAGATAAAATCTGAAGGTTTTATCCTGGAAAGGAGTCTACAAGACCTACCCCCAGCTAGGCATTTCAGCTACACTGGCTTACATTCCCCACTTACCATAATGCCTCACTGTCCTTTTACTTTTTTCTCTTGTCACCTTCCCAATGAGGAATTCACTGACTACCATAAGGCTACCTAATCCTTCTCTGGCCAATTTACCCTAATCTATTAATCTTGTTCTAGTATCATTGTCCACTATCTTCCATGTTCAGATGGAATCTGATATCACTTAAATAAGCTCCTGAAGAAAATATTTTTGTTTTCATGTTTTCACACCCCTAGGTCCCCAGCAAACCAAGAGTGTGCCTGGCAACACAGTAGGTTCTAAGGAAGAACTGACGGGTTTTCTGTGCTCTTTCCCTACAGGCTCTATGGCTATTCCATCACTCCCTCCTGTTGTCAGGGTCTCGCACCTGTTCTCAACAGCATTCAGTGGCTAGAAACTCTGGACCTAGGACAGAATATCTTGAGGGCAGAGTGGAATAATGGTGCTCTTTGAGGTTTTAAAACAATAATGGCCCCCTAAAGATACTCAGGTTGGAGATAGACAAGTCTAGCGTGGAAATCCAGAAGCTGCTGAAAGATGTGAAAGGCCACAATCCAGATCTGACCATTGAATGCAGTGATGCCAGAGCAAGCAGGTCTCCATGTTGTGACTTCCTGTCTTGAACACCCTGAGACCATCTTTAGTGACTATGTGTCTTGAAGGGGTGATCTTATTTCTCTTAGACACACCACGAATGAAGACCAGAGGGTAATATGTTAATTATTGGGTCAAAATGTAGCATTTAGTGCTGGCTTTCTCTCTGGTTTATGGTAAATTCTGCACAAGTCACACACGTACTTTATGTCAAAATGTCTGTTATTTCACAAGGACACAAGCTATAGTAAAAGCAAAGAACTTTGTTTGAAACTGTGCTTATTAATGTACCTAAGACCTAACTTAAGGGTTAACTTTATACTTGGCATACTTAGTCTAGGAAAAAATACTACTAAGTTCATAGATGGTTATGTTGGTTTTCTTTCTTTTTTTTTTTTTGCCCTAGCTCAGGTATTACTTGGCTAAATTTAAAAGTTGTCTGATGAGTCTACATGATCAGTGTGGTCTGTGGCCTCCTTAACTAGTTTTAGGATATTCTATCCCAGAAGGTAGTTAACTTTTTCTGTAAAGAGCCGGATAGCTAATATTTTAGGTCTGTAAGCTGTATGGTCACTGTTACGACAATTCCACTTTGCTGTTGTAGTGTGCAAAGAGCCATAGACAATACGCAAATGAATGGGTATGGCTGTGTTCCAATAAAACTTTATTTATAAAAATAGGCAATAGGCCAGCTTTGGCCCATGGGCCATAGTTTGCCAACCCCTGTTCTAATCTCTTCTGTTACTTATGAAGGACAAATCTGGCCACATCATAATTATTTTTAAACTTTTTTTAAAAAAAGATTTTATTTATTTATTCATGGGACACACACACACACACACACACACACACACACACACACAGAAGCAGAGACATAAGCAGAGGGAGAAGCAGGCTCCATGCAGGGAGCCTGATGTGGGACTCAATCCCGGGACTCTGGGATCACGCCCTGAGCCAAAGGCATATGCTCAACTGCTGAGTCACCCAGGTGTTCCCCAATTGCAATTTTTTTTTAAGGGAGATGAAAAGGTCTTTTAAAAACCTTACTCTTGAAGAATAATTGCCTGCATTACAATTGAAAGCTGACAGGTGTTTGGGAGATACATTGCACACTCTGTCCTTCTTTGTAGCCACTGGGATGTCTGCTCTGGGTCTAATCACCACTTTATGGGTGATCGTTCCTTTCACTCTAGCTGTGGGGTAGAGACAGAGGATCTCTTCTCTGTGCACTGATGTTTTCTGGTATGCATTTCCTTCCCTTGACTCTCCTATTTTTTATTTCTTTTATGTTGCTAGGTAGTCATAATTTTGGGGAAATATGCAGCCTTTATTTCTTTCTGTACTGTCCTTCTTCCATGTTCTGTATAGTCTCATTTCATCTTTCTTATCTCTTAATCTCTCGTGCACTTTTCTCTGTGCTATTTTGTGGGTTAAGCATCACATTAGTTAGTTAAAAGAGAACTAGTCAACATGGAAGTTAAAGGTGACAGGGTGGCAGGATCTGAGGGGGTACTGACGGGATGAGCAATGCACATTATAATATATGTTGGCAATTCGAACTCCAATAAAAATATACATATAAAAAAAAGGCCACAAATTTATTTTGTATATTTTTTATTGGAGTTTGATTTGCCAACATATAGTATAACACCCAGTGCTCATCCCATCAATGCCCTCCTCATTGCCTATCACCCAGTCACTCTATCCCCCTACCCACCCCCTTTCCACTACCCCTTGTTCGTTTCCCGGAGTTAGGAGTCTCTCATGTTCTGTCACCCTCTCTGATATTTCTCTCATTTTCTCTCCTTTCTCCTATAATCCCTTTCACTATTTTTTACATTCCTCATATGAATAAAACCATATAATGTTTTTCCTTCTCTGATTGACTTACTTCACTCAGCATAATAGCCTCAGTTCTTTTTTTCTTTTTTTACTAATAAATTTATTTTTTATTGGTGTTCAATTTGCCAACATACAGAATAACACCCAGTGCTCATCCCGTCAAGTGCCCCCCTCAGTGCCCGCCACCCAGTCACCCCATCCCCCACCCTCCTCCGCTTCCACCACCCCTAGTTCGTTTCCCAGAGTTAGGAGTCTTTATGTTCTGTCTCCCTTTATGATATTTCCTACCCATTTCTTCTCCCTTCCCTTCTATTCCCTTTCACTATTATTTATATTCCCCAAATGAGTGAGAACATATAATGTTTGTCCTTCTCCGATTGACTCATTTCACTCAGCATAATACCCTCCAGTTCCAACCATGTTGAAGTAAATGGTGGGTATTTGTCGTTTCTAATGGCTGAGGAATATTCCATTGTATACATAGACCACATCTTCTTTATCCATTCATCTTTCGATGGACACCGAGGCTCCTTCCACAGTTTGGCTATTGTGGACATTGCTGCTATAAACATAGGGGTGCAGGTGTCCCAGTGTTTCATTGCATATCTGTATCTTTGGGGTAAATCCCCAACGGTGCAATTGCTGGGTCGTAGGGCAGGTCTATTTTTAACTCTTTGAGGAACCTCCACACAGTTTTCCAGAGTGGCTGCACCAGTTCACATTCCCACCAACAGTGTAAGAGGGTTCCCTTTTCTCCGCATCCTCTCCAACATTTGTGGTTTCCTGCCTTGTCAATTTTCCCCATTCTCACTGGTGTGAGGTGGTATCTCATTGTGGTTTTGATTTGTATTTCCCTGATGGCAAGTGATGCAGAGCATTTTCTCATGTGCGTGTTGGCCATGTCTATGTCTGTCTTCCTCTGTGAGATTTCTGTTCATGTCTTTTGCCCATTTCATGATTGGATTGTTTGTTTCTTTGGTGTTGAGTTTAATGAGTTCTTTATAGATCTTGGAAACTAGCCCTTTATACCCTCAGTTCTATCCACATTGAAGCAAATGGTGGGTAATCATCGTTTCTAATGGCTGAGTAATATTCCATTGTATATATAGACCATCTTCTTTATCCATTCATCTTTTGATGGACACCGAGGCTCCTTCCACAGTTTGGTTATTGAAAAAGGCCACACTGGGTGTTATGCTATATGTTGGCAAATTGAACTCCAATAAAAAGAAATTTAAAAAAAAGAAGTCAAACTCTCCCTCTTCGCCAATGACATGATACTCTACATAGAAAACCCAAAAGACTCCACCCCAAGATTGCTAGAACTCATACAGCAATTTGGCAGTGTGGCAGGATACAAAATCAATGCCCAGAAATCAGTGGCATTTCTATACACTAACAATGAGACTGAAGAAAGAGAAATTAAGGAGTCAATCCCATTTACAATTGCATCTAAAAGCATAAGATACCTAGGAATAAACCTAACCAAAGATGTAAAGGATCTATACCCTAAAAACTATAGAACACTTCTGAAAGAAATTGAGGAAGACACAAAGAGATGGAAAAATATTCCATGCTCATGGATTGGCAGAATTAATATTGTGGAAATGTCAGTGTTACCCAGGGCAATTTACACATTTAATACAATCCCTATCAAAATACCATGGACTTTCTACATAGAGTTAGAACAAATAATTTTAAGATTTGTGTGGAAATCAGAAAAGACCCCGAATAGCCAGGGGAATTGGAAACCATAGCTGGGGGCATCACAATGCCAGATTTCAGGTTGTACTACAAAGCTGTGGTCATCAAGACAGTGTGGTACTGGCACAAAAACAGACACATAGATCAATGGAACAGAATAGAGAATCCAGAAGTGGACCCTCAACTTTATGGTCAACTAATATTCGACAAAGGAGTAAAGACTATCCACTGGAAAAAGGACAGTCTCTTCAATAAATGATGCTGGGAAAATTGGACATCCACATGCAGAAGAATTAAACTAGACCACTCTCTTTCACCATACACAAAGATAAACTCAAAATGGATGAAAGATCTAAATGTGAGACAAGATTCCATCAAAATCCTAGAGGAGAACACAGGCAACAACCCTTTTGAACTCGGCTACAGTAACTTCTTGCAAGATACATCCACGAAGGCAAAAGAAACAAAAGCAAAAATGAACTATTGGGACTTCATCAAGATAAGAAGCTTTTCACAGCAAAAGAAACAGTCAACAAAATTAAAAGACAACCTACAGAATGGGAGAAGATATTTGCAAATGACCCATCGAAAGATGAATGGATAAAGAAGATGTGGTTTATGTATACAATGGAATATTACTCAGCCATTAGAAATGACAAATACCCACCATTTGCTTTGACGTGGATGGAACTGGAGGGTATTATGCTGAGTGAAAGAAGTCAATCAGAGGAGGACAAACATTGTATGGCCTCATTCATTTGGGGAATATAAATAATAGTGAAAGAGAATAAAGGGGAAAGGAGAAAATATGAGTGGGAAATATCAGAAAGGGAGACAGAACATGGAAGACTCCTAACTCTGGGAAACGAACTAGGGGTGGTGGAAGTGGAGGAGGGCGGGGGGTGGGGATGACTGGGTGGTGGGCACTGAGGTGGGCACATGATGGGATGAGCACTGGGTGTTATTTTGTATGTTGGCAAATTGAACACCAATAAAATATAAATTTATTATTACAAAAAAAAATATCCTGCCAGCCCTTTCTGGCCTGCCAGGTCTCTGGGGAGAGGTCTGCTGTTAACCTAATACTCCTCCCCATAAAAGTCAGGGATTTCCTGTCTCTTGCTGCTTTAAGGATCTTCTCTTTATCTTTGGAATTTGCAAGCTTCACTATTAAATGTCGATGTGTTGAACGGTTTTTATTGATTTTAGGGGGGGATCTCTCTATTTCCTGGATCTGAATGCCTGTTTCCCTTCCTAGATTAGGAAAGTTTTTAGCTATGATTTGTTCAAATACATATTCTGGACCTCTGTCCCTTTCGTGCCTTCGGGAACCCCAATTAAACGTAGGTTTTTCTTCCTCAGTCTGTCACTTATTTCCCTTAATCTATCCTCATGATCTTTTGTCTTTTTTTCCTCAATTTTCCTCTTTGCCATCAACTTGTCTTCTATGTCAGTCACTCGTTCTTCCACCTCGTTAACCCTTGTCGTTAGGGCTTCTAGTTTGGATTGCATCTCATTCAATTGATTTTTAATTTCTGCCTGATTACATCTATATTCTGCAGTCATGAAGTCTCTTGAGTCCTTAATGCTTTTTTCTAGAGCCACCAGTAGCTTTATAATAGTGCTTCTGAATTGGCTTTCTGACATTGAATTGTAATCCAGATTTTGTAACTCTGTGGGAGAGAGGACTGTTTCTGATTCTTTCTCTTGAGGTGAGGTTTTCCTTCTAGTCATTTTGCTCAGTGCAGAGTGGCCAAAAACAAGTTGTATTGGGAAAAGGGGAAAAAGAGAGAAGAGAAAGAAAAGAAAAAGAAAAAAAAAAGAAAAAAGGAAGAAAAAAGAGAAAAAAGAAAAAAGAAGAAAAAGAGAAAAGAAAAAGAAAAGAAAAAAAAAACACCGGGGAGTATCTTCTGATTCTGTATACTTTAAGTCCCTTGACTTCCCCTGGAACTTGTCCCTCTAGCTGGTCTTCTGGGGGAGGGGTCTGTTGTGCTGATTTTCAGGTGTTAGCACTTGGGGGAGCTGTTGAGTCCCCTACCTGGTGCAGGGCTCAGTGAAAGATATTTAAGCTGTTTATCTGGTGAGGCCACTGTGAAGCTCAGTGGGGGTTGTTTACCCTGTGAGGCCCCAGGAGGAACAACCACACTGGCGGTGGCCAGCTCTGGAGCCCTGGAGTCAGCTCCCGCAGTAACTATGGAGCTCTCGGTCTGCAGGGCCTGGATGCTCCGGGGTTGGGGCCGCTGATCTGCTCAGCTCGGGGCAGGAGCGTCCTTGCTGTCCTGAGCCTTCCTGGCCTCTGCCTGTCCCGGGGGCAGGCCGGATCCTGGGCTGTGTCCCCGGCGCCCTGTGCTCCCGGGCCTGTGCTGTTGGATTCGCGCTCCCGGCCGGGCAGCCCCCTCTGCCCGGAGCCGCCACCCGAGCCCCTCCGAGCTGCTCCCGGGTCCAGCCGTGCGCGCTGCAGCCCTTTAGGGAGCTCGGCCGCGGGGTGTGGCGCAATCTCTCCGGGGCGCAGGTGTCTGTTAGTGTCCCAGGGAGCCTGAGGGCATCCCCGCCCTCCTGGGGTCCTGCTCTAACTCCCTGCGAGCCTCTTTCCGCCTGGGAAGATTGGTGCAGCTCCTGCTTCTCCAGGACGGGGCTCTCCTGTCCTGGGGACACTTGCCCTGGCCTTAGTCCGGCTCCTCGCGTGGGGGCTCCTCCCCGCCGGCTGCCTTTTGTTTCTTTATTTCTTTTTTCCCCGTCTTCCTACCTTGATAGAAGCATGAACTCTTCTCACTGTAGCATTCCAGCTGGTCTCTCTTTAAATCTCAGGCCGAATTCCTAGATTTTCAGGATGGTTTGAAGGTTATCTAGGTAATTTGGTGGGGACAGGTGACTTGGGGACCCTACTTCTCCGCCATCTTGCTCCGCCTCCTATAAAAAAATAAATAAATAAATTGTGGAAGGAGAAAAAAAAAAAGAAAAAGAAAAAGAAAAAGAAAAAGGCCACAAATTAACATAGGGTTCTTCTTACCTCAAGGATGGAAGCCCTGTGGCTTAACTTAGCCACTGGGTGTTACCAGGAAGGACCGGGTTTCTTCCACCATTTGGTGTTGCCCTCTTATCAGGATAAATGTGCTCAAGCCCTCATAGCTGCTGTAGTATTTGGTGTTCCACTCAGTGGATATCAGCTTACTAGGCTTTCAGATGACTGGGTTTACCAGGGTGTGGACAGGGGAGGATTTCAGGGAGATGCGTGGTGGAGGAATTGAGTATGGTTTAGAGGAAGTGATCAAGATATTGGAGGTGAGGCTGAGGTCTCCACGTGAATACAAAGCTTTTTTTTTTTTTAAGATACAAATATAGTGATGGTGGGTTATGATTGAGAACGTCTGGGTCAGAATCTATGTTGATTATTGGGTATTTATTTTTTTTATTTTTTTAATTTTTATTTATTTATGATAGGCACACAGTGAGAGAGAGAGAGAGGCAGAGACACGGGCAGAGGGAGAAGCAGGCTCCATGCACCGGGAGCCTGACGTGGGACTTGATCCTGGGTCTCCAGGATCGCGATTATTGGGTATTTAAAATACATGTTTGTTGAAACTTTGCAGCAGTACCCCCAGCCCCTAAAGGTCCTATTATTTTACCTATTTATAAATAAGGGAACACAGTGAACCGGTTCAATGGTTTGGTAGGACATAGCATCTAATAAGCAAATGGACTTGAAACCAGTGTTCATCAGATTGTAAAGTTTAGCTCTCTTTGTGCAGAAATTAAAAGGTCTTATGGGTTTGAGGGCAAAACAGTATAGAGTCTTAGTGGTTCTCAGCAGGAGAGACTTGCCACCCTTGGGACATTGGGTAATGCTGAAAGATATTTCTTTGTCACAACTAGGGGGTGCTCCTGACATCTAATGGGCAGAGCCCAGAGATGCTGCTAAACATCCTACAATGCACAGGGTGGACCCCACAGCAAAGAATGGTCTGGCTCAAAATTTCAATAGCACTAAAATTGAAAAACTCTACAGTCTCTGCATTCATTACTACAGAATAAGTGTCCTCAACCAGGGGATACTTGGCAATATCTAGAGACTTTTTCAATGTGATAAAAACACACATAACATAAAATTTACCATTGTTGTCATCTTAAAGTGTACAGTTTAGCAGTGCTTAGGATACTGAATGCTGTGCAAGTGTCCCTAGGATCTAGTTTCAGAATGTTTTCATCACTGCAAAAGGAAACCCCATACCCACTAATCTGCTTTCCATCCCTCTGTATTTGACAATTTGAGGGTTTTTTTTGGCTGCCAACTGGTTGTGTTACTAGCTTCTAGTGGGCAGGGACCCAGGGTGCTTCTGACCATTGTACAAGCACACACCACAGTCCCACAAAAAATGAAAGAACAGAAACAGACTCATAAATACAGAAAACAAACTGGTGGCAGCCAGAGGTGAGGTGGGGGGGTGTAATCAAAATAGATAAAGGGGGTTAAGAGGTACAAACTTCCAGTTATAAGAAAGTCATGGGGATAAAATGTATAGCGTACGGAATATAATCAATAATATTGTAATAACGTGATTACACTTACGGCGAGCATTGTGTATAGAACTGCTATGTTGTACACCTGAAACTAATAAAACGTTGTTAACTAGACTTCAATAATAATAAAATTATTCCATCATTCGGAGGTTGAAAACCCCCAAAGCTGTTAAAGATAGCTGCTAGGCTTCCTGCCTCATCTTGTGTCTTCAGGACACTGCACCATGCTGTGTAAATAAATGCCCAGGACACGGAGTCTACATTTCCCACTCTCTATCTTCCAGAGGGCAGGTGTTGGAGACCTCAGCCTTGTGGTGTCAGGTGGGCCCCACTCCCCACGCTATGCGTCCACGAGACCCCCAACATCAGACCTTACTAGCTTAGCTCTGCAGGTGCATGGGGGCTGAGGGCTGACCATCACATCTCCTACTCTCCCATCCTGTGGAACTTCCAGAGAAAAGATGCCGGGCCATCCTATGCCCAGGATGGGAGAGAAAACCTGCAGGTGTGGGAGTGATCTCTCCTGGGCTTCTCTTCTAGCCCTGTGTCCTGGCCCAGGATCCTCATGCTGAAGGGTCGGTCCTACACCCAACTGCATGCTTACTTGACCCTCTTCTTGGTTAGCATACGGTGGCTGGAGAAGACAGATGTGAGGTTATAAGCTCACTTTTCCTATAAAAGTTCTCAGTATAGATGTTGGCCTGGAGAACTGAATCCAGGAAGAGTCAGGATTTAATCCTATTTCTCAGATACACTTGCCAGACCTCCTTCAGCTCGGGAAGAGCTGCAATTCCATGATTGCAGACAGGTGGTCTGTGACTGCCACGTGTCTGGGTCAATCCGTGACAGACTTATAGGCCAGAAGCCAGAAATGGAACATTCCATCATAGATGGGGGGGGTGGGGTGGGCAGAAGCGGAATATTGCATGATAGACCTGGGGGGAAACCAGAAGTGGAACATTCCATCATAGTCCTAGGGGGAAGCCAGAAGAGAAACATTCCATCATAGACCGGGGGGAGGGGGGGGGGAACCAGAAGTGGAACATTCCATGATAGACCAAGTGGGGAGTCCTTACGTTCGGGTAGAGAAAAACCTGCAGTGTCCAGAGCATAGGCACAATGCATACCTCAGGGAGGGCTCCAGATAGACTAGGGAAATACCCTTCTTCCTGCAGAGGCAGAAGACCCTAGACAGAGCTCAGGACCTGGGAGCAGATGATGATGGGTGATGGGTGATGGGTGAGTGGAATGTGCAGAGACAGGGCTGGGCTGGGCTCTCTGCAGCAGATCCATTGCCCAACATCCCATGCTACATCTCTGTCCCTTGCCGAGGTCCTGCTCTGATGCCCAGGCTAGCCTCCTGGATCTCTCTCTAGACTCGATGGTTCTCAACTTGGGGTGATTCTTCTCCCACTGCCTCAGTGTCCAGAGACATTTTTGGTTATCAACACTGGATGGGGGGGATCTCCTGGCATCTGGCAAGTAGAGGCCAAGATGCTGTTAAACATCTTTCAATGTACAGGAGAGTGCTCCCTGCTGCAACCACAGAGTTATCTGACACCAAATGTCAGTAGTGCTAAGGTTGAAAAATGCTGGCTCAGTTGACTTTCTGCCAGAAAATAAGAGCCACCTAACCGTCACTCAATCTGGAGTAGATGCAGGGTTACAATGCCAGGGCAATTCTCCAGACTCAGCCTAGAGTAAGACATCTTTATTTTTTAGAGCACTGGCATTAGGTTTCATGTCTATCGGCCCTGATGACCTTGTCACCAACCTTCCCAGAGCTCACTTGCTCTAGCCACATTGGGCAACCGCTCTTTGCCCAAGCATTCCCCTTTCTGCTGTTCCTCTTGTTCCTTCTGCCTGGGGTGGGGGCTCACGTGGTCACCAGCTGTCTCCAGGCCAGAGCTCATACAGGCCCCACCCACTACCCTGTTTATATCCTAGGCCTGAGGTTCTTAACCAGGGATGGAGGGGATTTTTGTTTCTAAAAGGACATTTGGCATATCCAGAGTCATGGTTAAGGGGGTGTGCCTGGCATTTAGTGGATAGAGGCCAAGGATGCTGCTAAACATATAATGCTGAGGGCAGTCACTACTGTTGGCTGAATTGTGCCCTGTTTCCCCTAGATGCATAGATTGAAGCCCTAATCCTCACTGGGACTGTATTTGGTTCTAGGGCTTTAGGGGATCATAAGGCCATAGTGGAGGGCTCCTAACCTGATAGGGTTGGTGATATTATTGGAACCTGCACCTGCACTAAGGAAAGGCCATCTCCATGGCAGGAAGAAGTCCTTACTGAGGAGCTGAATTGGTTGGCACCTCTGCTTAGACTTTCGAGTCTTAGGATTACAAGAAAATAAATTTCTGTTGCTTAAGCCATCCAGTCTATGGTATTTTGTTATGGCAGCTGAGCTGACGTAGGCAATCCCCCCACAGTACAGGATCATCTGGCCCCAGAGGAGAGGTGTGCAGAGGTTGAGAGGCTTCCTGAACATGCTGTATTTGAGGGTTTCAGACATGCATATGCACAAAGAGATGTCCCAGTGGGTGTCTGATTTGCAGGCGGGTGACCATCTTGGTACTTCACACTAACCATGGTGTACATAACAGCTACATTAAGTTGATTGAAAGTTAAACAACTATTACAACGTGGCCATATAACATATGCATGTATGTAAGGAAATAGCTACTCTTTTTAAAAAAATATTTTATTATTTTTTATTCATGAGAGACACTGAGAGAGGCAGAGACATAGGCAGAGGGAGAAGCAGGCTCCCTGTGAGGAGTTGGGTGTGGGACTCGATACCAGGACCTTGGGATCACAACCTGAGCCAAAAGCGTCCCTAGGAAATTAATCTAAAAACAAAGGCATTTGGCAGAAAGATAGAGGACATTTGTGTTGGGGTTTGTGAAGACTTTTACATGGAATATAGGAATATAGAAGTCAAAGCGTTTACCAAAAATACACATAAAGTGTGAGTTGCAGTTGATACCATATTTCAGAAAAACACTGTGACATGAGTGTAACTGAGGAAATTATACATATAATATATAACATATATATTATACATTCTTAAAATTTATAAGAAAATCTTTTAAAAATATTTATGTATGTGTATGTCTGTAGGTTCCATGCCCAGCATGGAACTCAACACAGGAATTGAACTCACCACCGTGAGATCAAGACCTGAGCTGATATAGTGATGGGCATTAAGGAGGGTACTTGTTGGGATGAGCACTGGGGGTTATATGTAAGTGATGAATCACTAAATTCTGTTCCTGAAATCAATACTACACTATATATTAACTAACTTGAATTTTTAAGAAAGATTTTATTTATTTGAGAGAGAATGAGTGAGAGAGAAGGAACAGAGGGAGGGGCAGAAGGAGAAACAGACCCCGCACTGAGTGGGAAGCCTGACATGAGGCTCGATCCCGGGACTCCAGAACCATGACCTGAGCCAAAGGCTCAACCAACTGAGCCACCCAGGCTCCCCAACTAACTTGAATTTAAGGCAAAAAAGAGTCAGACACTTAACTGACTGAGCCACCCAGATGCCCCTAAAAATATTTATACATAAGATCTTTACTTGATCAGAGTTCCAAAAGGCAAATTGACAAAAAGACAGTTGTTAGGGAAAATAATAAAAATATAGATATCTACCCAGAAACACACAAATTATACATGTATCATTACCTGCTAATTTGTGTGGCACTTATTCCCTGCAGTAGTGATCAGAGCACAAGTATAGATATAGAAAAGAGAGCAAAGCAACTGTGAACAGAGTTGGGATTTTTCCAAATTAGAAGAACAACTTTGGTGGTAGGAAGATGATGAGTCCAGGTCGGTTGAATGAACCTGGTAAAATAACCCAAAGTTCCAAAATGAAACTAGAGTTCAGAGAGACAGATTTGATTTGGGCATCTTAGAGAAATTGAAACCATGGTGTTAGGGGCACCTGGGTGGCTCAGTAGTTGAGTGTCAGCCTTTGGCTCAAGTTGTGATCCTGGGGTCCCGGGATTGAGTCCTGCATCAGGCTGCTCGTGGGGAGCCTGCTTTTCCTGCTGCCTATGTCTCTGCTTCTCTCTCTGTGTTTCTCATGAATAAATTTTAAAAAATAAAATCTTAAAAAAAGAGAAAGGAACCATGGAGTTAAATGAGATCCACCCAGATTTGTGTCCGGAGAAAGGCAGATCTACCATGCACCCACAAACTCTGATGATGGAAAGCCTGCAGATGTGATGGTTCAGGGACAGTCAGAAAATGAGCAGAGGAGGCCAGTGAAGTGACTGTTTCAAGAAGGAAGTGGTTATACAACCGACAGAGGAACAAAGGTGAGACATGGGGTGAGAAGCATCCAACGAGAGTTCCAGGAAGCCATTAATGTTTATCACTAAAACAGCTTCAGTGGACGTGTGTATGGGTGGGGGGAGAGAAACCAGTTTCCAGTGGGTTGACACCTGAGTCTGAGGGACAAAGCAGAAAATTGGTCTTCAGAGCCATGGATCAGTGAAAGTAGAGGGGATGGAGGTTTCCCCACATGATTGTCCATGTTCTAAAGCTTGAGCTCTCATTCCTAACTCAGAATTGGAAAAGTCTTTCTCTGATTGACATATTTCACTTAGCACAATACACTTTAGCTCCATCCATGTCATTACAAATGACAGGATTTCATTCTTTCTGATGGCTGAATAATATTCCACTGTGTATATACGCCACATCTTTTTTTATCCATTCTCAGTTGATGGACATTTGGGCTGCTTCCTTAATTTTAGCCATCATTTCTAAACAATAAAAGAAAGTATGACTTCTGTGCCTAAAATATGTGAAAGATCTCCACTTTCCCTGAGCCATTATCAACTATCATCTAGAATAACAGGGGAGCCTCTGAACTGGTCTCACTGGATATATTCTTCCTCATTTGTAAATGGAAACAAGCTTAGCAGAACAAGAATACAAAGGAATTTTATTTTTAAATTTATTTTTTTAAAGATTTCATTTATTTATTCGTAGAGACACACACACACACACACACAGAAAGAGAGAGAGAGAGAGAGAGAGAGAGAGAGAGAGAGGCAGAGACTCAGGCAGAGGGAGAAGCAGGCTCCATGCAGAGAGCACCCTGTGGGACTTGATCCAGGGTCTCCAGGATCACGCCCTGGGCTGCAGGCAGTGCTAAACCGCTGCGCCACGAGGGCTGCCCACAAAGGAATTTTATAACGGAGATGATGAATATCTACAAAAATTATAGCAATTTGCTTTCTCAGCAGTATGATATTAAAAATATTCCCCATAATACTGGTACTAAGAAAAGGATACTTGCTACTTATTAATGTCCTGGAGGTTCCAGCCAGGTAGTAAGACAGGAAAAAAAAGAAAATTGATTTTATAAAAAAATTCACAAAATTTTAAAATCTAGAAATAATCTAAAATACTCCAAAACTATTAAAATTAAGATGTGAACTTTGCAAGATCACCGAGTACACATTTGATATACAAAAATCAATTTTATTTTTATAATACCTGCAACAAACAATGGTGATAAAATTATTTAAAGAATGATACCACTTACAAAATGAAAGTAATGTATCTAGGGATCTACCTGGGGATGGTATAACTAGAAGATATATCTTATGCAAATCTAACAAAAGACGGGCACATTCTGTACACAAAGGATGACATGATATTATTTAGGAAAATCAGTGAACATTTAAATACATGGCAAAATATTACACATTTAGGTTTCAGACTTGTATGGATTGAAAGATTGAAGAGATGATAATCCCTCCTAAAATTATCTGTAGTAAACATGAGAGACACCTAACTCTGGGAAATGAACAAGGGGTAGTGGAAGGGGAAGTGGGCGGGGGGTTGGGAGGACTGGGTGATGGGCAATGAAGGGGGCACTTGGTGGGATGAACACTGGGTGTTATGCTATATGTTGGAAAATTGAACTCCAATAAAAAATTTAAAAAAATAAAATGATCTGTAGCTTTAGTATAATTTCATGCACAGCAACCCTGTCTGGTCTTTTGTGACAAGTGGCATCCTAAAGTTAATAGTGAAATCTAAAGGGCCCAGGATAATCCAGGAAATCCTGGGATATAACAAAACCAGAAAATATTACTAATCTAAGGACCAGTACCCATCATCCATTGCTGGACATCCCTCTGGATTATCGGTATTAGTCATCTTTCCTGGTTGTCAACCCCAGAAATAGGTGACATTCTCAATTATGCTGTCTGTTTCTCCATGGTTTTGTTTTCTTCTGCATAACCCCTCTCTCTATAGTTGGAAAGGTCATTCTGCAGTGAACAAGCCATCCTATCACAGCCATTATCAAAATGCTCAATGAGCTCCTTTTGCCTTAAAGATAAAATGTGCATTTAAGATGTGGCTTCCATGCCTGTGCTTGATGTACTGCCTGCATGTACCCAGTGTTACCCAGTATCAAAGCTCTACTCACACTGCTTGGTTTTCAGCCTCTGTTTAGCATGAGCCTCTGCAGGAACTGGTACAGACTCCTGCCACCATCATCCCCCTTCCTCATCTGCATGCCCTCCTCAATGTCTCTATGTAGTGGAATTTTGCACAGAAAGAGGCTCTGATGACATCCTGCATTTCTTCCACCCCAACTTATCCCCTTTTGCTTCATTTACTCACTTTCTTTAAGATCTGCACTCCTGGACAATCAGCCCTGCTCTGGCAGAGATTTTTGTTTTGATGTGCGGTCCTTTCACCAGTGCCTGGCACATAGTAGGCTCTTGTAGCAGAGACTGCCACTGCCTATCAGAACTCTGTCACATCCCTCCTCACTCCATTAGTCACAGAAATGCCAGTATGTATCTTGTCACAGAGATGCCTGGAATAAAGGCTGTCATTCTCAACCTCCCTTACATCCAAGTGGGGCAAAGCTATTAGTTCTAACCACTGCGAAATAGTGGAAGTGTTTTTGAGTGTTTCCAACAAATCTACATAACAAACAATCAGCCAGTACTTCCTCCCCTTTTCCTCCCTCCCTTTCACCTCGTGTTTCATTTTACTGTCTGGAATACAAACCAGGCTCAGTATTTTCTGAAACAGTAGAGCTCTACTTAACCATCTGGCCTAGTCCTGTTGACCAGTTTTGGAAGATTTTGAGTTGGAACAGTGAGAGGAACAGCCTTGTGTGGAAAAGACCCCTCCATTCCTCTGAGAAGGCTCTCAAGCCCCTGCACTTTTATCTGGAGACCTGAAATTCTGCTACCTTACACATTTTTTTTCCCCTTGAGACTGGAGGTTTCCTGCCTAGATTAGAATATAGAAAATTTGAGATGTCATAAACATGCTCCAAACCAGTCTGTCATGTCTCGGGATTTGAAGAACACTAAGATTCAGTATCAACAGAAGCTCTTGGACTGTGAACACCTAGTAGATGAAGAACAGGAAGAAGGACATTCAGTACTGGTACTGAGGTAACAATTGCTGTGAGTTTCAGTTTCCTGTAGTACTGAGTAATAACAGCTGCCATGCTTTGAGTTGACTTACAAGTGTCAGAGCCCATGCTGGTTTCTTGATATTTTTTATCTTGTTAAATATGCATATTACCCCTTTGAGGCTGGAGTTAATGTTCTCTGATATATAACATAAAGCTCAGATTTAAAGAATGGGTTTCAGCCATGTGGGGTGTCAGATTACTGGTGGGGGGAAGGGACCCCTATAATGGTTATATTAATGAGTTGATAGAATAAAAATTCGTAAGGAACAAAGGGTCCAGACAGCATTTTAAGGACCATAATCAGGAGTCTCAGGTGCTGGGGCACCTGGATGGCTCAGTGGTTGAGTGTCTGCCTGCAGCTCTGGTCGTGGTCCCAGGTTCCTGGGATCCAGTTCTGTGTTGGACTCCCTGCAGGGAGCCTGCTTTTCCCTCTGTGTCTCTGCCTCTCTCTGTGTGTCTCTTGTGAATAAATAAATGGAATTTTTTTTTAAAGGAGTCTCAAATGCTAAGCTGTGCTACAGCCTCATTTATATACTCATTGACCTGACGTATATTTCTGGGGGACTTTCTTAGTGGCAAGAGCTGTGAGCACAGCCACCAGACACCACATGGGCTAAATTCACACAAGTTCACTGTAGAGTCAGGAAAATGGATATGTATGCAGTGTTAGAGCCCCTGTGCTGTTATAGGGGAGCATGGAAGTGATATCTGAAGTCAAGCTGGAGGATTTGGGGAACTTTTTGGGGGGAGACTCTTTGGGGTGGCACTTTGCTGGCTCATGTTCCCCTTGATAAATGCCTATTCTGTACTAGTTGTTAAATATCTTGAATGATATATTGCAGCAAAGGAAAGAAGAACTAGAGACAAAGACCAAACTAGGAAGGAAATGTTCCGTCCCTCCATGGGTGCAACACAGCTCACACAGCCCAAGGTCAATGCCAGTGTTCAGCTCTAACTGTGGCCAGCACATCTCTTGGTCATTTGTCCAGGGGTTCTCTGTGTTCTGAACCTTCTCCTGCATTCCTGAGGTGAAGCCCTGTTGGCTTGCTCTTGTATCCTCTTCCTGCAAAGCCAGTAATCAACCAGGAGGCACATGAGGGCCATCAGGACCAGGAAAGCCAGACCAATCTGAAGGATATTATGGGCAGTGTGATCCCAGAAGGCAGGGGCTGGGGTGAGAAGAACAGACTGATTACTGACAGGAATAGCGGGGCACCACCTCACTCCACCACTCTCCCACTCCCCGTTCCAGATCACATTCCTTCACAGTGTGCAGCACTCCATTGCTTGCTTACCTTGCTGGAATTCTGCTTCTGTGGCTAACAAGTAGGTGTCCCAAGGTTCTGCGGATGATAGGGAAGTGAAGTAGGGAGAAAAAGAGATGGTGTTGGTCTCTGCTGAGGGAGCCTCTCCTCCCCTTGGATGGACCCCATGACCTTCTGCAGCTTTTCCAGGTCCCCACCCCACCTCCAGGTCCTAGTGGCTTCATCTGGCAGGTAGAGAGCAGGAGCCAAAGGGCAGGCAAACCCAAGGGGGAATTCAGCTCCAGGGCCTCATGTCAGATGTGTCTTCCATCTAGCCCTCAGTTTCCTAATTATGTTGGTCAACATGACTTCTTCCTTACACATGGGGTAACTCACAGGCTCCCCATTTTCTTCAAGGCCCTGAGCCCAGCCACCCTGTCCCTAGCAGCATGTGTATGAAGTCACTGCTGGTGCAAGGCTTCTGTGCTGCTCTGCTGTCACGCTGGCCATCCCCTGCCACACTCGGTGGCCACTCCCTCTCTCTGGAACACTCTTCCCCATGTAGGCACAGGGGAATGCCCTCAGTTCCTTTTTTTTTTTTTTTTTAAAGATTTTATTTATTTATTCATGAGAGACACAGAGAGAGAGGGAGAGAGACAGACAGAAACAGAGACAGAGACACAGGCAGAGGGAAAAGCAGGTTCCATGCAGGGACTCCCTGGGCAGAAGGCAGGCACTAAACCTCTGAGCCACCCGGGGATCCCCCCCTTAGTTCTTTAGGTACTTGCTCTGTGAGGCCCATTCAGACAGCTCTAATATCGTCACCTGCTCTCCCCAACACTGTCATCCTGTTCTACTCTGTCTTCTTTCCACATCACCATTTGCTCCTCCTGCGCTATATGATTGGCTTATTTATCTGGCTTTGACACATGGTCTGTCTCCTGCTGGGATGGATACAATATCGTGCCACAAAAGCAAGGATATTTGTCTGCTCGACTGATGGAGTTGCAGCTCATGGCAAATACTATGCAGTAAATGGGATATTTTGAACAAATGCCATGTTTTTAATGCACTGGGAGGCTTTGCTCCCTTCCCCAGGCTTAGAAATACCTGTTACTCACCAGAAAAAGATGTATGTTCTGTGGGTACAAGGCTGGTGTCCCCAACACCTTCTGGCAGTGGAAACAAAGAAAACCATGAGGGTTTTGGGTTTCCTCCGGTCTTCCTGCCTCATCTCTGGGCCCTCCCTCTTCTTGTCCCTCTGGCCTTCTTCCTCAGGAACAATCAAATGGGCCTCCACAAAATGCATGTGGATGAGGGTGCTGGAGCGAGATGCTCTCCGTGGTTTCCCACCTGTCCCTTCCTCATCACTGGTCAGGGTTTACTTGGGGTTCCAGAGGGGACATGAGGGGAAATCTGGGAGTTTCCTCACCTGTGACCAGGAGTTTCACAGGCTTACTGGGGAAAGACCACGCATGGTTGTTATAAGATCCAAAACATCTGTACGTCCCTCTGTGGGCTGTGGTCACAGGGCCTATGGGAAACTCCACCTGGATGTTCCCATATCTGTGTTGTGGGTGGCTGGATCGTCCCTCCTTGAGCAGAAAGAACTTGTTTGTTGCAGTGTCTAGACGGCAAGAGAAGGTCACGTTCTTTCCCGAAATCACCTTATTCCCGGGATGAACGGAGAGAGTGGGCGTATCATACATTCCTGTGGGAGAAGGAGACAAGTAGGTTAAGAGAGTCTTTATCCTACCTTCTGTGTTCCCTTCCTCTTTGGCCTTAAGGCTGAGATATCACTCCCCAGAATCTCTGTTTCTTATTTTGGTCATGGACACTTCCTCCCTGATCTCTCCTTTCAAGACTGAGACACTCACTCTTCTAGCTTTTAAGGGCAGTAATATGAATCTCTCTCTCTGAGGATTTCTGACATCAGTGGTGCTCAGAGTTAGTGATCCTTGGGGCCAGCGACATTGGTATCGCCTGGAAGCTTATTAGAAATTCACATTCCCAGGCTCCACCCCAGACCCCGAATCAGAAACTCAGGGGAAAGGCAACCATCTGTGTGTTTAAAAATAATTATTGTTCACAGCATCCACTACATTATCTAAGAAATTAAAGTGCTTGGAATTTAAATTGTGACTTGAGGAACTGTAAAATGTTATTCAGGAGGTAATGTATTTACAGAAGAATTAATGAACTAATAAATAACAAAATAAAAGGAAAAAATTACTATTGTTTTAAATTGTTATAAACTACATGAAACATTAAATTTACTATCTTAACCATTTTTAAGTGTACAGTAGTTCAATGGCATCAAGCACATTCACATTGTCATGCAACCATCACCACCATCCATCTCCAGGATTCTTTTCATCTTGAAGAACTGAAACCATCCCCATTATTAAGCAGCTTCTCCCCATCCCCATCCTGTATCCCCTGGCACCCACCATTTTGTTTTCTTTCTCTATGAATTTGACCATTCTAGGTCCCACAGAGAAGTGACTTAGGTACTTGCTCTATGAGGCCCATTCAGACAGCTCTAATATTGCCACCTGCTCTCCCCAACACTGTCATCCTGTATTTGTCCTTCTGTCACTGACTTATCTCACTAAGCATAATGTCCTCAAGATTTGTCCATGTTATAGCAGGTGTCCCAATCTCCTTCCTTTTTAAGGCTGAATAATATTCCATCATGTGTATACCACATTTTGTTTATCTGTTCCTTTGTCAGTAGACACTGGGATTGTTGCTACCTTTTGGCTATTGTAAACAGGGCTTTCATGAACATGGGTGCACACTGGAGCCATTTCTGTTTTCACAAGCCCTCCAGGTGATTCTGATACCTGCTTAAGTTTGAGAACTGCATCCCTTGGCTGAAGGGAGTGTCCTTATCCAAGACTGCATTCTCTCCTAATACCATTCCATACCACCATTTACTCCTCATGTGCTTATTGATGGATGGTTTGTCCTGACTTGGACTCATGGTCTGTCTTCTGTTGCTAGAACATAAGTGCCACAAAAGCACAGATGTTTGAATGGAACCTCCCTAGGTGGGGTTGACACTGGCAGGTACAGAGCCCCTAGTCTCATCTTGAGACCATTCAGAAGGGCCTTCCCAGGTCCAGAGATCCACATTTGCTTGGCTGAGGTGTCTGTTGAAACAACCAGCATTGCCTTATACCTGGCTTGTTACCCTCATTCCTCATCATAGGGTCACTTTTGAGAATGATCCCCAGTGCATCTCCCCTGGAGAACCTGACCTATGACAAATCTGCCTCTAGGTCATAGATAACCACTAAGTGAGGTTGAATGACACTAGCGGAGATTAATAAATTAATGATGACCCTCTCCAGGACTCAGGCCAAAGATGAAATAGTTACCTGTTACCACCAGATCCAGAGGGTCACTAGGCTTTGACCAGAGCTCCTTGATTCGGTAAAAGCACCTGTATTGCCCTGCAGTGAGCAGGGTCATTTTTGGGATGCGGAACATGACTGTGTTCCTCCTTTCAAGTTGTTTTGGGCTCTGCTGGGCATAGAGATGTCCTTCAAGATGCAGCTGATATTCAATGGCCTCAGGAGTCCCCTGGCACCAGATCAACACTGGCATTCCCTTTGGAATCATGAAATTTGGCTTGACCCAGATGATGGGTTTTGAAAGAATCTCTGGAAGAGAATCAGAGGCTGGAGTTCCAGATAAAGTCCCTTCCCACGCAAATTTCTACCCTGTTGGCCTCAAGCCCTCCTAGCAAACCAGAGCCCCTGCCCCCTCCTTTGGTTTCATAGATAGATACTGCATCTGAGCCCAGAAGAGAGATTCTGAGGCTCTGAAGAAGGGACTCACGCTTCTGGGTGCTGGTGGTCTGGCTCAGGTACAGCCCTGGAAGACAGGAACAATGAGACATGCCGCTCACCCACACCCAGACTCCCGAATTCTGTTTCCCCTGTGTGCAAGAACTCACCAAGGAAGAGAAGGGCAGTGAGTGTAGAGGTCATAGCAATGATTATACCAGGCACATATGGAGGAGCTGAGTGGAGACTGAGCCCAGCAGGCCAGTAAGTGCACAGGATGTGGTGGGTGAAGCCCAACAACACTATTTGACATGGGGCTTTCACACTGACTTTTTATAAGAAGGCTCACAGTCTTCCCTGTACTTTGACCATGAGACAAATCATGGTCCCTATGACATATCTGATCATCTCTGTGGTCTAACCAGATCCTCTGACAATTGTCTGCCTCACCTGAGACTCATCTCAGGGTTCACTTCTAAGGTATTTATTTTTATTTATTTTTTTTATTTTTTTTAATTTATTTTTTATTGGTGTTCAATTTACTAATCAGGGTTCACTTCTAAATTATGAAATGTGGACATTATGCCCAGGAAAGGCATAGGGTAGTGTACCAAGCAGAAATGTTAGAATCATTAAAAACTTTGTGTTTAATCTTGGCTCCTCTTTGTTTTGTATACATATGATTGGATCAGTTAATTGGTTTCATCAGAATGAAATAACACTATGTTCTCCAAAGATTTGGAGAATCTTTACAATGTTTCAACAAAATGCAATTTTTTTAAGTAATCTTTATTCTTTTTGCCTTCTTTTTTTTCTTTTTTTGAAAATTTTATTTATTTATTTATTTATTATAATAAATTTATTTTTTATTAGTGTTCAATTTGCCAACATACAGAATAACACCCAGTGCTCATCCCGTCAAGTGCCTCCCTCAGTGCCCATCACCCATTCACCCCCACCCCACACACTCCTCCCCTTCCACCACCCCTAGTTCGCTTCCCAGAGTTAGGAGTCTTTATGTTCTGTCTCCCTTTCTAATATTTCCCACACACTTCTTCTCCCTTCCCTTATATTCTCTTTCACTATTATTTATATTCCCCAAATGAATGAGAACATATAATGTTTGTCCTTCTCCAATTGACTTACTTCACTCAGCATAATACCCTCCAGTTCCAGCCACATCGAAGCAAATGGTGGGTATTTGTCATTTCTAATGGCTGAGTAATATTCCATTGTATACATAAACCACATCTTCTTTATCCATTCATCTTTCGATGGACACCGAGGCTCCTTCCACAGTTTGGCTATTGTGGCTATTGTGGCCATTGCCGCTATAAACATCGGGGTACAGGTGTCCCGGCGTTTCATTGCATCTGTATCTTTGGGGTAAATCTACCAACAGTGTAAGAGGGTTCCCTTTTCTCCGCATCCTCTCCAACATAACAAAATGCAATTTTTGAAACAAAATATTCTGTTTCTTACATAAGTTTATTTCTTTAGTCTTCTATAAAGCAGAAATTAAATATTAAAATCTTAAGTATTTTAAAACTCAAAATGTGTTCTTTTTTTTTCTCAAAGGGTCCAAGCAATCTTTGAAAATGAAATGTTGGGAATGTGAATTGTTACAGTCACTCTGGAAAACTGTGTGGAGGTTTCTCAAAGAGTTAAAAATAGATCTGCCCTATGACCCAGCAATTGCACTGCCGGGATTTACTCCAAAGATACAGATGAAGTGAAATGCCGGGACACCTGCACCCCGATGTTTATAGCAGTAATGTCCACAATAGCCAAACTGTGGAAGGAGCCTCAGTGTCCATGGAAATATGAGTGGATAAAGAAGATGTGGTTTATGTATACAGTGGAATATTATTCAGCCATTAGAAATGACAAATACCCACCATTTGCTTCGACGTGGATGGACCTGGAAGGTATTATGCTGAGTGAAATAAGTCAATCGGAAAAGGACAAACATTATATGGTCTTATTCATTTAGGGAATATAAAAATTAGTGAAAGGGAATAAAGGGAAAGGAGAGAAAATGAGTGAAAATATCAGTGAGGGTGACAAAAACATGAGAGACTCCTAACTCTGGGAAATGAACAAGGGATAGTGGAAGGGGAGGTGGACAGGGGTTTGTGGTGACTGGGTGATGGGCACTGAGGTGGGCACTTGACGGGATGAGCACTGGATGTTATTCTGTATGTTGGCAAATTGAACACCAATAAAAATAAATTTATTATTAATAAAATAAAATAAAATAAAATAAGATAAAATAAAAAATAATGATTTTTTTGTTTTAATTTTAAAAATTTTTTTTATTGGAGTTCAATTTGCCAACATATAGCATAACACCCAGTGCTCATCCCATCAAGTGCCCCCCTCAGTGCCCATCACCCAGTCACCCCAGACCCCATCCACCTCCCCTTCCAATACCCCTTGTTCATTTCCCAGAGTTAGGTGTCTCTCATGTTTTATCACCCTCACTGATATTTTCACTCATTTTCTCTCCTTTACCCTATAATCTCTTTCACTATTGGCCATCAGTTCTTTTTTTTTGTTGTTTTTAAGATTTTATTTATTTATTCATGAGATACACACACATAGAGGCAGAGACCTAGGAAGAGGGAGAAGCAGGCTCCCTGTAAGGAGCCTGATGTGGGACTCAATCCCAGACTGGGGATTATGCCCTGAGCCAAAGGCAAATGCTCAACTGTTGAGCCATCCAGCATCTCATCCTGTTCAGTTCTATATGAGTTTTGATAAATGTATATAGTCATGTAACCAACACCAAAGTAAAAATATAGGACAGTTTTGTCCTCATATAAGTGGTATTGGTAATGTTTGTCCTTGTGTGTCTGACTTACCTCACTTAGCATAGGGCCTTGGGGTCCATTCCTGTGGTTGCAAATGACAAGATTTCTAGTATATGTGCTGCTGAAGTGAGCACAACAAGATTTCTATTACATTCTTTTCTGTTGCCTCCAGTCCTTGGCTCCAAGTTCCAGAACCCCTCTTCTGCAGCCAGCTGACACTCACGCATGTCACCTATCCACATGGTCTCCATCAAAATGTCCTTAAACATTTTGAGGGAGGGCATTATCCTCCAGAGTCTATAAGGTCTTTTTCAGAAGCGATCCTGGAGAAGAAAAGCTCAGGTGAGATGGGCATTTTTGATTGAGATGATAACTTGCACATCCAGTCCTGGGAAGATTCAGACCTAAAAGCAGAAGCTCTCCTCTGTGAAAAGGGACATGCACTGGATTGCTATTGTCTTGTCTTCCCACATATGACTGGCCAAGGATACCGCTGGGGGCTTCTTACAGCTAAATTTCTGTGTGCATGATTTAGGGAACTTAGTCTCAATAAACTTACAGGAAAGATGGGTGCAGAAGAAGTAGTGGGTAAGGACCCAGAGCCACTCACCAGAGTTTTTATGTTGACCACATTTCTAGAGAGTAGACACAGCCAATGCATGTGAGAAACCTAGCTATGTGCTATGGGTTTTTTGTTTGTTTGTTTTTAAGGAGGGGAACTGAGTTGGAAAAATTAGAGAGGGAGACAAACCATGAGAGACTTCTAACTCTAGGAAACAAAGGGTCATGGAAGGGGAGGTGGGGGGATGGAGTAACTGGGTGATGGCCACTGAGAAGAGCACTTGATGGGATGAGCACTGGGTGTTATACTATTTGTTGGCAAATTGAATTTAAGTAAAAAAAAAAAAAAAGAATTAAAAAAATAAAGTCACACTTGGCCTATTGAAACATTTAGATACCAAACCTTGGGGGAGGGAGGTGGTGGTTGCTAGTTCAAAGGAGACAATGAGGCAGGCTCCCCTGTAGATTACAAAGGTGTCCCTGGGCCATGAGAGCATCTTGTTTCACTTCTCTCCTGTAATACATCTTAATTTTCTCATCATTGTCAGCCTAAAGTCCATTCATAGTCCTTAGAAGGTAAAGTTCCTAGTGAGTGGGTCCCTGTGTCAGAAAAGAGCTAGTTGTCCTTTGGGGATAAAGTGCCCAGGACCAGAGAAGCAGTTCCTATGGTATGGTAAGAAAGTTCTGCCCCTCCTCACTTCAGAGAGTTTGAGATTATATTCAAGAGGTTGGTTGCCTGATAACAGGTTTCTGTGAAATTATTTTAAAAGTTGTGGGGAGCTCCCTGGAATTTAAGTCAACTTCTTGGCACCACGGAGAATCAGGCTAGTATCTCCATGCCGTGGCCCTAATTGGGGTTGAGTCTGGACTTTATTTTATTTTATTTTTTATAAATTTATTTTTTTCCTTTTTTAAATTTTTTTATTTATGATAGTCACACACACAGAGAGAGAGAGAGAGGCAGAGACACAGGCAGAGGGAGAAGCAGGCTCCATGCACTGGGAGCCCGACGTGGGATTTGATCCCGGGTCTCCAGGATCGCGCCCTGGGCCAAAGGCAGGTGCCAAACCGCTGCGCCACCCAGGGATCCCCTATAAATTTATTTTTTATTGGTGTTCAATTTGCCAACTTCTAGAATAACACCCAGTACTCATCCCATCAAGTGCCCACCTCAGTGCCCCTCACCCAGTCACCCCCACCCCCCCTCCCACCTCCCCTTCCACCACCCCTAGTTCGTTTCCCAGAGTTAGGAGTCTCTCATGTTCTGTCTCCCCTTCTGATACTTCTCACTCATTTCCTCCCCATTCCCCCCATTCCCTTTCACTAGAGTCTGGACTTTAGAGAATTGGCCTAGCCTTTGTTTCCTTGTAGGTTTCTTCTTTACTTACTATTTTAATAATTTATATATGCACATGACAGTTCTATATCTCAAGTCCCTTGGTGTTGCTAATTCTTTCATTGTATTTTTGGATTTCTTTGTTTCTTCATGAAGTTTTCAACTTTATATTGCTAGTCATTCACAGCGAATTTTCCTACCTATGGAATTCCAATGAATATTGTTGTGTGTACTTTTAGCAAAAATGTTGCCTTCCATTTGATTCTTCTGGAGGGCCCAGGTGTCTCAGTAGACTGTAACCATTTTTACATTCATTTATGGGTTTGGTCCTACATGGCTTAGGAATGGAATTCAACCTCACACTCTTGTGGAAGATGTCCACGTTTCTGATTTTTCATAAGTCTGCTTCCAGACTTGCAGCCAGATGGGTTTTCTTATTCTTTTCTGAGATGGTGATTGGACCAGTTCTAGAGCCACTTTTTCTAGAGGGAAATCTTTCCAAAGACTTGTCTTTATCAAAGTATTTTTTTTCACTCTACAATACTACTTCTACATAGAAGTCTTAGTTTGAGCTTGAATTATGAGGGCTTTAAGAT
Organism: Canis lupus dingo; assembly: GCF_003254725.2. Classification (NCBI taxonomy): domain Eukaryota; kingdom Metazoa; phylum Chordata; class Mammalia; order Carnivora; family Canidae; genus Canis; species Canis lupus. Next base: position 102,891,613 of record NC_064243.1, read on the forward strand.
ATCTTAAAAATAAAGATTTATTTTCTCTGGAAGGCACTGACACCACACTTTTAAAGCTTTTCAAGTAAATATCCTATCCAGTATCTGTCTAGTAGACAAGATTTCCATTCTCACTTTAATCAAAATGGTTTTAGGTTAAACTCCATTTCTGGGAGTGGGTGATTTTACTTTTTAATTTCTCTAATTTAAAAATTTCCTTGGTTTTATTTAGGGATAATTGATAAAAAAATTTGTATATATTTAGGATGTATGTGATGATTTAATATGTGTATCCATTGTGAAATGATTACTATGATCTAACACATCCATCACTTCATTATTACAACCTTTTTTTTGTAATGAGAACACTTAAAGTCTACTCTCTTAGCAAATTTTAAGGATGCAATACAGTATCATTGACTATAGTTATCATGTTGTGCATTAGATCCCTAGAATCTATTTAGCTTAAAATTCAAATTTTGTACCCTTTGACAAACATCTCCTTATTTCCTCATTCACCAGCCCCTTACAACCATCATTTTAGTTTCTTTTTTTTAATTTTTTTAAAAAAATTTTATTTATTTATGATAGTCACAGAGAGAGAGAGAGAGAGAGGCAGAGACACAGGAGGAAGGAGAAGCAGGCCCCATGCCGGGAGCCCGATGTGGGACTTGATCCCAGGACTCCAGGATCGGGCCCTGGGCCAAAGGCAGGCACTAAACCACTGAGCCCCCCAGGGATCCCCATCGTTTTAGTTTCTAGTGCTATGAGTTCAATGTTTTTAGATTTTTACCACATACAAATGAGATTATGCAATATTTGTCTTTCCATTTGTCTAGCTCATTTCACTCAGCGTAATGACCTCCTGGTTTATCTGTGTTGCTACAAATGGAAGAATGTCCTTTTTTTGTGGTTGAATTTTGTGGCTATGACACGTTCTTTATCTTTCATACATCAATGGATCCTTAGGTTGTCTCCTTATCTTGGTTATTGTGAATAATGCCGTCATGAACATAGGGATGCAGGTATCTCTTCAAGATACTGGTTATGATATGAACCTGGATATGAACCTAAACCTAGGATTGCTGGTAATATGGTAAATCTACTTCCACTTTTTGGAGTAACTGATGACAATTACTGATAACTATTTTCCAAAATGGCTGTCAAAACAGTGTGCAAGTGTTCCTTTTCTTTCACACCCTTGCTAACACTTATTATCTCTGCCTTTTGGATGCAAATCTTCCTAACAGGTGTGAGGTGATATCTCATTGGTTTTTATTTTTTTTTGTATATTTTTAAATTGGAGTTCTATTTGCCAATATATAGTATAACACCCAGTGCTCATCCAGTTAAGTGCCCCCCTCAGTGCCCATCATCCAGTCACCCCATTCTCCCGCCCACCTTCCTTTAAATCCACCCCTTGTTCGTTTCTCAGAGTTAGGAATCTCTCATGTTCTGTCACCCTCTCTGATATTTCCCACTCAATTTCTCTCCTTTCCCCTATAATCCCTTTCACTATTTTTTATATTCTCTGTATGAATGAAACTATAAAATGTTTGTCTTTCTCTGATTGATTTACTTCACTCAGCAGAATCCTCCAGTTCTATCCACGTTGAAGCAAATGGCGGGTATTCATCATTTCTAATGGCTAAGTAATATTTCATTATATCACTGGGTTTTGATTTGAATTTCTCCCTGATCACGAGTGATGTTGGGCATGTTTATGTGTACATTGACCATTTGCATGTCTTCTTTGGAAAAATGACCATCAAGGTCCTTTGTCCTTTTTGAAATTGGGTTTTTGTTATTTATTATTTGCTGTCAAGATGCATGAGTTCCTTACACATTTTAGATATTAACCCCTTATCAGATATATGGCTTGCAATTATCTCCCAGTCTATAGGCAGTCCTTTTGTTCTGGTGATTGTTTCCTTTGCTGTACACAATCTATTTAGTTTGATGTAGTCCCACATGTTTATTTTTGCTCTTGTTTCCTTTACTTTTCATGTCAGGTCCAAAAACAATCATTGACAAGATCAATGTCAAGGAGCATTTTAGGATTTTAAAATTTTAGGATTTAAGGTATTGCACTTAAGTTGCTAATCCATTTAATTTTTAATTTTGGGGTACAGTGTAAAATAAGGGTCTAATTTTATTCTTTCACAAATATTTTCTCCCAGCCTGAGTCTTTCCCCTAAGATCAGGAACACGACAGGGATGTCCACTCTCACCACTGCTATTCAACATAGTATTAGAAGTCTTAGCCTCAGCAATCAGGCAACAAAAAGAAATAAAAGGCATTCAAATTGGCAAAGAAGGAGTCACATTCTCCTTCTTCACAGATGACATGATACTGTACATAGAAAACCCAAAAGACTCCACTCCAAGATTGCGATAACTCATACAGCAATATGGCAGAGTGGCAGGATACAAAATCAATGCCCAGAAATCAGTGGCATTTCTCTACGCTAACAATGGGGCTGAAGAAAGAGAAATTAAGGAGTCAATCTCATTTACAATTGCACCCAAAAGCATAAGATACCTAGGAATAAACCTAACCAAAGAGGTAAAGGATCTATACCCTAAAAACTACAGAATACTTCTGAAAGAGATTGAGGAAGAGACAAAGAGATGGAAAAATATTCCATGCTTATGGATTGGAAGAATTAATATAGTGAAAATGTCAATGCTACCCAATGTCAATGTGTACCCAATGCTACACATTCAAGGCAATCCCTATCAAAATACCATGGACTTTCTTCAGAGAGTTGGAACAAATCATCTTAAGATTTGTGTGGAATCAGAAAAGACCCCGAATAGCCAGGGGAATTTTAAAAAAGAAAACCATATCTGGGGGCATCACAATGCCAGATTTCAGGTTGTACTACAAAGCTGTGGTCATCAAGACACTGTGGTACTGGCACAAAAACAGACACATAGATCAATGGAACAGAATAGAGAACCCAGAAGTGGACCCTCAACTCTATGGTCAACTAATATTCAACAAAGTAGGAAAGACTATCCACTGGAAAAAGGACAGTCTCTTCAATAAAGAGACTGGGAAAATTGGACATCCACATGCAGAAGAATGAAACTAGACCATTCCCTTATACCATACACAAAGATAAACTCAAAATGGATGAAAGATCTAAATGTGAGACAAGATTCCATCAAAATCCTAGAGGAGAACACAGGCAACACCCTTTTTGAACTTGGACACAGCAACTTCTTGCAAGATACACCCATGAAGGCAAAAGAAACAAAAGCAAAAATGAGTTATTGGGACTTCATCAAGATAAAAAGCTTCTGGAGGGGCAAGATGGCGGAAGAGTAGGGTCTCCAAATCACCTGTCTCCACCAAATTACCTAGAAAACCTTCAAATTATCCTGAAAATCTATTAATTCGGCCTGAGATTTAAAGAGAGACCAGCTGGAATGCTACAGTGAGAAGAGTTCGCGCTTCTATCAAGGTAGGAAGACGGGGAAAAAAGAAATAAAGAAACAAAGGCCTCCAAGGGGGAGGGGCCCCGCGAGGAGCCGGGCTGAGGCCGGGGCGAGTGTCCCCAGGACAGGAGAGCCCCGTCCCGGAGACGCAGGAGCTGCACCAACCTTCCAGGGCGGAAAGGGGCTCGCAGGGAGTTGGAGCAGGACCCAGGAGGGCGGGGATGCCCTCGGGTTCCCTGGGACAGTAACAGAGCAACTGCGAGCCCAGGAGACTGCCCCGAGCTCCCTAAGGGCTGCAGCGCGCACGGCGGGACCCAGAGCAGCTCGGGGGTGCTTGGGCGGCGGCTCCGCGGAGGGGGCTGCGCGGCGGCCCGGGAGCGCGAATCCAACAGCGCAGGCCGGGAGCACAGGGTGCCGGGACACAGCCCAGGATCCGGCCTCCCCCAGGACAGGCAGAGGCCGGGAGGGCCCAGGACCGCAAGGACGCTCCTGCCCCGAGCTGAGCAGATCAGCGGCCCCGCCCCGGAGCCTCCAGGCCCTGCAGACAGAGACCTCCGGAGTTCCTGCCGGAGCTGAATCCAGGTTTCCAGAGCTGGCCCCGCCACTGGGGCTGTTCCTCCTGCGGCCTCACGGGGTAAACAACTCACCAGGCAGGTGGCAGAGCAGCTCCCCCAAGTGCTAACACCTGAAAATCAGCACAACAGGCCCCTCCCCCAGAACACCAGCTAGACGGACAAGTTCCAGGGGAAGTCAAGGGACTTAAAGTATACAGAATCAGAAGATACTCCCCCGTGGTTCTTTTGTTTGTTTGTTTGTTTTGTTTTGCTTTTTGATTTGTTTCCTTCCCCCACCCCCTTTTTTTCTCCTTTCTTTTTCTTTCTCTTTTTCTTCTTTTTTTTTCGTTTTTTTCTTCCTTTTTTTTCTCTTTCTCTTTTCTTTCCTTCTTTCTCTCCTCTCTTTTTCTCTTTTTCCCAATACAACTTGCTTTTGGCCACTCTGCACTGAGCAAAATGACTAGAAGGAAAACCTCACCTCAAAAGAAAGAATCAGAAACAGTCCTCTCTCCCACAGAGTTACAAAATCTGGATTACAATTCAATGTCAGAAAACCAATTCAGAAGCACTATTATACAGCTACTGGTGGCTCTAGAAAAAAGCATAAAGGACTCAAGAGACTTCATGACTGCAGAATTTAGATGTAATCAGGCAGAAATTAAAAATCAATTGAATGAGATGCAATCCAAACTAGAAGTCCTAACGACGAGGGTTAACGAGGTGGAAGAACGAGTGAGTGACATAGAAGACAAGTTGATAGCAAAGAGGGAAACTGAGGAAAAAAGAGACAAACAATTAAAAGACCATGAAGATAGATTAAGGGAAATAAACGACAGCCTGAGGAAGAAAAACCTATGTTTAATTGGTGTTCCCGAGGGCGCCGAAAGGGACAGAGGGCCAGAATATGTATTTGAACAAATTCTAGCTGAAAACTTTCCTAATCTGGGAAGGGAAACAGGCATTCAGATCCAGGAAATAGAGAGATCCCCTCCTAAAATCAATAAAAACCGTTCAACACCTCGACATTTAATAGTGAAGCTTGCAAATTCCAAAGATAAAGAGAAGATCCTTAAAGCAGCAAGAGACAAGAAATCCCTGACTTTTATGGGGAGGAGTATTAGGGTAACAGCAGACCTCTCCACAGAGACCTGGCAGGCCAGAAAGGGATGGCAGGATATATTCAGGGTCCTAAATGAGAAGAACATGCAACCAAGAATACTTTATCCAGCAAGGCTCTCATTCAAAATGGAAGGAGAGATAAAGAGCTTCCAAGACAGGCAGCAACTAAAAGAATATGTGACCTCCAAACCAGCTCTGCAAGAAATTTTAAGGGGGACTCTTAAAATTCCCCTTTAAGAAGAAGTTCAGTGGAACATTCCACAAAAACAAGGACTGAATAGATATCATGATGACACTAAACTCATATCTCTCAATAGTAACTCTGAATGTGAACGGGCTTAATGACCCCATCAAAAGGCGCAGGGTTTCAGACTGGATTAAAAAGCAGGACCCATCTATTTGCTGTCTACAAGAGACTCATTTTAGACAGAAGGACACCTACAGCCTGAAAATAAAAGGTTGGAGAACCATTTACCATTCGAATGGTCCTCAAAAGAAAGCCATCCTTATATCAGATAAACTAAAATTTACCCCAAAGACTGTAGTGAGAGATGAAGAGGGACACTATATCATACTTAAAGGATCTATTCAACAAGAGGACTTAACAATCCTCAATATATATGCCCCGAATGTGGGAGCTGCCAAATATATAAATCAATTATTAACCAAAGTGAAGAAATACTTAGATAATAATACACTTATACTTGGTGACTTCAATCTAGCTCTTTCTATACTCGATAGGTCTTCTAAGCACAACATCTCCAAAGAAACATGAGCTTTAAATGATACACTGGACCAGATGGATTTCACAGATATCTACAGAACTTTACATCCAAACTCAACTGAATACACATTCTTCTCAAGCGCACATGGAACTTTCTCCAGAATAGACCACATATTGGGTCACAAATCGGGTCTGAACCGATACCAAAAGATTGGGATAGTCCCCCGCATATTCTCAGACCATAATGCCTTGAAATTAGAACTAAATCACAACAAGAAGTTTGGAAGGACCTCAAACACGTGGAGGTTAAGGACCATCCTGCTAAAAGATGAAAGGGTCAACCAGGAAATTAAGGAAGAATTAAAAAGATTCATGGAAACTAATGAGAATGAAGATACAACCGTTCAAAATCTTTGGGATGCAGCAAAAGCAGTCCTAAGGGGGAAATACATCGCAATACAAGCATCCATTCAAAAACTGGAAAGAACTCAAATACAAAAGCTAACCTTACACATAAAGGAGCTAGAGAAAAAACAGCAGATTGACCCCACACCCAGCAGAAGAAGAGAATTAATTAAAATTCGAGCAGAACTCAACGAAATCGAGACCAGAAGAACTGTGGAACAGATCAACAGAACCAGGAGTTGGTTCTTTGAAAGAATTAATAAGATAGATAAACCATTAGCCAGCCTTATTAAAAAGAAGAGAGAGGAGACTCAAATTAATAAAATCATGAATGAGAAAGGAGAGATCACTACCAACACCAAGGAAATACAAACGATTTTAAAAACATATTATGAACAGCTATACGCCAATAAATTAGGCAATCTAGAAGAAATGGACGCATTCCTGGAAAGCCACAAACTACCAAAACTGGAACAGGAAGAAATAGAAAACCTGAACAGGCCAATAACCAGGGAAGAAATTGAAGCAGTCATCAAAAACCTCCCAAGACACAAAAGTCCAGGGCCAGATGGTTTTCCAGGGGAATTCTATCAAACGTTTAAAGAAGAAATCATACCTATTCTCCTAAAGCTGTTTGGAAAGATAGAAAGAGATGGAGTACTTCCAAATTCGTTCTATGAGGCCAGCATCACCTTAATTCCAAAACCAGACAAAGACCCCACCAAAAAGGAGAATCATAGACCAATATCCCTGATGAACATGGATGCAAAAATTCTCAACAAGATACTGGCCAATAGGATCCAACAGTACATTAAGAAAATTATTCACCATGACCAAGTAGGATTTATCCCTGGGACACAAGGCTGGTCCAACACCCGTAAAACAATCAATGTGATTCATCATATCAGCAAGAGAAAAACCAAGAACCATATGATCCTCTCATTGGATGCAGAGAAAGCATTTGACAAAATACAGCATCCATTCCTGATCAAAACTCTTCAGAGTGTAGGGATAGAGGGAACATTCCTCGACATCTTAAAAGCCATCTATGAAAAGCCCACAGCAAATATCATTCTCAATGGGGAAGCACTGGGAGCCTTTCCCCTAAGATCAGGAACAAGACAGGGATGTCCACTCTCACCACTGCTGTTCAACATAGTACTGGAAGTCCTAGCCTCAGCAATCAGACAACAAAAAGAAATAAAAGGCATTCAAATTGGCAAAGAAGAAGTCAAACTCTCCCTCTTCGCCGATGACATGATACTCTACATAGAAAACCCAAAAGTCTCCACCCCAAGATTGCTAGAACTCATACAGCAATTCGGTAGCGTGGCAGGATACAAAATCAATGCCCAGAAATCAGTGGCATTTCTATACACTAACAATGAGACTGAAGAAAGAGAAATTAAGGAGTCAATCCCATTTACAATTGCACCCAAAAGCATAAGATACCTAGGAATAAACCTAACCAAAGATGTAAAGGATCTATACCCTCAAAACTATAGAACACTTCTGAAAGAAATTGAGGAAGACACAAAGAGATGGAAAAATATTCCATGCTCATGGATTGGCAGAATTAATATTGTGAAAATGTCAATGTTACCCAGGGCAATATACACATTTAATGCAATCCCTATCAAAATACCATGGACTTTCTTCAGAGAGTTAGAACAAATTATTTTAATATTTGTGTGGAATCAGAAAAGATCTCGAATAGCCAGGGGAGTTTTAAAAAGAAAACCATATCTGGGGGCATCACAATGCCAGATTTCAGGTTGTACTACAAAGCTGTGGTCATCAAGACACTGTGGTACTGGCACAAAAACAGACACATAGATCAGTGGAACAGAATAGAGAACCCAGAAGTGGACCCTGAACCTTATGGTCAACTAATATTTGATAAAGGAGGAAAGACTATCCATTGGAAGAAAGACAGTCTCTTCAATAAATGGTGCTGGGAAAATTGGACATCCACATGCAGAAGAATGAAACTAGACCACTCTCTTTCACCATACACAAAGATAAACTCAAAATGGATGAAAGATCTAAATGTGAGACAAGATTCCATCAAAATCCTAGAGAAGAACACAGGCAACACCCTTTTTGAACCGGCCACAGTAACTTCTTGCAAGATACATCCACGAAGGCAAAAGAAACAAAAGCAAAAATGAATTATTGGGACTTCATCAAGATAAGAAGCTTTTGCACAGCAAAGGATACAGTCAACAAAACTAAAAGACAACCCACAGAATGGGAGAAGATATTTGCAAATGACATATCAGATAAAGGGCTAGTTTCCAAGATCTATAAAGAACTTATTAAATCAACACCAAAGAAACAAACAATCCAATCAAGAAATGGGCAAAAGACATGAAGAGAAATCTCACAGAGGAAGACATAGACATGGCCAACATGCACATGAGAAAATGCTCTGCATCACTTTCCATCAGGGAAATACAAATCAAAACTACAATGAGATACCACCTCACACTGGTGAGAATGGGGCAAATTAACAAGGCAGGAAACAACAAATGTTGGAGGGGATGCAGAGAAAAGGGAACCCTCTTACACTGTTGGTGGGAATGTGAACTGGTGCAGCCACTCTGGAAAACTGTGTGGAGGTTCCTCAAAGAGTTAAAAATAGACCTGCCCTACGACCCAGCAATTGCACTGTTGGGGATTTACCCCAAATATACAGATGCAGTGAAACGCCGGGACACCTGCACCCCGATGTTTATAGCAGCAATGGCCACGATAGCCAAACTGTGGAAGGAGCCTCGGTGTCCAACGAAAGATGAATGGATAAAGAAGATGTGGTTTATGTATACAATGGAATATTACTCAGCTATTAGAAATGACAAATACCCACCATTTGCTTCAACGTGGATGGAACTGGAGGGTATTATGATGAGTGAAGTAGTCAGTCGGAGAAGGACAAACATTATATGTTCTCATTCATTTGGGGAATATAAATAATAGTGAAAGGGAATATAAGGGAAGGGAGAAGAAATGTGTGGGAAATATCAGAAAGGGAGACAGAACGTAAAGACTGCTAACTCTGGGAAACGAACTAGGGGTGGTAGAAGGGGAGGAGGGCGGGGGGTGGGAGTGAATGGGTGACGGGCACTGGGGGTTATTCTGTATGTTAGTAAATTGAACACCAATAAAAAATAAATTAAAAAAAAGGATAAAAAGCTTCTGCACAGCAAAAGAAACAGTCAACAAAACTAAAAGACAACCTACAGAATGGGAGAAGATATTTGCAAATGACCTATCAGATAAGGGCTAATATCCAAGATCTATAAAGAACTTATTAAACTCAACAGCAAAGAAACAAACAATCCAAACATAAAATGGGCAAAAGACATGAACAGAAGTTTCACAAAGGAAGACATAGACATGGCCAACAAGCACATGAGAAATTGCTCCACATCACTGGCCATCAGGGAAATACAAATCAAAACCACAATCAGATACTACCTCACACCAGTGAGAATGGGGAAAATTAACAAGGCAGGAAACAACAAATGTTGGAGAGGATGTGGAGAAAGGGGGACCCTCCTGCACTGTTGGTGGGAGTGAACTGGTGCAGCCACTCTGGAAAACTGTGTGGAGGTTCCTCAAAGAGTTAAAAATAGATCTGCCCTTCGACCCAGCAAATGCACTGCTGGGAATTTACCCCAAAGATACAAATGCAGTGAAACGCCAGGACACCTGCACCCCGATGTTTATAGCAGCAATGTCCACAATAGCCAAACTGTGGAAGGAGCCTCGGTGCCCATCGAAAGATGAATGGATAAAGAAGATGTGGTCTATGTATACAATGGAATATTCCTCAGCCATTAGAAACGACAAATACCCACCATTTGCTTCGACATGGATGGAACTGGAGGGTATTATACCGAGTGAAGTAAGTCAATTGGAGAAGGACGAAGACAAACATTATATGGTCTCATCCATTGGGGAATATAAAAATTAGTGAAAGGGAATAAAGGGGAAAGGGGAGAAAATGAGTGAAAATATCAGTGAGGGTGACAAAATATGAGAGACATCTAACTCTGGTAAATGAACAAGAGGTAGTGTAAAGGAAGGTGGGCGAGGGTTTGGGGTGACTGGGTGATAGGCACTGAGGGGGGGCACTTGACAGGATAAGCACTGGGTGTCATGCTATATGTTGGCAAATTGAACTCTAATAAAAAATAAAATAAATAAATAAAAAATTTTAAAATAAAAATATATTTTTTTCCAGTCTGTAGTTTGTCTTATAATTCCCTTGACATTGTTTTTTTTATTAGTGTTCTTTTTAAGTTTTTAGTTTTAATAAAGTTCAGCTTATTTCTTGAAGTTTGATTGTTTCATAGTTTGTATCTTTGGTGTTGTATCTGAAAAGACATCACTATGGGGCACCTGGCTGGCTCAGCGGAGTGTGTGACTATTGATCTCAAGGTTGTGAGATTGAGACCCACATTGGGTGTACAGATTATATAAATAAACAAACAAACAAACTTGAGAAAAAATCAGTTGACTATATTTATGTGGGTTCTATTTCTGGGGTCTCTACTCAGTTCCATTGATCTATTTGTCTATTATTTGGCCAATAGCACACTGTTTTGATTATTGTGGCTTAAAAAAAAAGATTATTTATTTATTCATGAGAGACACAGAGAGAGAGGCAGAGACATAGGCAGAGGGAGAAGCAGGCTCTCCATAGGGAGCCTGATGCAGGACTCCATCCCAGAATCCCGGGATCACACTCTGAGCCAAAGGCAGATGCTCAACCACTGAGCCACTCAGGAGTCCAACAGAATCATCTTTGAAGGTATGGTTTGTGTTATCCAGTCTTGAAATTGTTTACTATGTATCAGGCTTTGTTTTGTGTTGTTTGCAACCATTAACTAACTCTTTGAAACCTCATGATAACCCAGTGAAGTTGGTAGCATTTATCCCCTCAGTTTGCAGACAAGAAACTGAGGTATGGGATGCCTGGGTGGCCCAGTGGTTGAGCATCTGCCTTCAGCCCAGGGCGTGATCCTGGGGTCCCAGGATCAAGTCCCACATCGGGTTCCCTGCAGGGAGCCTGCTTCTCCCTCTGCCTGTGTCTCTGCCTTTCCCTCTCTCTCTCTCTCTCTCTCTGTCTCATGAATAAATAAATAAAATCTTTTTTTTAAAGAAACTGAGGTATGAAGAAGTTAAGTAAATGGCATGTTTTATCCAGCTAATTAGAGGTGTTGTATGATTGCTTTAGGGGGATATGCCCCTCAACCTTCAGCGTCTTCCTTGGACACCACATACTATGGTAAACCATACCATCCTCTTCACGAAGTTTGTTTCTGGTTTCTCATAAAGTCTTCTTAGGCTCACACTCATACTCCTGGGACAATCTCTGTTTAGAGACTGTAAGCCATGTTGGAGATGATGGATTTCAAACCATCACTCAATCACTTAAAGGGTGAGCAACACCCAGTATGTCACTAACAATTTATTCATTTTTTGGCACTTAAAAAAACTTTTTGAGATATAACTCACACACCATACAATTTACCCACTTAGAGTGTATAATTTAATGATTTTTAGTATATTCACAGAATTGCTCAACCGTTACCACAATGTAATTAAAAATTTTTTTTACTACCACAAAAAGAAACCCCATGCCTGCTGGTCATTGATGCCTATTTTCCCCTCACTCTGCCAGCCCCAGGAAACCAGTAATCTACTTTCAGTCTCTACAGACCACAAAGAACTAAGAGCTTTTCACAAATTGTAGTAAAAAATATATATAATTTTTTTTATCATTTTAACTATTTAAAAATTTTTCTTTATTGTAGTAAAAAAATATAACATGAAATTTACCATCTTTACCAATTGTACAGTAGTGTGCAGTACATTCACACTGTTGTGAAGTGAGGCTCCAGAACTTTTTCATCTTTCAATACTTAAACTCTATACCCCCAAGGGGAATTGTTGCTTGACAGATAGGGTTTCATTTTAACCATTTTTTTTTGTATGGTTCAGTGTCATTAAGCACATTCACACTGTTTTGGGACCATCACCACCATCCCAAACTGAAACAGAATCCATATATTTGTATCATTATTCAAATCATAACATTTTAAAGTTTTTGTTTATTTACTCTTAAGTAGTCTCTATACCCAGTGTGGGACTCAAACTCACAACCTCAAGATCAAGAGTCTCATGCTTTACCAACTGATCCAGCAGGTGCTCATCAAATCATATCATTTGTGAGTGTCTGTTTGCTCACATGAGAGGTGGATTGAATAGAATAAAATTCACAGCCTTGAAGTATGCTCCTATAAATGAAGTGACTAGCATAAAGCCTAACATAGAAGTGAAGGTCCTGGTATATAAGTCCCCATACTCTTCCCCTAAGCCAAGCCTTAGGGGTAACCTAAATCAACCCAATATATGAACTATCAGAGGCTAATGCACTCACCATTCAGTCCTTGAAATAAAAAAAAGGCAAAGCAGAATTTATTTTTGCTATGTTGAGGGAGAGTGATGCTGGCCAGACATGGTGTCTGGTGTCTTTGAGCCTCTGAGCAGAGCCTACAGATGACCCTAGACAGGGTTTTTGGGAAATGTGGTTTCTCAGGGCCTCTTGTAGTTTGGTATCATCTGTAAAAATGTTTTTTTGAGGGGGACTCTGATTGGCTGCCATTCAAGGTATGTTTACGGGAGTAAACTTGTTTCTGATTGGCTGATATTTAAATGCAAGGAGCTGATTGGTTGAATTGCCAAGGCATTTTCACTGAGGTGAGTGCTCCTTGACAATGGGTGAAAAATTGGTTCTGGTGGCTCCTTGTCATCATGGCTACAGGATAATATAGTCTTTTCCTAGGATGGGAGGATGCTTTTATTCCCAAGGTTATAGTATGCTTTCCAAACAAGGCTCTTATGTGGAAAAAACCAAGCGTGTGAGGCTAATCTTATCCCTCTGTCAGGATCCAGCCCCATTGCATCCTGGCTCTGCTGTAAAGTCTCTGATTAGCCATCCTCTGAAACTGTGGCACTTACTCATAGTTTTGTCTGGCCCAATCACTAACATTTTCTCATCAACTTATTCATTCATAATCTCACTAAATATTTATAATATTTTATGCCTTGTAGACCTCATGATAAATACTACAAAGGGATGGATCAATAGACTAACCAGTCTATTGAAAATTCACAGAGGAGATGCTTATTGGAGCTATTTTCACTAGTCTATTGACTTTGCATTAGAGACATGAGACATTTTGAAATGTTACATATATACAATGGAATATTGCTCAGCCATTGAAAAGAATGAAATCATATATATCATATATATATGATATATATATATATTTATTTATTGGAGTTTGATTTGCCAACACATAGTCTAACACCCAGTGCTCCCATCAAGTACTCCCCTCACTGCCCAGGCACCCACTCAATCCATCCCCTTGCCATTTGCAATGATGTGGATGGAATTAGAGGGTATTATGCTAAGTGAAATAAGTCAATCAGGGAAAGACAAGCATCATGATTTCACTCATAGTGGAAATTAAGAAACAAAACAGATGAACATAGCAGAAGGAGCTATGAAAAGGAACGGAAGGAGCTAGGGAAAAATAAAATAAGATGAAATCAGAGAGAGAGATAAACCACAGAGACTCTTAACTATAGGAGACAAACTGAGGGTTGCTGGAGGGGATGAGGATAGGGAAATAGGGTAACTGAGTGATGGGCATTAAGGAGGGCACTTGATGTGATGAGCACTGGGTGTTACATGCAACTGATAAATCACTAAACTCTACCATTGAAACTAATAACACACTATGTTAATTAATTTATTTTAAACAAATAAATAAAAAGAAAAAATGTTAGTTTCTTAACAATGGGGAAAACATGACTAGGTGATGGGACACCAGAAGCACATATGTCATGGAATATATGGTATGATGAGTGGACAGTGTTAATAATTAATTAGTAGTATTAATAATGAGTGGAATTCTAAGTGTTAAGGTTTTACCTAGAAGGATATGAGGGGATCTGGTTTTGCTGCTAAATTCAAGACAGAATGAAGTTTTGAGCCAGATCTTCTTACAGAGGCTGGGAGAAAAATAGCAATGAGAACTGAGAATTCTTTTTCATGCTTTTTATCACAGGAAATGAGTTAAGCCAAGACTATACCAAGAATTTTCTCACCAACATCTAGAAAGGTGGTGTACAACGATACCAGATATGTATAAGAAAATACCATTGGATTGGTTTGAAAGTGGATCCAAAATTCTTAGTGCCTCATTCTCTTTTGTTCTCCCAGTAGCTCTGCAGGACTCCACAGTGCTGACTCACTTCTGCTTCACTGACAGGTATCTACCTTGTGGGTGTTAGGAGTTTGTCCAAAAGTCCATTCTGTCTAACATTCCTGTTTACTCTGGCTCAGTTCAGGAAAATCTGGCCAGTTTTCCTTGTTTGGAGCGTGATGACTATGCCAATTTTCAACCAGTATGGCCAGGAGAGCCAGCCCAGCTACACTCATTCAGATCAAATTCCCCATCGTGTAATCTTGGTTCACTAGATCTACAGACATAATTCAAAGGAGATGAGCAATCACTGGTCATGTTCCATTTCATCCCAACCCCAGAGCCCTGAAAGGGGAACTCATTTCCCTATTTGTGATTACAGTCAGAACCCCTCCTCAACAAGCTTATGCATTCATGAGCACCATACTTAATCTTTGAGCCTGGGTCCAAGGGGGAGTCTTGTGAACTGCAAAGGAGGTGATCATGTGAATGTTGTATTTGCTTTTCATTCCCTCTTTATGTGGTGATTTCCCTGAAAGTCTAGTCATATCCTTACAACACCTCCACATATTCAGAACCCTAAATTTTCTCCTCTACATTTTCTTCATCTCACATATGACTTGTGTTCCTCTTTCATACGTGAAAAAGGATAGCACTATTCATATCTGGGAAGCAGCTTGGAGAAAATTTTCAGATACTTTTAGGTAAAATGTATCTCCACTATTGTATGACTGTTTACTAGACATTGCTGTTCTCTGAATCTTTAAACACATTTCTTTATTTGTTATATGGACTTTCTGGGCCTATGTCCTTTCAAGGATGTAATAAAATACTGTGAGATGACAATGCTCAGAAATCATAGTAACTCTCTCTTGTTAAAATACAGAAATTAATTTCAAATGGATTTGGAATTTCAAATTAGTTCCTAATTGCAAAGTGCAAAATATTTTGAGTTTAAGAAGATAATACAGGGTGGTAGTATCCTGATACTGGATTAGATGATTTCTAAAACAAAATACGGTGACTATCTGCTCTAAAGAAAAAGACTAATAAATTCACTCCTTCTCCATCAATGCCTAATTATCCATGCATTGTTAAATTAAAAGAGCACTCTAGCCTGTATGATCTTACACTGCCATGACTAGTATTTGTGCTCAGTTTGTTGAGTGACCCAGACAAGGTGGGCATGAGAGATTAATGTGGTTTCCCTGTTCAGTGATTAGCAGTCGCTTCCCTTTGCTGTAACCTGTCTTCTGCTGAGCAGAGAGATGCAAACACTATGATAATGTGGCTTGTGTTAGAGTTTTTAAAATTCTTCTCACAAGCTGTAAGTTACCAGCCGATCACTCAGAGTGGAGCCTAGTACTGAAGATTAGTTTAAGGGTTTCCAGATACAACTAAGCATGTGAAGATGAGAAGTGGGTTAGTTTGAGGTGGGGTCTGGGATCTATTGTCTCAACAATGCTCCTTGATGTGATTCTGAACATTGGTCACTCTATTCTTAACAAACCAAATATATTTTTTAAAGATTTTATTTATTTATTCATGAGAGACACAGAGAGAGGCAGAGACATAGGCAGAGGGAGAAGCAGGATCCCCATGAGGAACCTGATGTGAGACCGATCCCAGGACCCTGGGATCACGACCCGAGCCAAAGGCAGACACTCAACCCCTGAGCACACATGTTCCCTGGACCAAATATTTTTATTTATTTATTTATTATTATTATTATTATTTTAAATAAATTTATTTTTTATTGGTGTTCAATTTGCCAACATACAGAATAACACCCAGTGCTCATCCCGTCAAGTGCCCACGTCAGTGCCCATCACCCAGTCACCCACACCCCCCACCCACCTCCCCTTCCACCACCCCTAGTTCGTTTCCCAGAGTTAGGAGTCTTTATGTTGTCTCCCTTTCTGATATTTCCCACTCATTTTTTCTCCTTTCCCCTTTATTCCCTTTCACTATTTTTTATATTCCCCAAATGAATGAGACCATATAATATTTGTCCTTCTCCTATTGACTTATTTCACTCAGCATAATACCCTCCAGTTCCATCCACATCGAAGCAAATGGTGGGTATTTGTCATTTCTAATGGCTAGGTAATATTCCATTGTATACATAAACCACATCTTCTTTATCCATTCATCTTTCGATGGACACCAAGGCTCCTTCCACAGTTTGGCTATTGTGAACATTGCTGCTATAAACATCGGGGTGCAGGTGGACCAAATATTTTTAAAAGGCACTGTCTGGAGAACTCTAGGAGAGGATGTGGAAGTTGAATGGGGTGTGGATGAAAGTCTTTCTTTGCAGTCTCTACTGCCCCACTGTTCTTTCTCAGTGCATCTCTTTGCATTCCTGCTGGATGTGAAGGCCCTGAGGAGAAGGACACAGGGCTGGGTTGGGGTGCACCTACCTGTGACCACAAGCTGCAGGGCATCACTAGGGCTGACCACACATAAGGGCTGCCACTGTGCCAATCATAGCACCTGTAGTTCCCTGAGAAGCTTTGGTTCACAGGACCTAGAATAAAGGTGCCTTGATGTTCCCCATTTTGGGTTATGAAAGGGTGGCTCCTCCTTCCCTGGTCAGTGAAAATATATCAAGTGGGATGTGTGCTGAATTTCACTGTAATGAGATCTTCTCCCCTAGCTTCACCAAGGCGCTCTGGGCAGCAGAGAGGAAGGGTTTGTCGTAGAAACCTAAAAGAGAAGAGAGTAAGCTATTAGCAAGGTTTTTCTTCCTTTCCCTGTTATCCTCACCCCCACCCTTTTCTTTTTATTTTTTAAATTGAAGTTCGATTTGCCAACATATAGTATAGCACTGGGGAGTCTCTCATGTTCTGTCACCCTCTCTGATTTTTCCCACTCATTTTCTCTCTTTCCCCTATAATCCCTTTCACTATTTTTTATATTTCCCATATGAGTGAAACCATATGATGTTTGTCCTTCTCTGATTGGCTTATTTCACTCAAAATAATACCCTCCAGTTCCATCCATGTTGAAGCAAATGGTGGGTATTCATCATTTCTAATGGTAGAATAATCTTCCATTGTATATATAGACCACATTTTCATTTATCTTTTCATGGACACCAAGGCTCCTTCCACAGTTTGGGTATTGTGGGCATTGCTGCTATAAATATTGGGGTGCAGGTGTTCCAGTGATTCACTGCATCTGTATCTTTGGGGTAAATTCCCAGCAGTTCAATTGCCAGGTCATAGGTAGCTTTATTTTTAACTCTTTGAGGAACCTCCACACAGTTTTCCAGAGTGGCTGCATCAGCTTGCGTTCCCACCAACAGTGCAAGAGGGTTCCCCTTTCCACATCCTCCCCAAAATTTGTTGTTTCCTGTCTTGTTGATTTTTGCCATTATCACTGGTATGAGACAGTATCTCATTGTGGGTTTGATTTGTATTTCCCTGATGGCAAGTGATGTGGAGCATTTTCTCATGTGCTTGTTGGCCATGTGTATGTCTTCTTTTAAAAAATTTATTTATTTATTTATTTATTTATTGGAGTTCAATTTACCAACATATAGCATATCACCCAGTGATCATCCCATCAAATGCCCCCCTCAGTGCCTGACACCCAGTCACCCCAACTCCTTGCCCACCTACCTTTCCACTAACCTTTGTTCGTTTCCCAGAGTTAAGAGTCTCTCATGTTCTATCATCCTCACTGATATTTTCACTCATTTTCTCTCCTTTCCCCTTTGTTCCCTTTCATATTGCCAAAATGAATGAGACCATATAGTGTTTGTCCTTCTCCAATTGACTTACTTCACTCAGCATAATATCCTCCAGTTCCAACCACATTGAAGAAAATGGTGGGTATTTGTCGTTTCTAATGGCTGAGTAATATTCCATTGTATACGTATACCACATCTTCTTTATCCAGTCATCTTTTGATGCACACTGAGGCTCCTTCCACAGTTTGGCTATTGTGGACATTGCTGCTATAAACATTGGGGTGCAGGTGTTCTGGTGTTTCACTGCATCTGTGTCTTTGGGGTAAAACTCTAGCAGTGCATTTGCTGGGTCATAGGGCAGATATATTTTTAACTCTTTGATGAACCTCCACACAGTTTTCCAGAGTGGCTGTACCAGTTCACATTCCCACCAACAGTGCAGGAAGGTTCCCCTTTCTCCACATCCTCTCCAAAATTTGTTGTTTCCTGCCTTGTTAATTTTCCCCATTCTCACTGGTGTGAGGTGGTATCTCATTGTGGGTTTGATTTATATTTCCCTGATGGCCAGTGATGCAGAGCATTTTCTCATGTGCTTGTTGGCCATGTCTATGTCTTCCTTTGTGAAACTTCTGTTCATGTCTTTTGCCCATTTCATGATTGGATTGTTTGTTTCTTTGCTGTTGAGTTTAATAAATTCTTTATAGATCTTAGAAACTAGCCCTTTATCTGGTAGGTCATTTGCAAATATCTTCTCCCATTCTGTAGGTTGTCTTTTAGTTTTGTTGACTGTTTCTTTTGCTGTGCAGAAGCTTTTTATCTTGATGAAGTCCCAAGAGTTCATTTCTGCTTTTGTGTCCCTTGCCTTCGTAGATGTATCTTGCAAGAAGTTGCTGTGTCCAAGTTCAAAAAGAGTGTTGCCTGTGTTCTCCTCTAGGACTTTCATTGACACCAGCGTTTTTTTTTTTAATTTATTTATGATAGTCACAGAGAGAGAGAGGCAGAGACATAGGCAGAGGGAGAAGCAGGCTCCATGCACCGGGAGCCCAACGTGGGATTCGAACCCGGGTCTACCAGGATCGCTCCCTGGGCCAAAGGCAGGCGCAAAACCACTGTGCCACCCAGGGATCCCGACACCAGTAGTTTTATAATTGTACTTCTGAATTGAAAATCTGACATTGTACTGAAATCCAAATTCTGTAGCTCTGTGGCAGAGAGTACTTTTTCCATTTCTTTTTTTTTCTGTGGTTATTTCTTCCTCTAGTCTTTTTGTCCAGTGCAGAGTGTATGTATGAGAGGGATGAGTCAAAAATCTCAACCATGACCGAAGCCAAATATACCCTAGATGATTCTGAAGAGGTCAGAGACCAGAAAATAAAAGAAAAAGAAGAACAGAATAAAATAAAATAAAGGTTCACTAAAGTGAAAAAACAATTTTAAAACAAAGAAGTAAAAATTAAAAGCCAAAGCCAAAAACAAAGAAGATGAAAAAAGAAAAAGAAATAGAAATAACATAAAGATAAGAAATAATGAAAAGGATTATAAGGGAAAGGAGGGAAAATGAGTGGGAAAAATTACAGAGGGAGACAAACCATGAGAGCCTCCTAAATCTGGGAAATGAACAAAGGGTTGTGGAAGGGGAAGTGGGTGGGGGGATGAGGTAACTGGGTGACAGGCACTGAGATGGGCACTTGATAGGATGAGCACTGGGTGTTATACTATATGTTCACTAATAGAACTGCAATAAAAAAAGAAAACACAAAAAAGGGGGAATGGTGGTGGTGAGTAAGTGGTAGTAGAGAGAGAATGTAGTCTACCTGAGGGCTTGTAGAGGGTGATCCTCTTGGTTCTAAGTTTATTTTGCTCTGTATGTTAGAAGATGCTCAACCCCAAATTTATATAAATCAGTAATACTTATATAAAGCCCTAACATTGACCACAAAAACATAAAGAAGATAACGGGGGTGGGGGTAAGAATGGGAAGAAAGGGAGAATATAATCACACAGAATGATCCAGCAAGGTGTTCCCCTTTGTTCTGGGTGTATGTTGGTAGTGTTTTAGAAGAAGCTAACTTCCACCATTGTATTTCAAAACGAGGCAGAAACAACAAAAAACAAATACCCATGTCTTGCATATCTACCAAAATTAAATTGACTATGTTGAAGGGAATCCAGAAGTGAAAAATACATCTAAAACATTTAAGTATTATTTATATTATTTATATTCCCCAAATGAATGAGAACATATAGAAGGGAAGGGAGAAGAAATGGGTAGGAAATATCAGAAAGGGAGACAGAACATGAAGACTCCTAACTCTGGGAAACGAACTAGGGGTGGTGGAAGGGGAGGAGGGTGGGGAGTGGGGGTGAATGGGTGATGGGCACTGAGGCGGGCACTTGAAGGGATGAGCACTGAGTGTTATTCTGTATGTTGGCAAATTGAACACCAATAAAAAATAAATTTATTATTAAAAAAATGGAAAAAAATTTATTATTAAAAAAATAAAATAAGTCTCTTGTAGACAGCATAAAGTTGGATACTGTTTTTTAATCCACTCTGACTATCTATGTATTTGATTTGGGTGTTTAATCCATTTATATTTAAAGTAATTACTGACAGGGAAGTATTTGCTTTAGGATTTTGTTGTTTTCTGTATGTTTTATAGCTTTTTTGGTTCCTCATTTCTTCCATTACTATCCTCATTTGTATTTAGTTGATTTTTGTTGTTGTTATATATTTTCATTATCTTCTTTTTCCTTTTGTATATATTCTAGAGATATTTTCTATGTGGCTATGGTGGGGAATACATATAGCATCCTGATATTATAACATAGTAATATAAATTGGAAGTAACTTAATTTCAATCACATATAAAAACTCTACTTTTACAGGTCAACCCCCTAACTTTATGTTATTAATGTCACAGATTACATTTTTATATATTGTGTGCCCATTAAAATATATTCATAATGAATTTTTGTGCATTCATCTTTTAATTCCCATCAAAATAAAGGATGGAGTTACACACCAAAAAATAAAAAATAAAACATGTAAGTGTAGAAATATGAAAGTCAAAAAGGCCAACAGGAAATACAAACCAAACCACAATGAGATACCACCTCACACCAGTGAGAATGGTGAAAATTAACAAGACAGGAAACAACAAATGTTGGAGAGGATGTGGAGAAAGGGGAACCCTCTTGCACTGCTGGAGAGAATGTGAACTAGTACAGCCTCTCTGGAAAACTGTGTGGAGGTTCCTCAAAGAGTTAAAAATAGAGCAACCCTACAACCCAGCAATTGCACTGCTGGGGATTTACCCCAAAGATACAGATGCAGTGAAAGACCAAGACAACTTCACCCCAATGTTTATAGCAGCAATGTCCACAATAACCAAACTGTGGAAGGAGCCTCAGTGTCCATCAAAAGATGAATGGATAAAGAATTTATGGTATATATATATAATATAATATAATATAATATAATATAATATAATGGACTATTACTCAGCCATTAGAAATAACAAATACCCACCATTTGCTTCGATGTGGATGGAACTGGTAGGGTATTATGCTGAGTGAAATAAGTCAATCAGAGGACAAAAATTATATGGTTTCATTCATATGGGGAATATAAAAAATAGTGAAAGGGATTAAAGGGGAAAGGAGAGAAAATGAGTGGGTAATATATGAGAGGGTGACAGAACATGAGAGACTCCTAATTCTGGGAAATGAACAAGGGGTAGTGGAGGGGGTGATGGGTGGGGGGATGGGGTGGCTGGGTGCTGGGCACTGAGGGGGGCAGTTGACGAGATGAGCACTGGGTGTTATGCTATATGTTGGCAAATTGAACTCCAATAAAAAAATACACAAACACACACAAAAAAAAAACCCAAAAAGGAAAAACTTAAAAATGAAGGATTGGTAAAACATTGTAGTTAAGGTGAGAAAAGAGAAAAAATATTGGAGATTTTTAGTTTGATATAAAAATGAATCATAATGGAAAAAGAAAAAAAAAGAAAAAATGAGAAAAAAATGAGAAAAAGGGACCCTGTAGTTCTACATCCTATTTTCCCTCAGTCCTGGAGGTTCCCAACGCTGCTTGGTCAATAAACCTGCTCTTCCTTTGTCCTTCCAGCTGGTATGGGGGAGGGGTCTTCTGAGAATCAGTTGTTGTGCCTGGGGGGTAAATGCCCTGCCCCTTGCCAGGTGCTGGGCTCAAAGTGAGTTGTTTATCCTGTGAGGCCTTTGTTCTCTAGAGGCCCCACCTCTCCCAGGCACAAGGTGAAACAAAGAGGAAAAACAACAATGGTGTTGGCTAAATTTCCAGGTCTGGAGTCAGCTCCCTGTGAGTAACTAACTGTAGTCTCCCAGTCCACACTGGCCTAGATGCTCCAGGGGGCAGGTGTTGGTGCATTGATCTCCATAGTTTGCGGGGTGCCCAGTTGCAGAAAAGTTCTCGCTTTCTTGTGTCCTCCCCACTTTTGCCTGTCCCAGGGGGGAATGGAGGATGGCTGGCTTTGTCTGCTTGGGCACCCTGGATCTGGGACCCTGTGCTGCTGGACCTGTGCTCCTGGGGACAGCCTCTCTTGAAGGGAATAGGATAAGCCACCTCTGTCCAGAGCCTGGCCACCTAACCTATTGGTTTCTCCCAAATGTCCTGGAGGGCTGTGGCACTCCAGCCCTTTACTGATAATCTGACCACGGTTTGGGGTGAGCTTTACCCTGGTTGCTTCTCCTCTTCTAGTGACTCTGGGAATCTTGAGGCTTCACTGCCCCTCCTGCAATTCTGCCCAACTTCCTTGCTAATCATTTTTCTGTTAGGGAAAACTGTGTGGATTTTTAAAGTTCCTGCTTCTCTAGGGCTCTGGTTCCTGTCCCAGAGCCGTTCACTGCTTTAGCCTGGCTACTTGTGGTTTCTCTCCCTTACTTTATTCTTTTTTATTTTATTTTTCGCTTTTCTACCTTATTGGAAGTGAAATCTTTTCCACTGTAACATTCCAGATCTTCTCTCTTTAAGTCTCAGGTCAAATTCATAGGTGTTCAGGTTGTTTTGAAAGTTATCTAGGGAAGTGTGTGGGTCAGGTGAGTTGAGGACCCCTACTCTTCTGCCATCTTGCCCCCCTCCCTTAATTAAAATTTAAACATTAAGAAAAATTAATCTCAACAGATATAAACCTTTTGATAAAACACATCAATTCCTAATGAAAAGAAAAACTTGTCAGAAATGAAGGGGGTTTCCTTCAATTGATGAAGGTATTGTTGGCAATCAGCACCTAGACATCATCTTTCAAGGGAAGAACTTGAAGTCCTACTCTCTGTGATGGGGAAGGATCCAAGTATCTTTCCTATGACCATCTATTCAGCACAGCATTCTATGCATTTAATTGGAGATGCCAACCAATCCAATGAAGCAAGACAAAGTGATAAGCATTGAAATGGATAAGAATAATACTTGCATTGCTGTGTGATTACACCATTGTGTGCATAGAAAATTAAAAATATAATATAAAGATGTATTACCAGGGTTTTCCAGAATTACTGGATACGTGGGCAATATTTACAAGTCCATTGCATCAGGCTTCTGGTTCTGGATACAGATGAACTAGGTGAATGTCTCCCTCATGAGACCGGTTTTGCACTTCTGACCTCCAGAATTATAAGAGAATAAATTTATGTTGTTTGAAGACACCAAGTTTGTGGTCATTTGTGATGGCAGCAATTGGAAGCTCTTTCAACCACTTAAATTTTTTAAAATAGTTTCTATAGCACAACTTTTCTTCCTTCTACTTTTTCAATGTGGTTGAATATATATTACACACAATTTACCATGTTAAACATTACTAAGGTATGTAATTCAGTGGCATGAAGTACATGTACCATATTAGACAAACATCACCACTTTCTATTTCCAGAATATTCTTATTACCCCAACAGAGATTCCCTACCCATTACATAGTCACTCCCATGTGCCTTTGTCACCAGCCCCTGTCAATCTCTATTCCAAGGCTTGTCTCTTGAATTTGTATATTTGATTCCTATAAGTGGAATCACACAATATTGACCTTTGTGTCTGGATTTCTTTTTTTTTTTTTTTTTGTAAGTTTTTAAATTTAAATTCGATTTGCCAACATATAGTATAACACCCAGTGCTCATCCCAAGTACCCCCATCAGTGCCTGTCACCAAGTCACCCCATCCCCCTGCCCGCCTCCCCTTCCACTACCGCTTGTTCATTTCCCAGAGTTAGGAGTCTCTCATGTTCTGTCACTCTCTCTGATATTTTCCAGTCATTTTGTGTCTGGATTTCTTAGCACAGTGTTTTCAAAGCTCAGTCACGTTGTTCATTCTTTTACTTTTAACCTATTTACATGATTATGTTTGAAGTGAATTTCTTATGCTGAGTAAAATAAGTCAATTGGAGAAGGACAAACATTATATGTTCTCATTCATTTGGGGAATATAAATAATAGTGAAAGGGAATAGAAGAGAAGGGAGAAGAAATGGGTAGGAAATGTCAGAGAGGGAGACAGAACATAAAGACTCCTAACTCTGGGAAATGAACTAGGGGTGGTGGAAGGGGAGGAGGGTGGGCAGTGGGGGTGAATGGGTGATGGGCACTGAGGTGGGCACTTGAAGGGATGAGCACTGGGTGTTATTCTGTATGTTGGCAAATTGAACACCAATAAAAAATAAATTTATTATTTAAAAAAAATGAAGTGAATTTCTTATAGAATGCAAATAGCAGATTCTTGTTTACACTTGTTTTTCTTAAACTCATCTTACAATCTTTGTCTTTTAAGTGTTGTGTTTATATCATTTATATATATATATAATGTAATTAGTGAAGAGATTGTAATCAGATTCATTATTTTATTTTTGCTCATCCTCTCTTTTGCTTGTTCTTCTATTTCCATTTTCTGCCTTTTCTTGGCTTCAAGAAATATTTTTGGTATTCCAATTTCATGTCCCTGTTGGGGTTTGGGTGTCTTTAAGTGGCTGTCTAGACATCATATACATACCTAAGTTTACTTGGTCAGGCTAGAAGTAGTATTTTCCCCCTTCCCATGAAATATGGGAACCCTACAAACATCTAAATGACTGTCCTCAACCCTTTACATTGTAGTTGGTACATGTTTTGTAATTAGGACACATCCAGGGCTGTGTTGGAGCTGAAGGATGGAGGATAGGCAGATGAGTCCTCCCCAGACTACCTGCTTCTGCCCAACAACCCCTGGACAGCTGGGGGTGCAGAGAATGTCAGGGCTGATTGTGACTAGTGTGAGAGGGGCCTTGGTGTGACAGGTGGAAAAATGAGGGGAGAAGGGCACCCTTGCAACTCCCTATCTGTTTCCTTTCCAGAGACCCTCCCCAAACCCTCCATCTGGGCTGACCGAGCCCCCATGGTCAGTGAGGAGAGGCCTGTGACCATCTGGTGTCAGGCGTCTCTGCAGGCTGATGTCTACTCTCTGTATAAAGAGAGGGTCTCTGGATCCTTGTCTGTGAAGATCTCACAGGATTCTAGCAACAAGGGCTTACTCCGTTGAATCCATGAACCCACATGATGCAGGGCAATTTGAGTGTGCATATCAGAGCAGGAACAGCTGGTCATAGCAGGGTGACCTCCTGGCCCTGGTGGTGACAGGTAAGGACAGGAGCTGGCTCATCCTCCCTGAGGCATCTCCTCCAGGCAGAAGGGAATGGAGGATGATTTCAGGGGACCCCTCCACATAGTCTACAGTACATAGGGTACCTGGGGTAATGGCCCTCTTTAGCAAAGCTTCTCCTCCAGGACTGTATAGAACAACACATTTTTTTTCATTTCTTATCAATCACCCTATCTATTTTTTATTTAAATTTAATGAGATAACATATACTACATCATTACTTTCAGATGTGGAGTTCAATAATTTATCAGTTGCTTAGAACACACAGTGCTCATCACATCCCGTGCGCTCCTTAATGGCCATCACCCAGCTGCCCAATCCTCAAAACCCTCTGCTCTAGCAATGCTCAGTTTGTTTCCTAAAGTTAAGAGTTTTTCATGTTTTTTTCTCCATTTCTAATACCTTCCCATTCAGTTTCCCTCCCTTCCCCTATGATCCTCTGTGCTGTTTCTCATATTCTCCATTTGAGTGAAAACACATAAGTGTCCTTCTCTGATTGACTAATTTTGCTTAGCATAATACCCTCCACTTCTATCCAAATTGATGTAAATGATAAGAATTCATTCTTTCTGATGGTGGAGTAATATTCCATTGTGTGTGTGTGTGTGTGTGTGTGTGTGTGTGTGCGTGTGTGTATAATATATCACATCTTCTTTATCCACCCTATCCAGATGACAAACTGAATGAGTAATTGGAATTTATGTTAGCTGTGGTAATCCTTACTCCATGATAGATTGCATGGTGGGTTACAGAGACTCCATCATGTTATCCCTTAAATAATAGATTGCTAGACTGAAGACTAGAAAGTGCTGAGGAAATATATAATCATAAGTCAGGGAGCAGAAGGAGCTGGCTGGTATGCAGAAATGAAAGACAGACCTGCATTTCACTCCTCCATGTTCCTCATTCTCGGGACAAAATGAAGCCTCAGATGTTTATATTGGCCTCTCAATTAGATGGAAGGTGAGACACCAGAGATGCTCACCTCAAGGGATTGAGATGGCTTTAGTTAGTTTCAGAGACTTCCTGGACATGAGGGATGGGATTATTTAAGCATTCCTATATCTCCTCACCAACAGGCTCTATTTTTGACTCTCAGGAATAGCTGATACCCTCAGACCATCGCAAAAGAAGTTAGAGTCCAAGAGAGATGATTAAGGAGAAATTATCAGTTTTGTGATGGTCTCACAGGATCACATCTTCTTAATAAATGCAGGAGGATGGACATGCAGGGATCCCAGGGTGAATTCATATTACCCTGACCTCCACAACTTCTTTCTCCACAAACTCTAGCTTCCAAAAGTCACGATTACGCAGTGGAGAATCTCATTGGGTTGTCATGTCTGCTTAGATCTTGAGGGTTCTCAGGATGCAGCTATTTCAAGCTCAGCAAGTCAGAGAAGACTTGCTGGTGCAGCCAGGACATAAATATAAGAGAGAGAAGCCAGCCATTCAGCAAGACAGGTCCTCATGACTGAGTGAGGGAAATTATGCAAGAAAATCTGGAGCTTACCCTGAGGAAACAGTGTGTTGAGAAGGTCCAGAGGAGTAAATGTGGCTTGCATGTAGGAAATGTGTGGAGAGAATATTTCTTGCCTGGAGAGGGCTTTTGTGCAATGAAGCTGGTAATTTACCTCCCTATCAATATTGATTTTCTCTGACTGATTCTCACCTTTCTCATTCCTATGACATGAGACTGCATTCTTGTCCCAGGTGCGAACCCATACCTACATACCCCTTCACGGACTGGTCCACTTTTATGTATATACACATTCTCCCTTATTTTTATTTTTCTAAATATTTGATTTGTTTATTCATGAGAGACAGAGAGAGAGAGAGAGGCAGAGACATAGGCAGAGGGAGAAGCAGACTCCCCACAGGGAGCCTGATGCAGCACTCCATCCCAGGACCCCAGGATCACGACCTGAGTCAAAGGTAGACGCCCTACTGCTGAGCCACCCAGGCGCTTCTCTCCTTTATTTTTATTAACCATAATCTTGGAAGTATATTTGTGTTCTGAGTGGAACACAGAATCTGTTTCTGAATATTTGAATGGATGAGGTGAAAATACGGTCTACCTGGAAACAGTGATGGAATACCATTCCTTAAATTTTTTCTGGACGCATAGAGATCTTCTCTACTCATCCAACAGCACATGTATCATTTTCCAGAAATACCATCAGTTTGAGTGAGCTCTGGGGTGTTTGAAGTGACAGCCTGGTATGAGCTTCTACACTGGCTCTAAGAATTCATTATTTTTAAACAGCTGTCATTCATGACATTTGCCCATTTCTTTGGTGTAAACACTCCCATCATGGCCAACATCAAGGAGTCGTGTGAATGCACCGTATGCAGAGGTGGGAGTCCTGGATTCGCAGTCTTTCACAATGGAGTGTGATCGAGATGTGTGTGCACCTCACTGGCGACCCCAACAGGCATGTATGCCTCCTTTTATTCTATTAAGTTTTTCCCTTTCTTTTCTAAATAGGTTCCATGACTGACATGGAGCCCAACAGAGAACCTGAAATCACAATCTCAGGATCAAGACCCGAGTTGAGATCAAGAGTCAGATGCTGGAGGAAGGGGGCAAGATGGTGGAAGAGTAGGGTCCCCAAGTCACCTGTCCCCACCAAATTACCTAGATAACTTTCAAATCATGCTGAAAACCTACGAATTTGGCCTGAGATTTAAAGAGAGAACAGCCAGAATGCTACAGTGAGAAGAGTTCGTGCTTCTATCAAGGTAGGAAGCCGGAAAAAAAAAAAAAGAAATAAAAAAGCATCCAAGGGGGAGGGGCCCCCGTGAGAAGCCAGGCTAAGGCCACAAGGCGAGTGCCCCCAGGACATGAAAGCCCCGGCCCAGAGAAGCAGGAGCTTCACCAATCTTCCCAGATGGAAAGGCGCTTGCAGGGAGTTCGAACAGGATCCCAGGAGGGCGAGGATGCTCTCAGGCTCCCAAGGGCACTAACAGAGGACGGGGCCCTTGGGGGAGAGCACACCACACACCGCGGCAGGCCGAGCTCCCTAAAGGGCTACAGCGCGCGCCAGGCTGGGCCAGGAGCAGCTCCGAGGCGGCTCCAAGCTCACAACGCCCCGGGAGCGCGATCCAGTGGCGCAGGCCCCGGAACCTGGGGCGCCGGGGGGACACAGCCCAAGATCCGGCGCTTCCCCCGGGACAGGCAGAGGCCGGGAGGGCCCAGGACAGCCTGGACGCTCCTGCCGCCGGGTGGCCCCGAGCTGTGCAGATCACAGAGGTTGGAGAACCATGTATCATTCAAATGGTCCTCAAAAGAAAGCAGGGGTAGCCATCCTTATATCAGATAAACTAAAGTTTATCTTGAAGACTGTAGTAAGAGATGAAGAGGGACACTATATCATACTTAAAGGATCTATCCAACAAGAGGACCTAACAATGCTGAATATTTATGCCCCTAATGTGGGAGCTGCCAAGTATATCAATCAGTTAATAACCAAAGTTAAGACATACTTAGATAACAATACACTTATCCTTGGTGACTTGAACGTAGCGCTTTCTACAATCGACAGGTATTCTAAGCACAACACCTCCAAAGAAACAAGAGCTTTAAATGATACACTGGACCAGATGGATTTCACAGATATTTACAGAACTATACATCCAAACGCAACTGAATACACATTCTTCTCAAGTGCACATGGAACTTTCTCCAGAATAGACCACATACTGGGTCACAAATCAGGTCTTAACAGATACCAAAGATTGGGATTGTCTCCTGCATATTTTCAGTCCATAATGCTTTGAAATTAGAACTAAATCACAAGAGGAAGTTTGGAAAGATTTCAAACTCGTGGGTTAAGGACCATCCTGCTAAAAGATGAAAGGGTCAACCAGGAGATTAGAGAAGAATTAAAAAGATTCATGGAAACTAATGAGAATGAAAATACAACTGTTCAAAATCTTTGGGATACAGCAAAAGCAGTCCTGAGGGGGAAATACATCGCAATACAAGCCTCCATCCCCAAACGGGAAAGAACTCAAATACAAAAGCTAACCTTGCACCTAAAGGAGCAGGAGAAGGAACAGCAAATAAAACCTTCACCCAGCAGTAGAAGACAGTTAATAAATATTCGAGCAGAATTCAATGAAATAGAAACCAGAAGAACTGTGGAACAGATCAACAAAACCAGGAGTTGGTTCTTTGAAAGAATTAATAAGATAGATAAACCATTAGCCAGCCTTATTAAAAAGAAGAGAAAAAGACTCAAAATAATAAAATCATGAATGAGAAAGGAGAGATCACCACCAACACCAAGGAAATACAAATGGTTTTAAAAACATATTATGAGCAGCTATAAGCCAATAAATAAGACAATCTAGAAGAAATGGATGTATTTGTGGAAAACCACAAACTACCAAAACTGGAACTGTAAGAAAGAGGAAACCTGAACAGGCCAATAACCAGGGAGGAAATTGAAGCAGTCATCAAAAACCTCCCAAGACACAAAAGTCCAGGGCCAGATGGCTTCCCTGGGGAATTGTATCAAACGTTTAAAGAAGAATCCATACCTATTCTACTAATGCTGTTTGGTAAGATAGAAAGAGATGGAGTACTTCCAAACTCGTTCTATGAGGCCAGCATCACCTTAATTCCAAAACCAGACAAAGACCCCACCAAAAAGGAGACTTATAGATGAATATCCCTGAGAAACATAGATGCAAAAATTCTCAACAAGATACTAGCCAATAGGATCCAACAATACATTAAGAAGATGATGGACACTTGATGGGATGAGCACGGGGTGTTATTCTATATGTTGGCAAATCGAACACCAATAAAAAATAAATTTATAAAAAAAGATTATTTACCATGAGCAAGTGGGATTTATCCCCGGGATGCAAGGCTAGTTCCACACTCGTAAAGCAATCAATGTGATTGATCATATCAGCAAAAGAAAAAACAAGAACCATATGATCCTCTCATTAGATGTAGAGAAAGCATTTGACAAAATACAGCATCCATTCCTGATCAAAACTCTTCAGAGTGTAGGGATAGAGGGAACATTCCTCAGCATCTTAAAAGCCATCTACAAAAAGCCCACAGCAAATATCATTCTCAATGGGGAAGCACTGGGAGCCTTTCCCCTAAGATCAGGAACAGGACAGGGATGTCCACTCTCACCACTGTTATTCAACATAGTACTAGAATTCCTAGCCTCAGCAATCAGGCAACAAAAAGAAATAAAAGGCATTCAAATGGGCAAAGAAGGAGTCAAACTGTCTCTTTGCAGATGACATGATACTGTACGTAGAAAACCTAAAAGACTCCACCTCAAGATTGCTAGAACTCATACAGCAATTTGGCAGTGTGGAAGGATACAAAATCAATGCCCAGAAGTCAGTGGCATTTCTATACACTAACAATGAGACTGAAGAAAGAGAAATTAAGGAGTTGATCCCATTTACAATTGCACCCAAAAGCATAATATACCTAGGAATAAACCTAACCAAAGAGGTAAAGGATCTATACCCTAAAAAGTACAGAACACTTCTGAAAGAAATTGAGGAAGACACAAAGAGATGGAGACATATTCCATGCTCATGGATTAATTAATATTAATTAAGAATTAATATTGTGAAAATGTCCATGCTACCCAGGGCAATTTACACATTTAATGCAATCCCATCAAATACCAAGGACAAATATTATATGGTCTCATTCATTTGGAGAATATTAAAAATAGTGAAAGGGAAAAAAGGGGAAAGGAGAAAAAATGAGTGGAAATATCAGAAAGGGAGACAGAACATGAAAGACTCCTAACTCTGGGAAACGAACTAGGGGTGGTGGAAGGGGAGGTGGGCAGGGGGTGGGGGTAACTGGGTGACGGGCACTGAGGTGGGCACTTGACGGGATGAGCACTGGCTGTTATTCTATATGTTGGCAAATTGAACACCAATAAAAAATAAATTTATATATAAAAAAACAAAATATCATGGACTTTCTTCGGAGAGTTGGAACAAATCATCTTAAGATGTGTGTGGAATCAGAAAAGATCCCGAGTAGCCAGGGGAATTTTAAAAAAGAAAACCATATCTGGGGGCATCACAATGCCAGATTTCACATTGTACTACAAAGCTGTAGTCATCAAGACAGTGTGGTACTGGCACAAAAACAGACAAATAGATCAATGGAACAGAATAGAGAATCCAGAAGTGGACCCTCAACTAATGGTCAACTAATATTCAATAAAGGAGGAAAGGCTATCCATTGGAAGAAAGACAGTCTCTTCAATAAAGAGACTGGGAAAATTGGACATCCACATGCAGAAGAATGAAACTAGACCATTCTCTTTCACCATACACAAAGATAAACTCAAAATGGATGAAAGATCTTAATGTGAGACAAGATTCCATCAAAATCCTAGAGGAGAACACAGGCAACACCCTTTTGAACTCGGCCACAGTAACTTCTTGCAAGATACATCCACCAAGGCAAAAGAAACAAAAGCAAAAATGAACTATTGGGACTTCATCAAGATAAGAAGCTTTTGCAGAGCAATGGATACAGTCAACAAAACTCAAAGACAACCTACAGAATGGGAGAAGATATTTGCAAATGACCTACTAGATAAAGGGCTAGTTTCCAAGATCTATAAAGAACTTATTAAACTCAACAGCAAAGAAACAAACAATCCAAACATAAAATGGGCAAAAGACATGAACAGAAATCTCACAGAGGAAGACATACACATGGCCAACACGCACATGAGAAAATGCTCCGCATCATTGGCCATCAGGGAAATACAAATCAAAACCACACTGAGATACCACCTCACACCAGTGAGAATGGGGAAATTAACAAGGAAGGAAACCACAAATGTTGGAGAGGATGCGGAGAAAAGGGAACCCTCTTGCACTGTTGGTGGGAATGTGAACTGGTGCAGCCACTCTGGAAAACTGTGTGGAGGGTCCTCAAAGAGTTAAAAATAGACCTGCCCTACGATCCAGCAATTGCACTGCTGGGGATTTACCCCAAAGATACAGATGCAATGAAACGCCGGGACACCTGCACCCCGATGTTTATAGCAGCAATGTCCACAATAGCCAAACAGTGGAAGGAGCCTTGGTGTCCATCGAAAGATGAATGGATAAAGAAGATGTGGTTTATGTATACAATGGAATATTCCTCAGCCATTAGAAACGACTAATACCCACCATTTGCTTCAACGTGGATGGAACTGGAGGGTATTATGATGAGTGAAGTAAGTCAATCGGAGAAGGACAAACTGTATGTTCTCATTCATTTGGGGAATATAAATAATAGTGAAAGGGAATAGAAGGGAAAGGAGAAGAAGTGTGAGGGAAATATCAGAAAGGGAGACAGAACATAAAGACTGCTAAGTCTGGGAAATGAACTAGGGGTGGTGGAAGGGGAGGAGGGCGGGGGGTGGGGGTGAATGGGTGACGGGCACTGAGGGGGACACTTGACGGAATGAGCACTGGGTGTTATTCTGTATGTTGGTAAATTGAACACCAATAAAAAATTAATTTATTAAAAAAGAAGATGTGGTTTATGTATACAATGGAATATTACTCAGCCATTAGAAACGACAAATACCTGCCATTTGCTTCGACGTGGATGGAACTGGAGGGTATTATGCTGAGTGAAGTAAGTCAATGGGAGAAGGACAAACATTGTATGGTCTCATTCATTTAGGGAATATAGATGATAGTGAAAGGGAATAGAGGGGAAGGGAGAAGAAATGGGTGGGAGATATCAGAAAGGGAGACAGAACATGAGAGACTCCTAACTCTGGAAACGAACTAGGGGTGGTGGAAGGGGAGGAGGGCTGGGGGTGGGGGTGACTGGGTGGCGGGCACTTAGGGGGACACTTGACGGGATGAGCACTGGGTGTTATGTATATGTTGACAAATTTAATTCCATTTAAAAAAAAGAGTCAGATGCTTAGCTGACTGAGCACCAGATGACCCTCCTTCTATTATAAATATTTATTTTATTTATTTGACAGAGAAAGATAGAGTAGGGGGCGGGGCTGATGGAGAGGCAGAGGAAGAGGGAGAAAATTTCAAATAACTCACCTGTGAGCACAGCCACACAGAGCTCAACCTCATGACCCTGAGACCATGACCTGAGCTATAACGAAAAGTCGGACAATTAACTGACTCGGTCACCCAAGTGGCCCTCACTCTGAAGCCCTGAATCTCTTTGTCTTAGGGATGTGTGACCTGCTGACCCTTTCACCTTTGCCCCTATATTCTCCTTGAAAGTCAACTCCATTAACATCCTTCACCACACCATGAGATATGGAGACATAGATTTCAGGGACATGTCCATGCATACCAGCACCTGCCTGCTCTGGCTGCTCCTCTGTGAACCAGAGATGCAGAAATCAAATTC
Organism: Canis lupus dingo; assembly: GCF_003254725.2. NCBI lineage: Eukaryota > Metazoa > Chordata > Mammalia > Carnivora > Canidae > Canis > Canis lupus. The sequence goes on from NC_064243.1 coordinate 102,925,878, forward strand.
CACCACTCTGTGCTGATCCCAGGCACTGATGTTCACTCAGGTTTGGCTTCTGTTTCTCTTGTAGTCCGTCTCAATTCCAGAAAATTTCATTTCTCTTTCCTACAATTGGCTGTTGCCAAGAATTTCAGACATATTATAAATAGCATTTCTCAGCTTTCAGGGAACATGAGATGTCTCAAGAGGATGCATTACTGGATCATACTCAGTGTAGGGTCTGACACTTGGACCTCTCTTGTCCCAACCACAACCCTCTTAATCAGGTCGGGCAACTGACAATGATTGATCCTACTCCTGTTCCAGTCCCACCTACCCCAAAGCCAATCTGAGGAGTGGGGATCAGACAGCATGCTACAGGCCTGGTCACTCTGCTCAAGGTCACCTAGGCAGTGGACACTGGCATAAGATTTATTTATTTATTTATTTATTTATTTATTTATTTATTTATTTATGTATTTATTTTAAATAATAAATTTATTTTTTATTGGTGTTCAATTTGCCAACATACAGAATAACACCCAGTGCTCATCCCGTCAAGTGCCCCCCTCAGTGCCCATCACCCATTCATCCCCACCCCCTGCCCTCTCCCCCTTCCACCACCCCTAGTTCGTTTCCCAGAGTTAGGAGTCTTTATGTTCTGTCTCCCTTTCTGATATTTACTTTCTTCTCCCTTCCCTTCTATTCCCTTTCACTATTATTTATATTCCCCAAATGAATGAGAACATATAATGTTTGTCCTTCTCCAATTGACTTATTTCACTCAGCATAATACCCTCCAGTTCCATCCACGTTGAAGCAAATGGTGGGTATTTGTCATTTCTAATGGCTGCGTAATATTCCATTGCATACTTATTTATTTTATTTTGTTTTTTTTTTTTAAGATTTTATTTATTTATTCATGAGACACAGAGGCACAGACACAGGCAGAAGGAGAGGCAGGCTCCATACAGGGAGTCTGATGCGGGACTCCATCCCAGGTCTCCAGGATCACACCCTGGGCCAAAGGCGGCACTAAACCACTGAGCCATCTGGGCTGCCCAATTCTAACATTTGATGACAGCACAATGAATAACTAATTTGTGGTATATACATAAAATGGATCTGTCCACAGACTTGAGAATGAGCACTCTAGAACTACCTATAACAACACATCAGCTAAAAGAAGCCAGACAAAAAAATACATATGGCATAGTATTTATATGAGCATTAGCTTTGTTCCCCAAATCAGAGCATTAACCCACATATTATCTCCTGCATTTTGGAATTAAGACACCAGTGTAGGGAGGTCAGCTCTGTCCAGGACAACGGGCACTGATGAGCCGGGAGTTTTCACAGATGTGTTCTCATGAACCGGATGTGGATGATGTCACAGGAAAACAGAGACATCAGCAGAGGCTGTGACAGAAAGAAAGCCCACACCCAGAGGCCAGAAGAGGGGCTGGATTTCCTTCCCTATTTGCCTGCACTTCTCTTTTGGGCTCATTGCCACAGTGACCTCAACCCGTGCTGAGCAGAGATGTCACAAGTCTTTGCCCTCAGGAACCCATGTTCCCTGCAGAATCTCTGGGTCTGAGGAACTGTAATGGTGAGGACCCCAGGGATGTGCTGAGAATGAAGGAGACCCCATGGGGGAGGCTCTGGGAGGAAGGATATGTCCTGGTCTCCTCATTTGGTTAGGATTTCTCAGGAAACCTGAGTTCAATTTGCTGCCTCGAATGGACACCTCACTAGGGGCAGGGGAGGGGATGTTCCCCTTCCTTTAGGGATGCTGACAATGTCATCTTGACAGGCAGGACTGGCTTCCGACTGGCCACACTCTGTGTGTATCTTTGTCCTGTGAGCACCATGGTCCCACTATCTGAATAGCTTAGCCAGAGACAGAAGACACCATGACCCCCAACCTCACAGCCCTGCTCTGTCTAGGTGAAGTCTGAAGAGAGGGGGGATGCCCTAGTCTGGGAGGGGCCTGTCACATAGCCAGGCCCTGGTCTGTCAGAGACCCCAGGTTTAGGAGGCTCATGGGGAGGAGGTGTTCTGCTCAGGATTTGAGGCAAACCTCTCACAGGGACTCTCTTCCAGGCCTGACTGTGGACTCCAGGACCCGAGTGCAGGCAGGTGAGTCTGTCTCCAGGGGTCCCAGTCCCACTTCCTCACTGGGGACAGGGACCACCGATCAGGCAGGAGGCATGGAGATCAGCATCTCTGGGCTAACAGAGGGGGACTTCTAGGGGTTTGGGGCTGAGCTGGGAACTGGGGGTGGGGAGGATCTTGTGACACAGCCTCTGTTTCCTTCCAGGGACCTTCCCCAAACTCACCATCTGGGCTGAGCCATGATCTGTGATCCCCATGGGGACAGCTGTGACCCTCTGGTGTCAGGGGAGCCTGAAGGCCCAGGAGTACCTCCTGCATAAACAGGGACACTCAGGGACCTGGAACAGACAGAATCCACTGGAGCCCAAGGACAAGGCCAAGTTCTCCATCACACATTTCACACATGTATATGCAGGATGATATTACTGTGTATATCTCAGTGCCACTGGCTGGTCGGAGCCCAGTGACCAGCTGGAGCTGGTGATGACAGGTGCAAGCCTATTCAGGGCGTCCCCTCCTTTCCCCAGGCTCTTCCCTCAGGAAGGGGGTCTGCTCTCAGGGTGTCGCCCTCTCACAGCCCAGCCCTGGGGATCATGTGGGGGGATCTGAGCCCCATGTAACTCAGCCCCTTTCCCTCTCCTAGGATTCCATGGCAAACCCAGCCTCTCAGCCCAGCCCTATCATGCCCTCAGGAGGAAACATGACCCTCCAGGGTCCTGTTCACGGACAGTATTTGACAGATTCCTCCTGATGAAGGAAGTAGAAGGCCAGCCCTCCTGGACTTGGGACTCCCAGTAGGCCCCCATTGTGGGGGTCCAGGCCCTGTTCCCTGTGGGCCTCATAACCCTCAGCCTCACATGGATGTTCAGATGCTATGGTTATGACTGAAACACCCGCCAGGTGTGGTCACTGCCCAGTGACTCCCTGGAGCTACTGGTTTCGGGTGAGAAAGTCTGGTTTTTGTCCTATGTTTTGAAGTACCAGACAGGTTTCAGGGGCTCTATTCTCAGGTAAGCCCCAGATGTGCGGGTGGAGTGAGGGAACTACAGGGGCTCAGAGGTCAGAGACACAGAGGGTGAGGGACAGTGAGACCCAGGTTCAGGATGGGAGAAGGGAGGTTTTGGGGAGAATCAGCCCCTACAATCCATGGCTGGTCTTCTCCCAGGTGTGTCAGGGAAGCCCTCCCTCCTGACCCATCAGAGCCCTGTTGTGACCTCTGGACAGAGCCTGACTCTCCAATATCAGCTACAACAGACTCACTCTGTCCAAGGAGGGGGAACATGATCTTCAGCTTCATGGCCGGCAGACCCTGGCTAGGTTCTCTGGGCAGAGTTCATCCTGGACCCAGTGAGATCCTCCCATGGGGGCCAGTATACATGCTATGGTGGACACAACCTCTTCTCACAGTGGTCAGCCCACAGTGACCCCCTGGACATCCTGGTTGCAGGTGAGGGGCCAGAAGTGCAGGGAGGGCCCCAGAATCTCACTGGTCCTGACAGAGAACCCGACGAGGTGGTGGCCAAGACCCGGGTTATGAGGTCCCCAGGTAGGGAGGAGACAGAGAGAGAGAGAGGGGATGGGGATGGGAGAGACTCAGAGGACACAGACATCTCAGGTCAGGACAAGGCTAGATCACCACTCACTCATCCTTCCTCTCTCTAGGACAGTTCCCCTATACACCCTCCCTCTGGGTGCAGCCAGGACCTATGGTGGCCCCAGGAGAGAATGTGACCCTGCTATGTCAGTCACAGAGCTCTGTGCACACTTTCCTTCTGTCCAAGGAGGGGGCAGCTGATCACCCCCTGCATATTAGATCAAAGTACAAAGCTGGGCAGCACCAGGCTGAATTCTCCATGAGTCCTGTGACTTCAGCCCATGGGGGGCCTACAGGTGTTACAGCTCATCTAGTGCCTCCCTCTACAACTTGTCACACCCCAGTGACCCCCCTGGAGCTCCTGGTCTCAGGTGAGGAGCCCTGACTGTCCTGTCTGAGCTCCACCATCTCAGGACCCACATCTCAGGAAAGCCTGGGACAGTAACAAATATGGGGGTGTTGGGGGCTCCATAGAGGAGGGTCCAGCCCAGAAGAGGGTGGAAAGAGCCACAGCCTCCACCTGGGGCCCCCCATTCTGCAGTATCAGCAGAGGTAAGGAGTAGGGGGATGCATGAAGGGTGGGTGAGTGATGATGATTCTGAGTAGACACAGGCCTCCCACTCACCTCTTGCTGCCTCAATATCAGAGCCTGAACCATGGTGTCAGCCCCATGGACACTCCCCTAAAGAGAAGCCTCCCTGCCTGTGGGCACTTCTCTGCTGCCCCCTGGGCCCCCCATGCCCCTCGGTCCCCACCTGAGCCTGAGGAGGGGCCGTGCCTGGCTCACAGGAGTCTCTCCAGGGTTGCTGAACCCTGAATCCCTGTGAACTTGGTGTGCACTCTGCATTGTGTGTGGAAACTTGTCCAGCATCCCTGTGCCTGCTTCTCACACCATCTAGAGCAACCCCTGCACACATAATGACAGATGTGACTCATGTGACAGGGATGTCAGACTCAGAAACACTCATCCTTCTCCTGTGTCCATTGGGGTTAGATTAGATTCACATGATCCTTGTGGGGAAGACCACCTGGGAATTACCAAGTCTGAGCCCATTTCAAATGAGTCTGATTTATCTATCTCTCTATGAATCTATCTATCCACCTATCTTAAACTTTTGATAGCAAAAGTTTTTGCTATCAAAAAAAGTTTTTTGATAGTGCATTATTGATTTCTGGTATTAAACTCAGTGATTCTTCACTTATATGCACTTCAGAGCCTTTGAACTTTATTCATAACAGTGATGTCAATTCTTAGCTTGTCTGAAGAACTGCTCACCTACTTTAATACCATATTCTTAAGTTGTCTGAATAAAAGTTAGTATGTCTAAGAGAGCTCAGTCTGGGCATAGTTTATGTGCTGTGAACTCAGTCACACTCTCCCTTTTAACTATTTCTCATACGCTGCTAACTACTATCATAACCACGAACACATGGAATTTCACTTTCTCGTTTCTAAGATGTACACCTATATTTCTCACATCAAGGACAGAGTAAATCGTGCTCACATTTCACCTCAGGGACACAGGTTTATTTATACCCCAAACTTATTTTATTTCTAAGGAAAGTCTTTAAAAGTCCATAGTTATATCTACAACACCATTGATCTATGCATTCCAATTCATTTTACTGTTTCATTAGGCTTTTGTTAAAAATGTGCTCTTTTCCTGAAAGATGTACATCTCTTGAACAACTGTATTTTTTCTCCTTGGTTGATAACTATATGAGGCTCTTTACAAAGGCTTCCTGGTTTCAAGCACTTGGATGTTAATCCTACAGCATTACATATACAGTTCATTGTATTTTCTGATTTGTAGAAGCTAATATTACTTAGACTATTTGTATGAATCCTTATAATTAGGTTCGGTCCATATTTTGTTTTTCCTTTCCTTTTATTTTGTTTGCTAATTTTGATTTTCTGTTTTTTAATTTAAATTCAATTTGCCAGCATAATCCACATCGTTATTCTCAGATGTAGTTTTCATAATTCATCAGTTGCATATAACACCTAGTGCTCATCCCATCACATGCCCTCCTAATGCCCATCACCCAGTCACCCTATATCCCACCCTGTCCCCACTATCAACCCTGTTTGTTTCCCAGAGTTAAGGGTCTCTCATGGTTTGTCCTCCTCTCACACCCACACCTCCAGGACATTCTCCCTCTCTCCATGACATTTCCTTATTCACTGACCCTCTCAACCACCAATTCCCTTTCTGTTATTCCACCCCTAACTCTGCTGTCTGCAACGTCACCCTGTCAAATGTTACCTCGCATCATCCCCCTATTGGCGGTTTCTTTTGGTACAATGGCACCGTTTCTAAATCTCTCAATACCTCTGCCTCTCTCCTCTGTCTGCCTGACTCTCTGGTTCCACGATTAACTATCTATAGTCAAGCAGAAGTAGCTCTCCTCGCCAGCCCCCTGGAAAAGCAGAAACGAGTAATCTTTCTCCCACTAGTTATCAGGGTCTCCCTGGCCTCAACCCTGGTGGCCACGGGATTGGGGACAGGGGCCTTAATCCACTCTGTAGATTCCACCAGGGGCCTATCTGAAAGGCTTCAAATGGCCATCGAGGCCTCGGCAGAGTCTCTGGCTTCCCTACAATGCCAGATAACCTCATGGCCCAGATAGCTCTCCAGAACTGACGTGCCTTAGACCTCCTCACCACAGACAAGGGCGGAGCCTACATGTTTCTCAACGAAGAATGCTGTTACTAGATGTAATATCAATGAAACAGGTGTAATTGAGACCAATCTCCACACCCTAGCCAAAGTTCGTGAGTCTCTCCAAAACCGGTACCACTCCAGCAGCCCAACTACACCCCAATGGTGGCAGACCCCACTAACCACATGGCTCTTCCCCCTTCTAAGCCCACTCCTAATCATTGGCATATTATTAATGGTGGCCCCTTGCATTCTCCAATTCATCCAGAACAAATTCGCGAAATGTCTTGAGTATCTGCCAACCAACTCCTCCTACATCCCTACTCCTGTTTGCCCACTTCCGAGGGACCCCACGATGCCCCTTACTCAGCAGGAAGCAGCCAGATCTGAACTGACTCCCTATAACAACAAAAGGATCAGAATGTTGGGCCAGCGGGATCAAGGGGGATCAGGAGGCACCAACAAAATGGCAGTGGACCCCCACACCTTATTGCCCCCACCTCAGAACTTTCCCATCACCAGAAGACTGCTGGGGGACACATCATCAGGGGGAGACTGGACCTATGCAGGAAACCTGAACCATACTTTACCCACACCCCATAAGGGCATGGGCAGTTGTTGCCCCATGCCAATTTCAGCAGTAATATGCCTAATACCTATTATTCTGTACAGACATACAACCCCTTACCCTTCCCCCCTTAAAAAGCCCATTTGCACTGCCCTGGGCACAATTTCCCCAGCCCATGACTTCTCCGCTCTCTCCCTCCTCTGCGGGCCACAGAACTCGCCTGGAGCGCATCCCATTAAAAGCCTGATTAGACCAACTTTTGCCTGGCTTCTTTCATTTCATTACCATTTGGATTAAACCTGACACTATGGATCTATGACTATAGGTATTTCTAACTATATGAAGAATGAATTAATGCACATATCCTAGGATAAATAGGTATTGATTAAACTCCCGACTCTGAAGGAAGGATGCTGGTTGACACAGAGCGACAGGGACCCAGCCCCAGATATTGTCCCCTCTGTGCTCCGGACAGGAGCCCCTGACACCAGGTCTTCATCCAGGGATGCTGGGTCCTTGGATCCTGCATAAATGGGAACTCTCATCTAAAGGGATAGGAGCACATGAGGTCTTGTGCTGACTGAACAGAGAACATACAAGGACATGATGATTTCTGTGTTGTAAGGATATTTTCCTCTGTAACCCTGAGCACAGCCAGAATCTATCCAGACTGACTCAGAAGCAAAGTCTGAAATCAAGGAAAACAAGGAGGCTGAGGGAATCCACTGAGGAGAGCAGAAGAACCCCTCTAATGCAGAGAAAGGCTAGTTCAGGAACTGTAGAGAAATGACCTGATGACAAGTGGAGGGATATAGAACATAGAGCAGAGGGCAGGCTGGATGGGAGTCTCCAGCTGCTCACCATGTGCTTCCTTTCCCCCCAGGAGTAGCTGACACCGTGAGTCCACCCCACAACATGTCAGACTCCAACAGTGGTGAGTAAGATAAAGTCTCAATTATGCGACTGATGTGGAGGGTGAAGTCCTGTCAGGGGAGTGGGGGGTAAGTGTGTGTGTACCCTTGGAAGACATCCTATATCCCTTGATATCTGGGACAACCATGACCTCTGCAACCTCTCGTGTCCTCAGCCTCTGACTCCAATGATTACACAGTAGAGCATCTCATCTCCATGGATGTGGCTGCCTTCATCGTCATGGTCCTTGGCATTCTGCAACTAGAGGCTCAGCACAGCCAGAGAAGGAACCCAAGTGCAGCCAGGAGATAAACACAGGGAACAAACCCACCTTTCCTGCGGCAGAACTTTGGACATGAATGTAGTGTGCCCAGGGGGATCTGGAAGAGAGCATGAAGCTCCTGCTAGCTGAGCTCTCTGCTGAGAACACAGAGAGGGAAACATGGTTTAGAAGCCAGGAAGTGTCTGGGCTGTTCCCTGTCCAGGACTCATCTTCTATGATGTGTGATGCTGTCCCTCCTGCAATTGTTGGACGTTCTTGACTTCCCCCAGTCTTTCCTCATCCCTGTGACATGAGGGTATGTCCCACACAGCAGCTTTTGGTTCATACCTTCCTATAGCAGCATCTTCTGTTCCTATGCGTGGCATACATTTTCCTTTCCTTCCCATTTCCACATTCCCTGATGGGTGCTATTGACTTCCATCCCTGCAGCCCAAATAACAAAATCTGTCTTCAGAAGTAAATACTTGGGTGAATATTATGTCCACATTGGAAAAAAGAATCCAAAACCACTCCCTAAATCCTCTCTGGATTCATAGAACTCTTCTCTCCTCATCAGGTGATACCTGGAAGTTTTTCCAGAAATACCATCAGTTTGAGTGAATTCAGGGGCATTTGAAGTGATACCCTGGTAGTGAGCTTCTATACTGGCTCTAAGAATTCATCATTTTTAAACAGATATCATTCATGACATTTGCCTATTTCTTTGATGTAAACACTCCCGTCATGACCAACATCAACGTGTCAAGTGAAGGCACTGTGTGCCCAGGAGGGATGTCATGGATTCACCATCTTTCATGAGTGTGTTCCATCGGCTGGCACATCTCACCTGTGATCTCAACCTGTACTTGTGCTTCCTTCTATTTTAAATATTGTTTCCATTTGAGTGTAATGACACAGGTTCAGGGAAGTTGTGATGCTGAAAACATAGTACAACTACCTGAGTGGCAAGAAAATACAATGGCAATATTGATTGTTGGAAAAAAAACTATTGTGTACTTAGACCCACAATACATTACTGATAGGAGTATAAATTGCTCCAGTGAATAAGGGGAGTAGATCAAAATTGCCTGATTAAAAGAAGGGACACAGCTCTGGCCCATGACTCCATACCTAGAGGAAATAGTGTGCATTTGCATGGTGACCCTGTGTGAGGATCATGACAAGGAGCTCACTCAATGTAGACAAAACCAACAAATAAAATGACAATTAAAGAATGCTTTGTTATGTGTATATAATGGGATATTTTATGCCAGAAAAAAACACAAACTAAAACCAAAAGCCATCAAACAGATCAAATTGGGACATCCCAGTGGTAAAATAAAGGGAAATTTTAAGAACCATGAGTGTATATTTATTCCATCACATAGGCAAAGTTCAAAAATAGAACCATTTCCTGCTTACAGAGGTGAAGTTATATTTAAGCCTCAAAGTAAAGCAAGGAAAGAATCCCATGGCCTCCCTTAGATGGCAGACTGCAAAGTGATGTTGGGAGGATTTGTTCAGGATGGAAACCACCCTGTGGAGCCCTGGCAATGTTCTCAGTGATGCTCCTCTGTCCATGCAGGGTCCAAGTGTAGTTCCTGGTAAAGAACACATTAAAGGTTACAATAGGTTGTAACCTCCACCTATTCTGCAGATACCTTAGTGAGATGGGGCTGTAGGGGCTGGAACAAACAGTCTGCACTGGACCCTGAGTATCAACCCAAGTCGCCCTGGTGCTGACACAGCCCCTACCTCACATGTTGGCACTGAGGTCCCCCCAACATAGGATCACCATCTACCTGCTGAGACTCACCCAAGTCTCCTTAGACATTGAGCCACATCCCAGGGGAGAAGCTGGGTCTCTGAACAGACACTTCAGTGTCCGGGGTGTGTGATTAGGAAATAAAACTGGGTTCCTGCGTCTGGACCCATCAATCCCCAGGATCTAAACTGGGATGTAGGTCCTTAGTGCAGAGGTGAGGCTACTTCCGAGTTGAGGCACAGGCATCTCCGATTTTCTTTGTCAACATGGATGATCAGGACCATGACGGCAGGGACCCTTATTCTGACATCCTGCTATCTGTATTTGTTTGAATTCTAACATTCCCCATGTGTTCCTATGATCTACTTTCATCTTCCCTTTTTTCTTAATATTTCTTAAATTGAAACCAATAGGGGGGGGAGGAGCAAGATGGCGGAAGAGTAGGGTCCCCAAATCACCTGTCTCCACCAAACTACCTAGAAAACCTTCAAATTATCCTGAAAATCTATGAATTCGGCCTGAGATTTAAAGAGAGACCAGCTGGAATGCAACAGTGAGAAGAGTTCGCGCTTCTATCAAGGTAGGAAGACGGGGAAAAAGAAGTAAAGAAACAAAGGCCTCCAAGGGGGAGGGGCCCCGCGAGGAGCCGGGCTGAGGCCGGGGCGAGTGTCCCCAGGACAGGAGAGCCCCGTCCCGGAGGAGCAGGAGCTGCACCGACCTTCCCGGGCGGAAAGGGGCTCGCGGGGAGTTGGAGCAGGACCCAGGAGGGCGGGGATGCCCTCGGGCTCCCGGGGACAGTAACAGCAACTGCGCGCCCAGGAGAGTGCGCCGAGCTCCCTAAGGGCTGCAGCGCGCACGGCGGGACCCGGCGGGACCGGAGCAGCCAGGAGGGGCTCGGGCGGTGGCTCCGCGGAGGGGGTTGCGCGGCCCCGGGAGCAGCTCGGAGGGGCTCGGGCAGAGGAAGAGGCTCCGTGCGGAGGGGGCTGCGCGGTTCCAGGAGCAGCTCGGAGGGGCTCGGGCGGCGGCTCCGCGGAGGGGGCTGCGCGGCCCGGGAGCGCGAATCCAACAGCGCAGGCTCCGGAGCACAGGGCGCCGGGACACAGCCCAGGATCCGGCCTCCTCCGGGACAGGCAAAGACCGGGAGGGCCCAGGACAGCGAGGACGCTCCTGCCCCAGCTGAGCAGATCAGCGGCCCCGCCCCGGAGCCTCCAGGCCCTGCAGACGGAGAGCTCCGGAGCTAAATCCAGGTTTCCAGAGCTGCCCCGCCACTGGGGCTGTTCCTCCTGCGGCCTCACGGGGTAAACAACCCCCACCGAGCCCTGCACCAGGCAGGGGCACAGCAGCTCCCCCAACTGCTAACACCTGAAAATCAGCACAACAGGCCCCTCCCCCAGAAGATCAGCTAGACTGACAACTTCCAGGAGAAGCCAAGGGACCTAAAGAACACAGAATCAGAAGATACTCCCCGGTGGTTCTTTTTTTTTTTTTTGTTTGTTTTTGTTTTTGTTGTGTTTGGCTTTTTGATTTGTTTCCTTCCCCCACCCCCTTTTTTTCTCCTTTCTTTTTCTTTCTCTTTTTCTTCTTTTTTTTTTTCTCGTTTTTTTTTTCTTTTCTTCCCTTTTTTTTTCTCTTTCACTTTTCTTTCCTTCTTTCTCTCCTCTCTTTTTCTCTTTTTCCCAATACAATTTGCTTTTGGCCACTCTGCACTGAGCAAAATGACTAGAAGGAAAACCTCACCTCAAAAGAAAGAATCAGAAACAGTCCTCTCTCCCACAGAGTTACAAAATCTGGATTACAATTCAATGTCAGAAAGCCAATTCAGAAGCACTATTATACAGCTACTGGTGGCTCTAGAAAAAAGTATAAAGGACTCAAGAGACTTCATGACTGCAGAATTTAGAGCTAATCAGGCAGAAATTAAAAATCAATTGAATGAGATGCAATCCAAACTAGAAGTCCTAACGACGAGGGTTAACGAGGTGGAAGAACGAGTGAGTGACATAGAAGACAAGTTGATAGCAAAGAGGGAAACTGAGGAAAAAAGAGACAAACAATTAAAAGACCATGAAGATAGATTAAGGGAAATAAACGACAGCCTGAGGAAGAAAAACCTACGTTTAATTGGGGTTCCCGAGGGCGCCGAAAGGGACAGAGGGCCAGAATATGTATTTGAACAAATTCTAGCTGAAAACTTTCCTAATCTGGGAAGGGAAACAGGCATTCAGATCCAGGAAATAGAGAGATCCCCCCCTAAAATCAATAAAAACCGTTCAACACCTCGACATTTAATTGTGAAGCTTGCAAATTCCAAAGATAAGGAGAAGATCCTTAAAGCAGCAAGAGACAAGAAATCCCTGACTTTTATGGGGAGGAGTATTAGGGTAACAGCAGACCTCTCCACAGAGACCTGGCAGGCCAGAAAGGGCTGGCAGGATATATTCAGGGTCCTAAATGAGAAGAACATGCAACCAAGAATACTTTATCCAGCAAGGCTCTCATTCAAAATGGAAGGAGAGATAAAGAGCTTCCAAGACAGGCAGCAACTAAAAGAATATGTGACCTCCAAACCAGCTCTGCAAGAAATTTTAAGGGGGACTCTTAAAATTCCCCTTTAAGAAGAAGTTCAGTGGAACAGTCCACAAAAACAAAGACTAATAGATATCATGATGACACTAAACTCATATCTCTCAATAGTAACTCTGAATGTGAACGGGCTTAATGACCCCATCAAAAGGCGCAGGGTTTCAGACTGGATAAAAAAGCAGGACCCATCTATTTGCTGTCTACAAGAGACTCATTTTATTTTTTTTTTTCTTTTTTTTTTTTTTTTTTTTTTTTTTAAACATATTTTTTTAATTTTTATTTATTTATGATAGTCACAGAGAGAGAGAGAGAGAGAGAGAGAGAGAGAGGCAGAGACATAGGCAGAGGGAGAAGCAGGCTCCATGCACCAGGAGCCCGACGTGGGATTCGATCCCAGGTCTCCAGGATCGCGCCCTGGACCAAAGGCAGGCGCCAAACCGCTGCGCCACCCAGGAATCCCAAGAGACTCATTTTAGACAGAAGGACACCTACAGCCTGAAAATAAAAGGGTGGAGAACCATTTACCATTCGAATGGTCCTCAAAAGAAAGCAGGGGTAGCCATCCTTATATCAGATAAACTAAAATTTACCCCAAAGACTGTAGTGAGAGATGAAGAGGGACACTATATCATACTTAAAGGATCTATTCAACAAGAGGACTTAACAATCCTCAATATATATGCTCCGAATGTGGGAGCTGCCAAATATATAAATCAATTATTAACCAAAGTGAAGAAATACTTAGATAATAATACACTTATACTTGGTGACTTCAATCTAGCTCTTTCTATACTCGATAGGTCTTCTAAGCAAAACATCTCCAAAGAAACGAGAGCTTTAAATGATACACTGGACCAGATGGATTTCACAGATATCTACAGAACTTTACATCCAAACTCAACCGAATACACATTCTTCTCAAGCGCACATGGAACTTTCTCCAGAATAGACCACATATTGGGTCACAAATCGGGTCTGAACCGATACCAAAAGATTGGGATTGTCCCCTGCATATTCTCGGACCATAATGCCTTGAAATTAGAACTAAATCACAACAAGAAGTTTGGAAGGACCTCAAACACGTGGAGGTTAAGGACCATCCTGCTAAAAGATAAAAGGGTCAACCAGGAAATTAAGGAAGAATTAAAAAGATTCATGGAAACTAATGAGAATGAAGATACAACCGTTCAAAATCTTTGGGATGCAGCAAAAGCAGTCCTAAGGGGGAAATACATCGCAATACAAGCATCCATTCAAAAACTGGAAAGAACTCAAATACAAAAGCTAACCTTACACATAAAGGAGCTAGAGAAAAAACAGCAAATAGATCCTACACCCAAGAGAAGAAGGGAGTTAATAAAGATTCGAGCAGAACTCAACGAAATCGAGACCAGAAGAACTGTGGAACAGATCAACAGAACCAGGAGTTGGTTCTTTGAAAGAATTAATAAGATAGATAAACCATTAGCCAGCCTTATTAAAAAGAAGAGAGAGAAGACTCAAATTAATAAAATCATGAATGAGAAAGGAGAGATCACTACCAACACCAAGGAAATACAAACAATTTTAAAAACATATTATGAACAGCTATACGCCAATAAATTAAGCAATCTAGAAGAAATGGACGCATTCCTGGAAAGCCACAAACTACCAAAACTGGAACAGGAAGAAATAGAAAACCTGAACAGGCCAATAACCAGGGAGGAAATTGAAGCAGTCATCAAAAACCTCCCAAGACACAAGAGTCCAGGGCCAGATGGCTTCCCAGGAGAATTTTATCAAACGTTTAAAGAAGAAATCATACCTATTCTCCTAAAGCTGTTTGGAAAGATAGAAAGAGATGGAGTACTTCCAAATTCGTTCTATGAAGCCAGCATCACCTTAATTCCAAAGCCAGGCAAAGACCCCACCAAAAAGGAGAATTACAGACCAATATCCCTGATGAACATGGATGCAAAAATTCTCAACAAGATACTGGCCAATAGGATCCAACAGTACATTAAGAAAATTATTCACCATGACCAAGTAGGATTTATCCCTGGGACACAAGGCTGGTTCAACACCCGTAAAACAATCAATGTGATTCATCATATCAGCAAGAGAAAAACCAAGAACCATATGATCCTCTCATTGGATGCAGAGAAAGCATTTGACAAAATACAGCATCCATTCCTGATCAAAACTCTTCAGAGTGTAGGGATAGAGGGAACATTCCTCGACATCTTAAAAGCCATCTACGAAAAGCCCACAGCAAATATCATTCTCAATGGGGAAGCACTGGGAGCCTTTCCCCTAAGATCAGGAACAAGACAGGGATGTCCACTCTCACCACTGCTATTCAACATAGTACTGGAAGTCCTAGCCTCAGCAATCAGACAACAAAAAGACATTAAAGGCATTCAAATTGGCAAAGAAGAAGTCAAACTCTCCCTCTTCGCCGATGACATGATACTGTACATAGAAAACCCAAAAGACTCCACCCCAAAATTGCTAGAACTCATACAGCAATTCAGCAATGTGGCAGGATACAAAATCAATGCCCAGAAATCGGTGGCATTTCTATACACTAACAATGAGACTGAAAAAAGAGAAATTAAGGAGTCAATCCCATTCACAATTGCACCCAAAAGCATAAGATACCTAGGAATAAACCTAACCAAAGAGGTAAAGGATCTATACCCTAAAAACTACAGAACACTTCTGAAAGAAATTGAGGAAGACACAAAGAGATGGAGAAATATTCCATGCTCATGGACTGGAAGAATTAATGTTGTGAAAATGTCAATGCTACCCAGGACAATTTACATATTTAATGCAATACCTATCAAAATATCATGGACTTTCTTCAGACAGTTGGAACAAATCATCTTAAGATTTGTGTGGAATCAGAAAAGACCCCGAGAAATATCAGAAAGGGAGACAGAACGTAAAGACTGCTAACTCTGGGAAACGAACTAGGGGTGGTAGAAGGGGAGGAGGGCGGGGGGTGGGAGTGAATGGGTGACGGGCACTGGGTATTATTCTGTATGTTAGTAAATTGAACACCAATAAAAAAAAATAAAAAAAATAAAAAAAAAAAAAAAAAAAAAGAAAAGACTCCGAATAGCCAGGGGAGTTTTAAAAAAGAAAACCATATCTGGGGGCATCACAATGCCAGATTTCAGGTTGTACTACAAAGCTGTGGTCATCAAGACACTGTGGTACTGGCACAAAAACAGACACATAGATCAATGGAACAGAATAGAGAACCCAGAAGTGGACCCTGAACTTTATGGTCAACTAATATTCGATAAAGGAGGAAAGACTATCCATTGGAAGAAAGACAGTCTCTTCAATAAATGGTGCTGGGAAAATTGGACATCCACATGCAGAAAAATGAAACTAGACCACTCTCTTTCACCATACACAAAGATAAACTCAAAATGGATGAAAGATCTAAATGTGAGACAAGATTCCATCAAAACCCTAGAGGAGAACACAGGCAACAACCCTTTTGAACTCGGCCACAGTAACTTCTTGCAAGATACATCCACGAAGGCAAAAGAAACAAAAGCAAAAATGAACTATTGGGACTTCATCAAGATAAGAAGCTTTTGCAGAGCAAAGGATACAGTCAACAAAACTAAAAGACAACCTACAGAATGGGAGAAGATATTTGCAAATGACATATCAGACAATGGGCTAGTTTCCAAGATCTATAAAGAACTTATTAAACTCAACAGCAAAGAAACAAACAATCCAATCATGAAATGGGCAAAAGACATGAACAGAAATCCCACAGAGGAAGACATAGACATGGCCAACATGCACATGAGAAAATGCTCTGCATCACTTTCCATCAGGGAAATACAAATCAAAACCACAATGAGATACCACCTCACACTGGTGAGAATGGGGAAAATTAACAAGACAGGAAACAACAGGATGAGCACTGGGTGTTAAAGTATATGTTGGCAAATCGAACTCCAATAAAAATAATAATAATAAAAAAGACAGGAAACAGCAAATGTTGGGGAGGCTGTGGAGAAAGGGGAACCCTCTTGCACTGTTGGTGGGAATGTGAACTGGTGCAGCCACTCTGGAAATCTATGTGGAGGTTCCTCAAAGAGTTAAAGGTAGATCTGCCCTTCAACCCAGCAAATGCACTGCTGGGGATTTACCCCAAAGATACAGATGCAGTGACACCTGCACCCTAATATTTATAGCAGCAATGTCCACAATAGCCAAACTGTGGAAGGAGCCTCGGTGTCCATCGAAAGATGAATGGATAAAGAAGATATGGTATATGTATACAGTGGAATATTCCTCAGCCATTAGAAACGACAAATACCCACCATTTGCTTCGACATGGATGGAACTGGAGGGTATTATGCTGAGTGAAATAAGTCAATCAGAGAAGGACAAACATTATATGGTCTCATTCATTTGGGGAATATAAAAAATAGTGAAAGGAAATAAAGGGGAAAGGAGAAAAAATGAGTGGGAAATATCAGAAAGGGAGACAGAACATGAAAGACTCCTAACTCTGGGAAACGAACTAGGGGTGGTGGAAGGGGAGGTGGGCGGGGGGTGGGGGTGACTGGGTGATGGGCACTGAGGGGGGCACTTGACGGGATGAGCACTGGGTGTTGTTCTATATGTTGGCAAATTGAACACCAATAAAAAAATAAATTTAGAAAAAAAAAACAAAAAAAAAGAAGTAAAAAATATAAATTGAAAAAATCAAAATAGCAAAAACAAAAAAAGTAAATGAAAAAACAAAATATGAACCAAACCTAACTTTAAGCATTCATACAAATAGTCTAAGTAATTTTAGCTTCTACAATTCTGAAAATACGAATGAACAGTGCATATTATGCTGTTGGGTTAGCATCCAAATGTTTCAGGTTTTTTTTTCTTTTTTGTTTTTTGGGGTTTTTTTTTTTTTTTGTATTTTTTTATTGGAGTTCGATTTGCCAACATCTAGTTTAACACCCAGTGCTCATACATCAAGTGCCCCCGTCAGTGCCCGTCACCCAGTCACCCCATCCCCCGTCCACCTCCCCTTCCACTACCCATTGTTCTTTTCCCAGGGTTAGGAGTCTCTCATGTTTTGTCACCATTTCTGATTTTTCCCACTCTTTTTTTCTTCTTTACCCTACAATCCCTTTCACTATTTTTTATATTACATGCAGGAGCCTGATGTGGGACTGAATCCTGGGACTCCAGTATCACACTCTGGGCTAAAGGCAGATACTCAACCACTGAGCCACCCAGGCGTCCCTTGCATCCAAATGTTTGAAATAGGAAGTCTTTGTGAAGAGCCTCACATGGTTATAAATCAAAGAGAGAGAAAAAAAAAAAAGGTTGTCAAGAGACATACATCTTCCCAGAAAAGAACACATTTTTAATAAAACCTAATGAAACATGAAAATGGATTGAAATGGATAGATAAATGGTTTCACTTATATGGGGAATGTAAAAAAGGCGGTTTAGGGATCCCTGGGTGGTGCAGCGGTTTGGTGCCTGCCTTTGGCCCAGGGCGCGATCCTGAAGACCCAGGATCGAGTCCCATGTCAGGCTCCCTGCGTGGAGCCTGCTTCTCCCTCTGTCTATGTCTCTGCCTCTCTCTCTCTCTCTCTGTGTGACTATCACAAATAAATAAAATTAAAAAAAAAAAAAAAAAAAGGCGGTTTAGCGCTGCATTCAGCCCAGGTTGTGATCCTGGAGACCCGGGATGAGTCCCATGTCAGGCTCCCAGCATGGAGTCTGCTTCTCCCTCTGTCTGTGTCTCTGTCTCTGTCTCTCTTTCAAGAATAAATAAATATGGGATCCCTGGGTGGCGCAGCGGTTTGGCGCCTGCCTTTGGCCCAGGGCGCGATCCTGGAGACCCGGGATCGAATCCCACATCGGGCTTCCGGTGCATGGAGCCTGCTTCTCCCTCTGCCTATGTCTCTGCCTCTCTCTCTTTCTCTCTCTGTGACTATCATAAATAAATAAAAATTAAAAAAAAAGAATAAATAAATGAAATCTTTATTTAAAAAAAAGGAGATTTTTGATGAGCTTGCTTAAAAATAAAATAGTTTTTGGGTGTAAATCAAGCTGTTTCCCTGAGGTGAAGCATGAGGATATTTTCCTGTGTCCTTTGATGTTAAAAATAGGTGTGCATCTGGGAAATAAACAGAAATTTATGTGTGTTCATGGTTATGATAATATGTAGTAGCATATGAGAAACAGTTGAAAGGGAGAGTGTATAGTGAGTTCACAGCACATGAACTATGCCCAGCTGAGAGCTCTCTTAGGCATATTGACTCTTATTCAGACACAGCAAAAGCAGTCCTAAGGGGGAAATACATCGCAATACAAGCATCCATTCAAAAACTGGAAAGAACTCAAATACAAAAGCTAACCTTACACATAAAGGAGCTAGAGAAAAAACAGCAGATTGACCCCACACCCAGCAGAAGAAGAGAATTAATTAAAATTCGAGCAGAACTCAACGAAATCGAGACCAGAAGAACTGTGGAACAGATCAACAGAACCAGGAGTTGGTTCTTTGAAAGAATTAATAAGATAGATAAACCATTAGCCAGCCTTATTAAAAAGAAGAGATAGGAGACTCAAATTAATAAAATCATGAATGAGAAAGGAGAGATCACTACCAACACCAAGGAAATACAAACGATTTTAAAAACATATTATGAACAGCTATACGCCAATAAATTAGGCAATCTAGAAGAAATGGACGCATTCCTGGAAAGCCACAAACTACCAAAACTGGAACAGGAAGAAATAGAAAACCTGAACAGGCCAATAACCAGGGAGGAAATTGAAGCAGTCATCAAAAACCTCCCAAGACACAAAAGTCCAGGGCCAGATGGTTTTCCAGGGGAATTCTATCAAACGTTTAAAGAAGAAATCATACCTATTCTCCTAAAGCTGTTTGGAAAGATAGAAAGAGATGGAGTACTTCCAAATTCGTTCTATGAGGCCAGCATCACCTTAATTCCAAAACCAGACAAAGACCCCACCAAAAAGGAGAATCATAGACCAATATCCCTGATGAACATGGATGCAAAAATTCTCAACAAGATACTAGCCAATAGGATTCAACAGCACATTAAGAAAAGTATTCACCACGACCAAGTAGGATTTATCCCTGGGACACAAGGCTGGTTCAACACTCGTAAAACAATCAATGTGATTCATCATATCAGCAAGAGAAAAACCAAGAACCATATGATCCTCTCATTAGATGCAGAGAAAGCATTTGACAAAATACAGCATCCATTCCTGATCAAAACTCTTCAGAGTGTAGGGATAGAGGGAACTTTCCTCGACATCTTAAAAGCCATCTACGAAAAGCCCACAGCAAATATCATTCTCAATGGGGAAGCACTGGGAGCCTTTCCCCTAAGATCGGGAACAAGATAGGGATGTCCACTCTCACCACTGCTATTCAACATAGTATTGGAAGTCCCAGACACTTTTGAATATGCTTTTAAAGTAGGTGAAGCAGTTCTTCAGACAGGCTAAGAATTGACATCACTTTTATGAATAAAGTTAAAGGCTTTGAAGTTCACAGAAGTGATGAATCACTGAATTTTATACCAGAAGCAAATATAGCACTATCTGTATGTTAACCAACTAACACAGGAGGAGGATGAATGTTTCTGAATCTGGTGTCCCTGTCACATGAGTTACATCTGTCATCAGATGTGTGTGCAGGTGTCACTCTAGAAGGTGTGAGAAGCAGGCACAGGGATGCTGGACAAGCTTCCACACACAATGCAGAGTGCACACCAAGTTCACAGGGACTCAGGGTACAGCAACCCTGGAGACTCCCGTGAGCCAGGCACGGCCCATCCTCAGGCTCAGGTAGGCACCAAGGAGCATGGGGGCCCCAGGGGGCACAGGGGGCAGCAGAGCAGTGTACACAGGTGGGGAGGCTTCTCTCCAGGAGAGTGTCCTATGGGGCTACACCCACAGGTTAGGCTCTGATATAGAGGCAGCAGGAGAGGAGTGGGAGGTCTCTACCTATTCATGGTTGTCCTCACCTACCCACCCCTCAAGTAGCCCCCTACTCCTTACCTCTGTTGAGACTGCAGGATGGGGGACCCCAGGTGGAGGCTGTGGCTCGTTCCATCCTCTCTTGGGCTGGACCCTTCTCTGTGGAGCCCCCCAATGCCACTACATTTTTTACTGTCTCAGGCTTTCCTGAGATGTGGGACCTGAGCTGGTGGAGCTCAGACAGGACAGGGTCAGGGCTCCTCACCTGAGACTAGGAGCTCCAGGGGGTCACTGGAGTGTGACAAGAGGTAGGGGGAGGTGTTGGATGAGCCATAACACCTGTAGGTCCCTCTCTGGGCTGAAGTCACAGGACTCGGGGAGAATTCAGCCTGGTACTGCCCAGCGCATTACTTTAATGTAAGACACGGATGGGGGGTATCGGCTGCTCCCTCCTTGGACAAAAGGATAGTGTGCACAGAAATCCATGACTGACACAGCAGGGTCACATTCTCTCCTGGGGCCACTGAGGGTCCTGGCTGCATCCAGAGGGAGGGTATGTGAGGAGCTGTCCTAGAAAGAGGAAGGGTTGGTGTGGGGTGATCCAGCCCTTGATCTGACCTGAGTCTGTGTCCTCTGAGTCTCTCCCATCCCCATCCCCTGTCTCTCTCCCTAGTCTTGGTTGGCCATCACCTTCTAGGGTCCCCTATCAGGGACCTGTGCAGAATCTGGGGTTCTGCCTGCACCCATGGCCCCTAACCTGTGACCAGGATGACCTGAGGTTCACTGAGGGCTGACCACTGGGAGGAGAGGTGTGTCCACCATAGCATGTGTACCAGCCTCCATGGAGGGTGTCACAGGGCCCGGGGGGATATCTGCCCTAGAAAGCCCAGCCTGTGGCAGTCAGCCATGACACTGGAGAAGGTTCTGTGCCCCCCTCTTGGACAGAGTGAATCTGTCATAGCTGACATCGGAGAGACACTGGAGAGTCAGGTTCTGTCCAGAGGTCACAATAGGGCCCTGCTGGGTCAGCAGGTAGGGCTTTCGTGCTAAACCTGGGAGAAGACCAGCCCAGATTCCAAGGGCTGATTCTCCCCAAACTTCCCTTCTCCCATTCTGATTTCTGGGTCTCATGTTCCTCACCCTCTGTGTCTCTGACCTGTGAGCCCCCACGGTCCCCTCATCCTATCCTCTCATCTGTGGGTCCCCTGGGAGCAAGACCCCAGTAACCTGTCTAGTTCCTGAAACCATGGATGGGACAAAAAACAGCTGCTGATCTCCATGCCTCCTGCCTGGTGGGTGGTCCTGATCCCAGTGAGGAGGTGAGATGGGGACCCCTGGGGACAGAATCACCTGTCTATACTCAGGTCCTGGAGCCCACACTCAGTCCTGGAAGAGAGTCCCTGTGAGAGGTTTGCCCTGAATCTTGAGCAGAGCCCCTCCTCTCTGTGAGCCTCCTGAGCCTGCAATATCTGACAGACCAGGGCCTGGCTGTGGGGTTGGTCCCTCCCAGACTAGGGTGTCCCTTCCTCTCCTCAGATCTCACCTAGACAGAGCAAGGCCATGAGGGTGGGGGTCTTGGCATCTTCTTTGTTGCTGTGGCTGTGCAAATTAAGGGACCTCAGTGCCCACAGGATAGATAGACACACAGGGTGTGACCACTGGGAGGCCAGTGCTGCCTGTCACAGGGTTGTCATGTCAGTAGCCCTAAAGGAACATCTTGTTCCCAGGATACTAGCCTGGCTTTCGTGTCCAAGGCAATGCAGCAAATGGACCCTAAGGCTACTGAGATGTCAAGTCCAGGTCAGACACCAGGACATGTCCTTCCTTTCCAGAGCCTCCCCCATGGGGTCTCTTCAGTCTCAGCACATCCCTGGGGTCCTCACTATGGATGAGGTTCCCAGGACCCAGATGCTGAAGGGAACTCAGGTTCTTGCTATTCTGTGGAGCTCATGTCAGCACAGACAGACCTGTGTCATCTCTGCTTAGCTCAGGTCGAGGTCACTGTGGCAATAAGCCCAGAGGAGAAATACAGGCAAATAAGGAAGGAAACAACCCGTCTCCTGGCCTTGCAGTGTGGGCTTTCTTTCTATCAGAGCCTCTATGGACTTCTCTATTTTCCTTTGATGTTATTTACTCACCCTTCTTGGGAACACTCCTGTGAGTCCTTCCTGGGTCATCAGTGCCCCCTTGTTCCTATGGCAGAGCTGAACATCCTACAGAGGCGTCCTGACTCCAAATTGTAGGAGATCATATGTGGGTGAGTGCTCTGATTTGAGGAACAAAGCTGATGTTCAGGTCGATCCTCCTCCAGCATCCACTGCCCCAAGACTTTTAGCAGAGTGATCTGGTATAGTACTGTGCTGTCTGAACCCCACTCCTCAGGGTGGTTCTGTGGGGGGCTGGGACCTGGACCATGAGTGGGATCAATCATGTTAGTTTCCTAACCTGATTGAAATTATTGTGTTCAGGACACAAGAAGTATAAGTGTCAGACCCCACAGTGAGGGAGGGTCAGTGATGCACACTCTTGAATGACCCCATGTGCCCCTAAAGCTGAGAAATACTATTTATACTGATTCTGAAATTGTTTGCAAAAGCCAATGCAGGAAAGGGAATTGAAATTCTCTGGAACTGAGAGGAACCACAACAGAAACACAGGTCAAAGCTGAGTGAACATCAGTGCCTGGGGTGTGGCCTGGAGTGGTGAAATTTGACTTCTGCCCCTGTGTTGCCAGAACAGGCAGCCAGGTCCTCATAGACGGGAAAGGCATCAAGTCTCTGGGTGACTCTGGAAGTCATCAGACCCTGACATCATGTGTTGGGAGGGCACTGGCATGTGTCTGCCCACTGACCAGGCCGAGAGGTCAAAACAGAGCCTTGTCTCCGTGTGTGTGTGTGTGTGTGTGTGTGTGTGTGTGGAAAGTTTCCATCCACTGGATCTTCCCATGAAGGTCTGTGCATGTGTGAGTATGAGGGTTCCTCTGCCTCTGCACTAGAGGGTTCCTCTGCCCCTGCCCTCCCTGTACTCTGTCTCTTTATCTCTCAAATAAATAAAATAAATATTTATAATAGAAGGAGGGTCACCTGGGTGCTCAGTCATATAGCATCTGATTCTTGATCTCAGCTAAGGCCTTAATGTCATAGTTGTGATTTTAGGCTCTGTGTTGGGCTCCATGCTGGGCATGGAGCCTCCTTAGAAAAGTAAGAAAAAAATTAATAAATAGAATAGAAGGAGGCATACATGGCCAGCAGTGAGTTGTGCCCACAGCTGGATCCAACTCAATTGTGGAAGACGGTGACTCCCACCTCTGCATATGGTGCACTCACATGACTACTTGATGTTGGACATGATAGAAGTGTTTATACCAAAGAAATGGGCTAATGTCATGAATGACAGTTGTTTAAAAACAATTAATTCTTAGAGCCTGTGTAGCAGCTCACAACCAGGCTGTCACTTCAAACACCTCTGAGTCACTCAAACTGAAAGTATTTCTCAAAAACTCTTAAAAACAGGTTCCTTTGGATGAGTAGAGAAGAGCAATATGAGTTTAGAAAGGGCTTAGGAGATGGTATTCCATCACCTGTTTCCAGGTAGACCCTATTTTCATCCGATCCATTTAGTTATTCAAAAACAGATTCTGTGTTCCTAGTAAAATAGAAGTATACTTCCAAGAATGTGGTTACTAAAAACAAAGGATATGTGTATATATGCAAAAGTGGGCCAGCCCATGAAGGTGTGTGTAGGTGTGGGTCCACACCTGGGACATGAATGCAGTCTCATGTCATAGGAGTTAAAGGCAAGAGGCTGTCAGGGATAATCAATATTCAAATTATCAGCTTCACTGCACAAAAGTCCTCTCCAGGCAAGAAATGTTCTCTCCATACATTTCCTACATGCGAACCACTTTTACTCCTCTGGACCTTCTCAACACACTTTCCTCAGGGTAAGCTCCAGATCTTCTTCCAGAATTTCTCTTATTCATAATGAGGACCTACCTTGATGAATGGTTGGCTTCTCTCTCTTACGTTTATTTACATTCCCTGACTGCACCTCGGGGTCTTCTCTGACTTGTCGAGGTTGAAAGAGCTGTACCCCGAGAACCATCAAGATCCAGGCAGACCTGACAACCCAATGAGATTCTCCACTGTGTAATCATGACTTTGGGAGGCTAGAGTTTGTGGATAAAGAGGTTGTGGAGATCAGGGTAATATGAATTCACCCTGGGATCCCTGCACCTCCATCCTTCTACATTTATTGAGAAAATGCAACCCTGTAGTCCATCACATAACTTAGAATTTCTCCATAACCATTCCTCTTGTACTCTAACTTCTTCTGTGATGGTCTGAGGGTATTAGCTATTCCTGAGAATCAAAAATAGAGTCTGTGGTTGAGGAGATATAGGAATGCTTAAATAATCCCATCTCTCATGTCCTAGAAGTTTCTGAAACTAGCTAATGCCATCTCAATCACCTCAGGTACCCCATGTACTATGAACTATGAGGAGGGGTCCCCTGAGACCACACTACATTCCTTTCTGCCTGGAGAAGGGGCCCCAGGGGAGAGTCCAGCTCCTGCCCTTACCTCTAACCTTCAGGGTCAGGAGATCACTCCACTGTGACCAACCATTCCTGCTCTGATATGCACACTGGTATTCACTGCATAGTGTGGGCTCACGGATTCAATGTAGTAACTGGCCTTGTTGCTGAAATCCTGTGAGATCTTCATGGACAAGGATCCAGAGTCCTTCTCTTTGTACAGAGAGTAGATGTCAGCCTGCAGAGAAACCTGACACCAGATGGTCACAGGGCTCCCCTCACTGACCATGAGGTCTGAGTCAGCCCAAATGGAGGGTTTGGGGAGGGTCCCTGGAAAGGAATCAGATGGAGAGTTGCAAAGGTGCCCTTCTCCCCTCATTTTCCCAACTGTCCATCCAAGGCCCCTACAACACTGGTCACCAGCAGCCCTGACCCTCTCTGACCCTCTCTGCCTCCCAGCTGTCCAGAGCGCCTGTTGAGTGGAAGCAGGAGGTCTGAGGAGGACTTACCTGCCTGTCCTCCATCTCTTGCCCCTAACACTGACCTGGATGTGTCTAAATTACAATACATATAACAAGTACAACGTTGTTGGTGTGAGGGCACATCATTTAGATGTTCATAGTTTTCCCACATTTCACAGGAAGATGTAAAATGCTAATTCTAACCTGACTGTTTAGTTAGGTATGCTATGATAATGTCTAGACAGACACTCAAAGAGCACCCAAGATGTATAGTTAAAATCCCAATAGAGACAATAAATTGGAATACTAAAAATATTTCTTAAAGCCAAGAAAAGGCAGAAAATGGAAATAGAAGAACAAGCAAAAGAGAGGATGAGCAAAAATAAAATATATCTAATAACAATCTCATCACCGGGCAGCCCTGGTGACTCAACGGTTTAGCGCCACCTTCAGTCCAAGGCCTGATCCTAGAGACCCGAGATCGAGTCCCACGTCCGGCTCCCTGCATGGAGCCTGCTTCTCCCTCTGCCTGTGTCTCTCATGAATAAATAAATAAAATATATTTTTTTTAAATCTCATCACCAATCATATTATATATATATATATATATATATATATATATATATATATATGATGTAAACACAACACTTAAAAGACAAAGATGGTAAGATGAGTTGAAGAAAAACAAGTATAAAAAAGAATCTATTTGCATTCTATAAGAAATTCACTTCAAACATAATCACGTAAGTAGGTTAAAAGTAAAAGAATGAACAATGTGACTGAGCCTTGAAAACACTGTGCTAAGTAAAGAAATCCAGACGCAAAGGTCAATATTGTGTGATTCCACTAATAGGAACCAAAAATGCAAATTCAGGAGACAGGTATTGGAACAGAGATTGCCAGGGGCTGGTGGCAAAGGCACACAGGAGTGGTTATGTAATGAGCAGGGACTATCCTTTGGGGTAACAAGAATATTCTGGAAATGGAGAGTGATGATGATTATCTAACATGGTACATGTACTTCATACTGCTGAATTACATACCTTAGTAATGAATGGTTAATGCGGTAATTTTATGAAATGTATATTCAACCACATTGAAAAAGTAGAAGAAAATTGTGCAATAAAATGGGCAAAAGACGGAAGACATAGACTGGCCAACAAGTACATGAGAAAATGCTCCGCATCACTGGTAATCAGGGAAATACAAATCAAAACCACACTGAGATACCACCTCACACCGGTGAGAATGGGGAAAATTAACAAGGCAGGAAACAACAAATGTTGGAGAGGATGCGGAGAAAGGGGAACCCTCTTGCACTGTTGGTGGGAATGTGAACTGGTGCAGCCACTCTGGAGAACTGTGTGGAGGGTCCTCAAAGAATTAAAAATAGACCTGCCCTACGACCCAGCAATTGCACTGCTGGGGATTTACCCCAAAGATACAGATGCAATGAAATGCCGGGACACTTGCATCCCAATGTTTATAGCAGCAATATCCACAATAGCTAAACTGTGGATGGAGCCTCGGTGTCCATCGAAAGATGAATGGATAAAGAAGATGTGGTCTATGTATACAATGGAATATTACTCAGCCATTAGAAACGACAAATACCCACCATTTGCTTCAACGTGAATGGAACTGGAAGGTATTATGCTGAGTGAAATAAGTCAATCAGAAAAAGACAAACATTATATGGTCTCATTCATTTGGGAATATAAAAACTAGTGAAAACTAGTGAAGAAAAAATGAGTGGGAAATATCAGAAAGGGAGACAGAACATGAGAGACTCCTAACTCTGGGAAACGAACAAGGGGTGGTGGAAAGGGAGCTGGGGGGGGGGGTGGGAGTGACTGGGTGATGGGCACTGAGGGGGGCACTTGATGGGATGAGCACTGGGTGTTATGCTATATGTTGGCAAATTGAACTCCAATAAAAAATAAAAATAAATAAATTTTTAAAAAGAAAGGGAATAAAGGAGAAAGGAGAGAAAATGAGTGAAAATATCAGTGAGGATGGCAAAACATGAGAGACACCTAACTCTGGGAAACAAACAAGGGGTAGTGGAAGGGGAGGTGGGCGGGGGGACGGGATGACTAGGTGATGGGCACTGAGGGGGCACTTGGCGGGATGAGCACTGGGTCTTATACTATTTGTTGGCAAATTGAAGTCCAATAAGAAAAATTTTTAAAAAAGAACTAATCAAGGGATGCCTGGGTGGCTCAGCGGTTTCACGCCTGCCATTGGACGGGGGCTTGATCCTGGAGTCCCGGGATCGAGTCCCCCGTCGGGCTCCCGGCATGGAGCCTGCTTCTCCCTCTGCCTGTGTCTCTGCCTCTCTCTCTCTCTCTTTCTCTCTCTCATGAATAAATAAATAAAATCTTTAAAATTTTCTTAATTAAATAAAAAGAAACTAATCAAAAAGATTGACATGGTTGAATGAGCTTCCAATAGTTGCTGTCTCAAATGACCACAAACTTGGGGTCTTCAAACAACATAAATTTATTCTCTTACAACTATGGATGTCAGAAACACAAAATCAGTGTCATGAGTATAAACTCAAGGAATGGGAAGACATTCACCTAGTTCATCTGCATCCAGAACCAGAAGTCTGATGCAATGAACTTGTAAATATTGGCCATATATCCAGTAAATCTGGAAAACTCTGGTAATACATCTTTATATTATTTTTTCATTTTCTATCCACATAACTGTGTAATCTGGGAGCAATACAATATTAAGTAATTGAGTACTTATCACTTTTTTTTTTGCTTCATTGAATTGGTGGCACCTCCAATTAAATGAATAGAATGATGTGCTGAACAAACATGGTCAGAGGAAACATACTTGGATCATTCCCCATCACAGAGAGCATTACTTCAAGTTCTCGCCTTGAAAGATGATGTCTAGGTGCTGATTACTACCATGCCTTCACCAATTGTAGGAAATATCCTTTATTTCTGTTTTCGTTTGTTTGTTTGATGTTGAAAGTCATTTTATGTAGATTTTCAGTGAATTCCCTGCTGCAATCTGCGTGCTGGTATCCTGACACCTCTACAGAAACAAAGTGGTTCAGAGCCCCTGGGGAAATGAGGCAGAGAGTCAGTGGCTGAGAAGGACACCAACAGTGGCAGTATCGGTGTTCAGAGAGTGCCACCACTGCTCCATGGATCCCTACGATCCCACCTCCAGCAGACAGAGCACAAGAGGTGCTGCATTTCTTCCTGCATCATTAAAACCAGTACCAAAGAAAGGCCACAGAGGTCCAGCAAAGGCACATTCAGAGAAGGTATAGATGAGGGAGCCATGGTCAGTGATGTTGTAGAAGGAGGCTGTGTGGGCCTCACAGACCAAAAAGATCCCAACTTGGCATGGAGGCACCTGAAGGTGGAGGGGAGTCTGAGGGCAGGTGCCAGCTTCGTATTTGTGTTTGTTCCACAGCCAAATTGTCCAGAAGCCTTTCCCAGGGATGAGCAAAAAGTGTCCCTTCCTCTGTACAGAGTCTGTACAAACACCTAGGTCCCAGGCCTCCTTTCCTCTCACATCTACCTCCAGTAAGCCAGTAAGAGTCAAAGCACTGGGCACCCAGGACCATGAGATACATGTCAAATCTGCTTTCATTTTCAGGCACTTCCTGCCGGCTGTCTCCAAGCCTCACTTGTCTCCGATCCTCTGAAAAGATGAGCCACGGATTGGCTGTGTGTGGATCCAGGGTGATGTGTACTCCATAAAGATTCTATTTTCATTATGAATTATTGGTATGTTTTATCAAAAGCTTTTCGATATTTGTTGAGATTGCTATTTCTTCATTATTTTTTATATTTTTTATTGAAGTTTGATTTTCCAACATATAGTATGACACCCAGTGCTCATCCGGTCAAGTGCCTTCCTAGGTGCCCATCACCCAGTCACCCCAGACCCCACCTACCTCCCCTTCCACTACCCCTTGTTTGTTTCCCAGAGTTAGGAGTCTCTCATGTTTTGTCTCCTTCTCTAATTTTTCCCACTCATTTTCCCTCCTTTCTCCTATAATCCCTTTCACTATTTCTCATATTTTTTCATTAAAAAACTTTAAAGTACAGCTGATATGTAATAGTATATTATTTAACATAATAAGTCAACAATTATATGCATTATGTAATGCTTACCATATGAAGTGCAGCTATCATGTGTCACACAAAAAAATTATCACAATACTATCGATTATATTCCTTGAACTATATATTTCATCCCTGAGGCTCATTTACTATTAAGTAAATTAAGTGGAACGTTTTTTTAAAGATTTTATTTATTTATTCATGACAGACATACAGAGAGAGAGGCAGAGACACAGGCAGAGGGAGAAGCAAGCTCCATGCAGGGAGCCCAACGCGGGACTCGATCCCAGGTCCCCAGAATCACACCCTGGGCCAAAGGCAGCGCTAAACTGCGTAAGCCACCAGGGGCTGCCCTATTAAGTGGAAGTTTGTCTCTCTTAATCCCTTTCACCTGTTTCACCCCTCTCCGCCTCCCCTCCCCTCTGGTTTGTGAGATGGTCATTTTTCTCTAAGTGTATCAGATTATATTGATTGAGTTTTAAAATTTGAAGCTACTTGTTCTTCCTCTCCCTTCAAAATCCAATGTGGTTATGATGTAGTGTTCTTTTTATGCATTACTGATTCTTATTTGTGAACAATTTTTAGAGATTGACATCTAAATTTATGTGAGAGATCTTTCTGGGCCTTTCTATTCTGTAATTTCCTTGCCAGGTTTTGGTGTCAATGTTTTCTTGGCCTGATACAATCTTACTTCTTTTTCTCTACTCAGGAAAGGTTTGTGTAATTTTTGTGTGTGTGTATGTATGTGGGTGTGCATGAGTGTGTATGTGTGCATGCCTGTGTGCTTGAGACTATGCAAGTGTGTACACATGTGTGAGAGTGTGTGTGGGCATGTGTATATGCATGTGTGTATGCAATGCATGTGTGTGTGTGTGTGTGTGTGTGTGTATCCTAAATGCATAAGTGGAGGAAGTTGCCTCCTCAACAGACACATTTATATATTACAAAATGGTTATCCCCTTGAAGTTAGCTCACACTTCCATCCCACAACATAGTTACCTTTCTTGTATGTGATGAGAACATTTAAGATCTCCTTTCATTGCAACTTTCAAAAATATGATAAAGTGTTATGAGCTGTGGTCACCATGCTGTACATCAGATCCCTCGAACTTGTGCTCTTGTAACCATGTAGAGCTTGTTCATCAACTACCTATCACCCTGACCAGGGCCTCTCCATTTCCACAACCCCAGCCCTGGCAGTCACCACTCTGCTGTTTCTCTCACTCTCCACATACTTCAGTTGGGGAGCAGTTTTTGATCACATGTCATTGCATTTTATATACACATAAGGTGACACACATTTTCTACCTCTCCATCATTTTGGTAGCTTCTGTTTTGAGGATTTTGACGGTTTCATCTACATTTTTTCATATATCAGAATAAAACTGTTCTAATATTCTGTTATCAATTTATAGTCTGTAGGATGTGATGGTGTCCTGATAATGGCGACATGTGCCCGCCCTTTTCTATCTCTTTTCTTAGTGGTTGTTGCTAAGATTTATAAAATTAAACAATGTTCACAAAAATGAACATTTTTGGCTTTATTGATTTAAAAAATTTTTTTGTCCTTATTCTTAGCTACTCTTCTCATTATTTTCCTCCTTTACCTTCATTTGGAATCTTTTGCTATTCTTTCTCTAAATTCTTGATTTGATAGAATATGTCATTCATTTTTTTTAGGCTTTTTCCTTCCTAAACATTTTGTTCTTGGTTCTTAATTTCCCATTTCAGGTTTTATGTGTAACGTTTTACATAATCCTTCAGTGTAAACATTCTCTCATTTCCATTTTGGTTTTCTCATTTCACTCCTGGATTATTGAGAAGTCCATTTCTTTAATTTCCAAAGTGCGGGAGTATCTTTGAGGGAAGAATCGAGTGACTCTGAGAGGACCCCAGGAGTTCCAACTGGTCTCTATGAGAAGTCCACAACCAGGTAGCACCCACTGTGGGCAGGTCCTGTGCCTTCCTAGGGTCCGTGGGGTCCCTCTCCCTGGAGTATGGGGTCTGGGTCCTTTCTGGGCTAGTGAATGGCCAGAGCAGCATACACACTGGGCTCTGCTGGGGGCTCCCCTGACTGGGAGGGAGAGGATGCACTTGTCTTCTGTCTGAGGGTCAAGTGGTTCAGCTGAGCGTAGGTCACATCTGGGGGGGCGTCAGATGCAGTAGCCTGCAGCAGGGGAGAGTGAGAGGGGAGGTTGGTGTTGGGGTGGGGGGAAGCCAGGGTGATCAGAGAAGACAGGGCCCACCTGACTGTCCATCCACCTATCTTCCTCTGCTTGTCTGTCCTCTGAGTCCTGTAATCCTCCTGAAAGGGAGGATAGAGGAGTGGCCAGGACCCACTTGAGACTTGACACTGAGTGGCTCACCTGGGCGTACGTCACTACCTGGGGATCTTCATCCTGTGTGTTCTGCTGCAGACAGACAGTGAGAAGGATATTTATCTCCTTGAACCCACTCAATCCCCCCAGTCAATTTATCACACTGTGGCCAGAGTAATGCTTTCAAAGTTTCGGGTAGATTAGGTCACTTTCCTGCTGGACTCTGCAGGGACTTCCTGAGCCTTGGAGCATGTGATGCTGTCTTAAAACAGCTGATTCTATTCCTGACACTGTTTCTTGCCCATTTGGCTCCAGCCACATGACCCGTGTTCCTGAAGTACCATGTTGCTGCCTCAGGACCTTTGCACTTGCTACTCTCATATCTTGTTTTATTTCCTTAGCCACACTTTGCACCCGAGGACGCTGTGACTTCCTTGCATATTGTCTGACACCCACAAGGAGAGCTCGTTCAGTGGGGGTCAATTATGTTCACTGCTAAACCTGGAACACTAAGTGGGATTAGGTAAATATTGGACTCCCAGTTATCTTTGCTGAGTGAATGAATGAAGGAGGTCCAGAGACCTTAGGGTGATTCACTTCTTCATGCACCCTGTTGAGATCTGGGTATGCACTCCAATAACCCTAAGTCAGACAATGGATGGGGAGCCAGGCAAGGAGAGCCTGGAGGAGGGGCCAAGAGGTCACAGCGGGATGTCCCAGGTGCCCAAGGGTGGAGAGGTCATCAGTGGAACAGAGCTGAGACTGGGTGGTGTGAAGACAGAGAATCATGCATTGGATTAAGTTTGGCACCAAGAGGGCCCTGGGGTCTGGATGGGAGTGGGGGTCTCACCCAGTGGTCCAGCTTGACCCCATCCTCAGGCCATGAGTCTTGCACAGCAGCATCTGTGGGGTAGAACGGGGTGTATGTCGTGGCAAAGTCCCCTGAGCTCCCTCAGGGCTGCAGACCCTGACCTGCTCCCAGATGGGGCGGCTGTGACCCAGGGGATCCAGGGGTGAGGTGCTGAGGTCATGCATGGGGGAATTGGGTCCTCACCCCTTCCCAAACCTTCCCAGCCCACCCCCAGGGTGGCCCCTTCCTCTCACAGAGGGTTTCCTCCTGGGCGACAGCAGCTGGCCTGGAGCTGGGGAGGAGACATGGTGTCAGAGGGCATGCAGGGGGCGAGCGGGTGGGAGTGTGGGGGTCTGTGGGCAGGAGTTACCTGTCCTGAAGGCCTCTGTCCTTGGGCTCTGGGTCTGCATCCCCTGCTGGACATTAGGAATCATCATTCCTCTGGGATGGAAGGTTACAACCTCCCCGCTCCATGTGATTCCAGGGAAAGGAGCCCTTCACCCGCATTGCCTGTGTGTTTCTCCATCTCCCAAGATTGAAAAGAGGGGAGCACCTTCTATTGGCACATGGGAGCCAACCTGGGTGTTTTCTGTCTAGACTCTCTGACTTGAGATTCTGTGGAAGTGTCCTACATCGGCCTTTCCCACCTCTCTGGGTTCCCTCTGGCCGCTGCCCTGAGCCCACCCTGGGTCAGCCCACAGAGCACCACCACCCCTGGGGTGCCTCAGCCCCTTCTTACTCGACTTCCTGCATTTGCCCCGACGTTGCTGTCGGACCAGGAGGAGGATAAGGAGGCAGAGCATCAGGATGAAGGCCACCGAGGCCCCAATGAGGACATACAGGTACCAGCTAGGACCTTGGGCAGGAGCTATACCATGAATGAGAGAGTGATTCCATTTTACTGAGCGCCTACTGTGTGCCAGGCACCTGTTGGGCTCCGTGCTTGCACCTGTGACTCTGACAACGATCATGCAGCAGGGGATTGTCGTCCCTCCCACCTGCTCCACAGACTGGAAACTGAGGCACAGAGCAATCAATCACGTGTCTCAGGTTGCTCAGCATGGAGGTGGCAGGGCTGGGACAGGAAGTTGGGATGAAGGTTCCCTGTGCTCTACTCATGCCTCCCCTGTGAGGTCACCACTCCGAGGCTCTGGGCTCCTCATTTGGGGCAGGATCTGTCCCAGCATCTTCATCCTGAGCTGAGAGTCCTTCCAGACCTCAACACCCCCCAGCCATCAACTTCCCTCCCCTCCCCCTACAATGTCACTGTCACTGCTGCAGAGGGACAGGCACCCCCCTAGAATCATGACTTGGGGAACCTCCCCATGAGCCCTCCTCACCCAGGAGGTCAGAGCCATGGTCAGAACCGAGGACAAATCTAATCTGGGCCATGACTCTCTCCTTTACACTTGGGGAAACTGAGGCCCACACAGGGGAGGGGCATGTCCAAGATAGGGAATGTAAGGGGTCATGAAGTGAGGGTGTAACTCAGCCTCTGCTCCCCACTACCCACCCACCACCTCCTGACAGAGACCCTCACTTACCCTCAGAGCCTCCTGGGGTCAGTAGAGGGTCAGGGGAGGGCCTGTGTGCTTCCACTGCACCTGCTGCCCCTCCCCCAGATGGGTCCCCACCCCTCCCTATCCCATGAACACCCAGCCTCCTCCACCAGCCAAGATCCCTGGTGCCCGTCGGCCCCCTGTCATCTCTGAGAGACTGGAACCAAAGGCCCTGGATGGACGCCCCTGTGACTCACCAGCTGTTGGGCTGGACATTGTGGGTGGGGGGCCATGGTGTCC
Source organism: Canis lupus dingo (assembly GCF_003254725.2). NCBI lineage: Eukaryota > Metazoa > Chordata > Mammalia > Carnivora > Canidae > Canis > Canis lupus. Next base: position 102,960,362 of record NC_064243.1, read on the forward strand.
AAAGGATCCTGGGAAAAAAGTCAGGAGAGGAGGCTAGAGCTTCCCACAGAGACCCTGCCTATGCTCACACTCCTCCTCCTTATTTACCCTGAGGTCCCCAGGTACTCCTCCTCCTCCACCTGGAGAATTCTGGTGACGGGGTCGAGAGAAGAACCAGGTGTAGGAGGGCAGTGTGAGGGGTGGACCCCTCAGAGCCCCCCTCTCCCATCCCAGCCCTGTGCTTTTGTGGGCACAGGGCCCTGAGAACAATGTTAGCACATGGAGGGGACAGGGGCAAGGGCTACTCACCTGAGACCAGGATCTCCACGGGGACACTGGGGTATGACAACAGGTAGGGAGAGGTTTTGATAGAGCCGTAGCACCTGTAGGTCCCCCCATGGGCTGGGGTCACAGGACTCATGGAGAATTCAGCCTCGTACTTCCCAGCTCGGTACTTCGATCTAAGACGCAAGGAGGCATCAGCTGCCCCATCCTTGGACAGAAGGAATGTGTCCACATTGCTCAGTGACTGACACAGCAGGGTCACATTCTCTCCTGGGGCCACCGTGGGTCCTGGATGCACCCGTAAGGAGGGTGTATAGGAGAGCTGTCCTAGAGAGAGGAAGGGTAGGTAAGGGTTGGTCCAGCCTTGTCTTGACCTGAGTCTGTGTCCTCTGAGTCTCTCCCATCTTTATCCCCGGTTTCTCTGTCTCTCTCCCTCCCTGTGGACCCCACACCCTTGGTCCTGGCGGCCACTACCTGGGGTTCCCCTCAGGGACCTGTGCAGTCTGGGTCCTGACTGTACCCATGGCTCCTCACCTGTGACCAGGATGTCTAGGGGGTCACTGGGGGCTGACCACTGGGAGGAGAGGTTGTGTCCACCGTAGCATGTGTACTGGCCCCCGCGGGAGGATTTCACTGGGCTCAGGGAGAAGTCTGCCCCAGAGAACCCAGCCTGAGTCTGCCGGCCATGAAGCTGAAGGAGGTCACTTGTCCCTTCCTTGAACAGAGCGAATCTGTCGTAGCTGACATCAGAGAGACACTGGAGGGTCAGGTTCTGTCCAGAGGTCACAACAGGGCCCTGCTGGGTCAAGAGGGAGGGCTTCCCCAACACACCTGGGAGAAGACCAGCCATGGATTGTAGGCCATGGATTGTAGGCTGATTCTCCCCAATCCTCCCTTCTCCCATCCTGACTCCTGGGTCTCACTGTCCCTCACCCTCTCAGTTTCTGACCTGTGACCCCATGGTCCCCTCACCCCACTGTTATGTCTGAAGGTCTCCTGGGAGCAGATCTGCAATAACTTGTCTGGTGCCTCAAACCACAGATGAGGCAAAAATCAGACTTTCTCACCTGAGACCAGCAGCTCCAGAGGGTCACTGGGGAGTGACCACACCTGGGGGGTGTTGCTGTAAAAACCATGGCATCTGAACGTCCACATGAGGCTGGGGATCACGGGGCCCACAGGGAACAGGGCCTGGAACTCTCCACTGGGGGCTCGCTGGGAGTCCCGGGTCCAGGAGGGCTGGCCTTCTACTTCCCTCATCAGAATAAACCTGTTAAATCCTCTCCATGAACCACACTGGAGGGTCACGTTCCCTCCTGAGGGCACGATAGGGCTGGGCAGAACTGAGAGGCTGGGTTTGCTGTGCATCCCTAGGAGAGGGGAGGGGCTGTGTTAAATGGGGCTCAGATTCCCCCACATGATCCCTAGGGATGGGCTGTAAAAGGGTGACACCCTGAGAGCAGACCTTCTTCCTGAGGGCAAGACCTGAGTAGGCTTCGCACCTGTCACCACCAGCTCCAGCTGGTCACTGGGCTCCGACCAGCCAGTGGGGCTTTCATAGTAACAGTGATACCGTCCTGCATATACACTTGTCATGTCTGTGATGGGGAACTTGGCCTTGTCCTTCGGCTCCAGTGGCTTCTGCTCCTCCCAGGTCTCTGGGTATCCATCTTTATACAGGACGTACTTCTGGGCTTTCAGGCTCCCCTTACACCAGAGGGTCACTGATGTCTCCATGGGGATCACAGAGCCTGGCTCAGCCCAGATGGTGGGTTTGGGGAGGGTCCCTGGAAGGAAACAGAGGCTGGGTCACAAGGTCCTCTCCACCCTCAGTTCCCAACTCAGCCCCAAACACCCAGATGTCCCCCCTCTGTCAACCCAGAGCTGCTGATCTCCATCCCCCCTGCCTGGTGGGTATTCCCTGTCCCCAGTGAGGAGGTGGTACTGGGACCCCTGGGGACAGACTCACCTGCCTGCACTTGGGTCCTGGAGCCCACACTCAGCCCTGGAAGAGAGTCCCTATGAGAGGTTTGCCCTGAATTCTGAGCTGAGGCCCTCCCAGTGAGCCTCCTGACCCTGGGGTCTCTGACAGACCAGGGCCTGACTGTGGGGTGGGTCCCACTCAGACTATGGTGTCTCCTCCCCTCCTCAGATCTCACCTAGACAGAGCAAGGCCGTGAGGATGGGGGTCATGATGTCTCCTGTCTCTGTCCCAGCTATACGGATGGAGGGACCTTGGTGTCCATAGATCAGACAGATGAACGGAGCACAGGCACTCGGAGACCAGTCCTCCTTGTCACGGGGTTTTCACGTCAGCCACCCCACAGGAAGGGGAACAGCCTAGCTGTCATTTCCCAAGGGCTGAGGCTCAGGCAGGCAGCAGGCTTTGCAGTTGTTTCTGATCACAATTGAGGCCTCACCTGACCCAGAAACTGCTGTCTCCCTGGCCTGATACCCCCTTGTGACACAAACTTCAATATGTATTATTGAGTGTTTGCAATGTCTCTGTCCCAGAAATACATCTCTGAACTAGACTGATTCAAACTACTTTGTAAAGCTCAAATTCACAAAACAAAAAACTAAAGAAAAAGGCACACAATTAAAAGTAGGTGTATCTGGTGTATAATTTTCCTGTTGTGTTGCTGCTATAACCAATCACTACAAGCTAGTGGGTTAAAGCAGCACAGATTTATTATCTTACCTTTTTGAGGACAGAATTGCAACATGGACATCCCTGAGTTAAAGTCAAGGTGTAATCTAGCTGTTCTAGAGTTCCTGGGGATGAATCCATTCCCTTGCCTTTGCAAGCTGCTACTCCTGCCCATATGCCTTGGGGTCCCCTTCCATCTCCAGGGCCAGCATCACGTTGCTCCAGCTGCTCTGGAGTCTCTTCTTTGGTTCTGACCCTGCCCCTCTGGCCCACTCCTTCACTCATGAGGACCTTTGTGATGACTCATTGCCAAGCATTCTGTCTCTACTAGAGCCTAGGAGCAACCCAGAGCTGCTTCACAAAAGGAGAGTAGTTCTCTGCAGAAATGGCATAGTGTGGCTTCAAAATCTTTAATATCTACATTGTACGTCATCTATATGGTTCCCTGCCAAAGGACGTTGAGCTCATCTGCCACAGAAACTCCAAACACCATTGGAGTTTTTAGGTCATACAAATCAGGCTTTCTGAAGTTTGGGCCCATTGCAAAGACTTCTCTTGTTCTGGGCTCAAAACCAACAGCTCCTCAACTCAGGGAGCTCTATATTGTCTCCATGTTCCAAAGCTGCCTCACTAGGAATTGAACTTTTGTCTCATTAGTAGGAGGATTAGATGGAGCCATGAGTGTTAAGCTAGGATGGGGTATCTCAACATGCCTCAGGCAGCTGGATGCCTAGAAATTTCACAGAGGTAGCAAGAAACTAAAGTTTGGAGAGATTTATTTCCCATAGTCTTACAAATCACCTAGAATAGTTGCTACTTCTTGTTTCACAGATATAATCCACATGGTGTGTACTGGATCTGTGTGATGTCCTATTCAATGGAAGGACAGTCATGGTCCACACAGCCTGGATAACACAGGGCTGGAGATGTGACACAGAGCTAGAGATGTGGTACAGGGCTGGCGATGTGGTCAGGGCTTGAGATGTGACACAGGGCTGAAGACATGCTCAGAGCTGAAGACATGCTCAGGGCTGGAGATGTGTGCAGGACTGGAGACGTGGGCAGGGCTGGAGACATGCCACAGACCTGAACAAATGTGGACAGTGACAGTGTATAGCTGAGCCTGAGAACTAACTATAGACCAAACCTAATGCCATTTACAGACTCAGGAAAATAAACCCATTAATCAACAGTTGCATACCAGGTGCCAGGAGAAAGATGGGTTTCTCTGTGGGTCTTCAGCTGGAGCAGAAATGGACATTGGAATCACCTGGTGCACAAGAATCCAATTCTCCAAGGTCCTTCTGTCTTCTGTGCAAACAAAGTAGGCAAGTTGAATGGAGAGTGGAAAACATCACTGCCTCTGTATTGATTGGAGTTATTTATTTTTATTTTTTTATTTTTATTTTTTTAATAAATTTATTTTTTATTGGTGTTCAATTTACCAACATACAGAATAACACCCAGTGCTCATCCCGTCAAGTGCCCCCCCTCAGTGCCCATCACCCATTCACCCCTACTCCCTGCCCTCCTCCCCTTCCACCACCCCTAGTTCATTTCCCAGAGTTAGGAGTCTTTATGTTCTGTATCCCTTTCTGATATTTCCCACACATTTCTTCTCCCTTCCCTTATATTCCCTTTCACTATTATTTATAGTCCCCAAATGAATGAGAACATATAATGTTTGTCCTTCTCCGATTGACTTACTTCACTTAGCATAATACCCTCATTTCCATCCATGTTGAAGCAAATGGTGGGTATTTGTCGTTTCTAATGGCTGAGGAATATTCCATTGTATACATAAACCACATCTTCTTTATCCATTCATCTTTCGATGGACACCGAGGCTCTTCCACAGTTTGGCTATTGTGATCTGAGTTATTTTTATTTATTTATTTATTTATTTATTTATTTATTTATGTATATTTTTTATTGGAGTTCGATTTTCCAACATATAGTATATAACACTCAGTTCTGAGTTATTGTTGGTGGTATGAATCTGTGCAATATCTGCAAGGGTGAGAATTACTTTTGTTTCACTATTTTGGTAAGAGGCATTTCCAGCACTTTCCACCTGGCCTTTCCTTCACTGAATCTCTTACATCACAGGTTAGAAAACCAGTGCTCGCTGTTGAGGATGTTTGTATGGTCTAAGGATCCCAAAACTAGAGAAATGACTACAAGAAAGGTCCAAGGAGCCACTAACCACACCTCCTCCTTATGCCTCAACTCTCACTGGCCTGCTCAGACATCAGTGGTTTGGGGGTCTCCAGAAATAATTGAATATTTAACAAAATGGTAAGATCAACAATGCACATTTTAGTTAAAAAAGAAAAGAAAAGAAAAATCCATAGGAGACAATAGATTACTATTTCACTAATAAAGAAGGCAATGGCATTGGTTTTATTTATTTATTTATTTATTTAGAGAGATGGAGCAAGATGGCGGAAGAGTAGGGTCTCCAAATCACCTGTCTCCACCAAACTACCTAGAAAACCTTCCAATCATCCTGAAAATCTATGAATTCGGCCTGAGAATTAAAGAGAGAACACCTGGAATGCAACAGTGAGTTCGCGCTTCTATCAAGGTAGGAAGACGGGGGAAAAAGAAGTAAAGAAACAAAGGCCTCCAAGGGGGAGGGGCCCCGCGAGGAGCCGGGCTGAGGCCGGGGCGAGTGTCCCCAGGACAGGAGAGCCCCGTCCCGGAGGAGCAGGAGCTGCACCAACCTTCCCGGGCGGAAAGGGGCTCACAGGGAGGTGGAGCAGGACCCAGGAGGGCGAGGATGCCCTCGGGCTCCCCGGGACAGTAACAGCAACTGCGTGCCCAGGAGACTGCCCCGAGCTCCCTAAGGGCTGCAGCGCGCACGGCGGGACCCGGAGCAGCTCGGGGGGCTCGGGGGCGGCTCCGCGGAGGGGGCTGCGCGGCCCCGGGAGCAGCTCGGCTGGGCTCGGGCAGAGGAAGAGGCTCCGTGCAGAGGGGCCTGCGCGGTTCCAGGAGCAGCTTGGAGGGGCTCGGGCGGCGGCTCCGCGGAGGGGGTTGCGCGGCCCGGGAGCGCGAATCCACCAGCGCAGGCTCCGGAGCACAGGGCGCCGGGACACAGCCCAGGATCCGGCCTCCCCCCGGGACAGGCAGAGGCCGGGAGGGCCCAGGACAGCGAGGACGCTCCTGCCCCAGCTGAGCAGATCAGCGGCCCCGCCCCGGAGCCTCCAGGCCCTGCAGACAGAGTTCCTGCCGGAGCTGAATCCAGGTTCCAGAGCTGCCCCGCCACTGGGGCTGTTCCTCCTGCGGCCTCACGGGGTAAACAACCCCCACTGAGCCCTGCACCAGGCAGGGGCACAGCAGCTCCCCCAACTGCTAACACCTGAAAACCAGCACAACAGGCCCCTCCCCCAGAACACCAGCTAGACTGACAACTTCCAGGAGAAGCCAAGGGACTTAAAGAACACAGAATCAGAAGATACTCCCCGGTGGTTCTTTTTTTTTTTTTTTTTGGTGTTTTTTTTCTTTTTTTGTTTTTTGTTTTTTGTTTTTTGTTTGTTTTGTTTTGCTTTTTGATTTGTTTCCTTCCCCCACCCCCCCTTTTTTTTTCTCCTTTCTTTTTCTTTCTCTTTTTCTTCTTTTTTTTTCTTTCGTTTTTTTTCTCTTCCCTTTTGTTTTTCTCTTTCTCTTTTCTTTCCTTCTTTCTCTCCTCTCTTTTTCTCTTTTTCCCAATACAACTTGCTTTTGGCCACTCTGCACTGAGCAAAATGACTAGAAGGAAAACCTCACCTCAAAAGAAAGAATCAGAAACAGTCCTCTCTCCCACAGAGTTACAAAATCTGGATTACAATTCAATGTCAGAAAACCAATTCAGAAGCACTATTATACAGCTACTGGTGGCTCTAGAAAAAAGTATAAAGGACTCAAGAGACTTCATGACTGCAGAATTTAGAGCTAATCAGGCAGAAATTAAAAATCAATAGAATGAGATGCAATCCAAACTAGAAGTCCTAACGACGAGGGTTAACGAGGTGGAAGAACGAGTGAGTGACATAGAAGACAAGTTGATAGCAAAGAGGGAAACTGAGGAAAAAAGAGACAAACAATTAAAAGACCATGAAGATAGATTAAGGGAAATAAACGACAGCCTGAGGAAGAAAAACCTACGTTTAATTGGGGTTCCCGAGGGCGCCGAAAGGGACAGAGGGCCAGAATATGTATTTGAACAAATTCTAGCTGAAAACTTTCCTAATCTGGGAAGGGAAACAGGCATTCAGATCCAGGAAATAGAGAGATCCCCCCCTAAAATCAATAAAAACCGTTCAACACCTCGACATTTAATTGTGAAGCTTGCAAATTCCAAAGATAAGGAGAAGATCCTTAAAGCAGCAAGAGACAAGAAATCCCTGACTTTTATGGGGAGGAGTATTAGGGTAACAGCAGACCTCTCCACAGAGACCTGGCAGGCCAGAAAGGGCTGGCAGGATATATTCAGGGTCCTAAATGAGAAGAACATGCAACCAAGAATACTTTATCCAGCAAGGCTCTCATTCAAAATGGAAGGAGAGATAAAGAGCTTCCAAGACAGGCAGCAACTAAAAGAATATGTGACCTCCAAACCAGCTCTGCAAGAAATTTTAAGGGGGACTCTTAAAATTCCCCTTTAAGAAGAAGTTCAGTGGAACAGTCCACAAAAACAAAGACTGAATAGATATCATGATGACACTAAACTCATATCTCTCAATAGTAACTCTGAATGTGAACGGGCTTAATGACCCCATCAAAAGGCGCAGGGTTTCAGACTGGATAAAAAAGCAGGACCCATCTATTTGCTGTCTACAAGAGACTCATTTTAGACAGAAGGACACCTACAGCCTGAAAACAAAAGGTTGGAGAACCATTTACCATTCGAATGGTCCTCAAAAGAAAGCAGGGGCAGCCATCCTTATATCAGATAAACTAAAATTTACCCCAAAGACTGTAGTGAGAGATGAAGAGGGACACTATATCATACTTAAAGGATCTATTCAACAAGAGGACTTAACAATCCTCAATATATATGCTCCGAATGTGGGAGCTGCCAAATATATAAATCAATTATTAACCAAAGTGAAGAAATACTTAGATAATAATACACTTATACTTGGTGACTTCAATCTAGCTCTTTCTATACTCGATAGGTCTTCTAAGCACAACATCTCCAAAGAAACGAGAGCTTTAAATGATACACTGGACCAGATGGATTTCACAGATATCTACAGAACTTTACATCCAAACTCAACTGAATACACATTCTTCTCAAGCGCACATGGAACTTTCTCCAGAATAGACCACATATTGGGACACAAATCGGGTCTGAACCGATACCAAAAGATTGGGATTGTCCCCTGCATATTCTCGGACCATAATGCCTTGAAATTAGAACTAAATCACAACAAGAAGTTTGGAAGGACCTCAAACACGTGGAGGTTAAGGACCATCCTGCTAAAAGATAAAAGGGTCAACCAGGAAATTAAGGAAGAATTAAAAAGATTCATGGAAACTAATGAGAATGAAGATACAACCGTTCAAAATCTTTGGGATGCAGCAAAAGCAGTCCTAAGGGGGAAATACATCGCAATAGAAGCATCCATTCAAAAACTGGAAAGAACTCAAATACAAAAGCTAACCTTACACATAAAGGAGCTAGAGAAAAAACAGCAAATAGATCCTACACCCAAGAGAAGAAGGGAGTTATTTATTTATTTATTTATTTATTTTTGGCATTGGTTTTAAATGAGGGGAGCAAAGTGCTGAAAAGCCTGTGTGCAGGGAACAGTGGCTCTGCCCACTTTCAACTTCCTACACACTTTCCAAAAACTGAATGTGGAATGTGCATGAGGCACAGCTCATACATCTTCCTCTCTGGAGAAACAGACTCTATTGGAAAGAACTCCTTATGGCCATTTCTCCTACTCAGAAGTTCATACTCTATGACTTCCCATTTTAGAGTGGATACCAGATCTGAATCTGCCTTTCTTGTTATCTGCGCTCCCATCTCTCCTGAATTGCCACCCAAGGCTCCCCTTCACCTACACATCCAACATAATCTCAGCTGGTGTCTAGGACCTTCATGGAAGTGACTACCTTTGCATTTCAAACTGATTTTATGCTAGTTACACATTCACTGTCTCTCCCTGCCTCATAAATAATTATCCCTGATAGGGTAAGGGGTGTATCTGAGAATTTGTTATAATGATTCCGTAGACAAGCAGGAGTTAGGCAATAACTTAAGCAATAATTCCCATGGAATTCTAAGCCACATCTTCTCATTGCTGAATCATGAGCACACTTCACACTGTGCTCCAGCATGTAAAACACAATAAACGAACATTTACAAGCAAATAACTACATTATTAATGATTGGTTTTAATAATTGCTTAATTGATCACCAGTGCTTAATTTAAGAGTATTTATTAATGAAGAGTAAATTGATAACATACCATTGAGAAGATAATTTGAGGGGAATTTTAAAGAGGAATTCAAGGCTCATTCTAAAAGTACAAAATGATATCATAAAGACATGACTCACTTTCCTTCCCTGCAATGTAAAGCAGAGCAGGGTGGTGAGTTTTGCAACCTCAGTGACTTTCCTGCCTGTCCCAACTGTACGGAGAGGTGGGGGGTGGGGGGAGACAGAGCCTGGAAGACCACACTGAGCAACAGGATGCATGAGTAGGCATCCATTAATCTCTCAGCCCAGCCACATTTCAACACTGACACTTTACCAGAAGCAGAACAGCTACTTCCTCATTTGTCAACTCTGTACTGGTCCCAAATAAGATGTGGACTTCTCCTTTTTCAGAAAACCATTTCTACCTGTCATAAGTGCACAGTTCTGCATTTCAGGAAATGTCCAAATGTGCCATCGAGTGAAAGAAAAGTGACCAGTGCCTGGTTCAGAGCTGGACATTCAGAAGATTTGTGGGTCATGCCCAGGTCACCACTTCTCCCCACACTTGTGTGGTTTGTGTGCATCACCAGAGCATGGAATCCAATCTGTATTAATGAAGTTTAACACAAGTGCACCTTGGGTGCCTTTCTTACAGCTGTTGGTTATGGCTAGAGTGGTGAGTGGAGATGACCCAGGGCTGGAAAGGGGGAGTCTCGGCAGAGGAAGAAACCATGATGCATACAGAAGAGCTTTGTCCAAGGATACCTCACGCTTAGATTCAGGCTGTGTGTTTTGGGGTGGAATACCTCTCCAGCGACATTGTCCATATTTTTCCTTATGGGTGATTTTTGCTTTCATAACTTGGTTAATTTTCCATTCCTCACGTTTCTTCACAATAAAGTTTCCATTTGTCTTTTGTAATTGATAATCGATTCATGGAGAGATACTTTGAGTGTGTACATATCATGCTGCCCATTAAACTTCCACTTAGATAATTCTATCAGCCACTGACCATTATGCTAAAGCAAACACCTTCTCTTTCCCCCAAGTGAATTATTTGCTATAAAAATAATACCGTTAATGGCATCTCACTGCTTTTACGTACTTGGGAAACATGGCTGATGCTTCTTGTATTTCTCCCATAATAAGCGAAACCATCTAAGCTTTCTGATTTCCCTACGTCTCCATATTGACATCTGGTGTTCTTCCAGCACCATTTTTTCTTCCCTTTACTATTTCCTCTTTTCATTTAAAATTCCACCCTAAAATTCACTGTATATAAAGATAGCTTTTTTGCAAAAAAAAAAAAAAAAAAAAGAAAAAGAAAAGAAACTAGACCCCTGTTTAACACCATACACAAAAATACACCTAAAATTGATTAAAGACCTTGATGTGAGACCTGAAACCATAAAAATCCTAGAAGACAACACAGGCAGTAATTATTCTGAAATTGGACATAGCAACATTTTTCTAGATATGTGTCCTCAGGCAAGAGAAACAAAAGCAAAATTAAACTACTGGGACTACATCAAAATAAAAACTTTGTGCATAGCAAAGAAAATCATCAAAAATAAAAAGGCAGGGGCACCTGGGTGGCTCAGTGGTTGAGCATCTGCCTGTGACTCAGGTCATGATCCTGGGGTCCTGGGATCGAGTCCTTCATCATAATACCCCCAGGGAGCCTTTCTCCCTCTGTCAATGTCTCTGCCTCTCTCTGTGTGTCTCTTATGAATAAATAAATGAAATCTTTTAAAATAAATAAGTAAATAACAAAAAATAAATAAAATGAAATAAAAAGGCAACTTATGAGATGGGAAACAATATTTGCAAATGGCATATTTGATAAGGGGTTAATATCCAAAATATATAAAGAACTTCTACAACTCAACACCAAAAAAAAAAAAATACAAATAATCCAATTAAAATGGGCAGAGAACCTGAATAGGCTTTTTCAAAGAAGACATCCAGGGGCTCTAGGGTGGCTTAGTAAGTTAAGTATCTGCCTTCGGTTCAGGTCATGATCCCAGGCTTCTGGGATTGAGTCTCATATCAGGTCCCCTCCTTAGCGGGGAGCCTGCTTCTCCTTCTCCTTGTGCTATTCCCCCTGCTTGTTCTCTCTCAAATAAATAAATAAATAAATAAATAAATAAATAAATAAATATTATTCATGAGCAACACACACACACAGAGAGAGAGAGGCAGAGACACAGGCAGAAGGAGAAGCAGGCTCCCTGTGCAGGGAGCCCAATGTGGGACTCAATCCCAGGATTTCAGGACCACACCCTGGACGGAAGGCAGGCACTAAACTGCTGAGCCACCCAGGGATCCCCAAATAAACAAAATCTTAAAAACAAACAAAGACAACCAGGAGGCCACCAGACATATGAATATATGTGCAACATCACTCATCATTAGGGAAATGTCAATCAAAACCACAGTGAAATATCACTTTACATCTGCCAGAATGGCTAGAGTGAAAAAGACAAGAAACAACAAGAGTTGCTGAGGAATGTGGAGAAAAAGGAACCCTCCTACACTGCTGGTGTGATTGCAAACTGGTGCAGCCACTCTGGAAAACAGTAAGGAGGTTTCTCAAAAAAATTAAAATATAATACCATAGGATCCAATAATTCCACTACTGAGTATTTACCCAAAGAAAACAAAAACACTAATTTGAAGAGACATATTCATTCCTGGGGCATCTGAGTGGCTCAGTTCATTAAGTGGCCAACTCTGGATTTCAGTTCAGGGCATGATCTTGGAGTCATGAGATCAAGCCACAGTTCAGGCTCCAAGCTCAGTGAGGTTTCTGCTTGAGATTCTTTCTCTCTCCCTCTCCTTCTGCCCCTCTCTCTGCCTGCTTGTTCTCACTCTCCTTCTCTAAAATACATAAAATAAATCTTAAAAAAACATATTCACCCATATGTTTACAGCAGCATTATTTACAATAGTCAAGATATGGAAGGAACTCAAGTATGGATGAAGAAAATGTGATGTACATGTACATATACACATAATGGAATATTACCCAGGCTTGAAAAGGATGAGATCTTGCCATTTGTGACAGCATGGATGGACCTAGAGGGTATCACGCTAAGTAAAATAAGTCAGATAGAGAAAGACAAATGTCATGATTTCACTCATATGCAGAATCTAAAAACCAAAACAAATTAATAAACAAACAAAAAGCAGAATCATATCTTTAAATACAGAGAACAAATAGATGGTTGCCAGAGGGGAGCTGAATGCAGGGGGATGGGCTGAAAGGGTGAAAGGGAGTGGGGGGAGGTACAGGCTTCCAGTTATGAAATTAGTAAGTCATTAAAATTAAAGGCTTAGTACAGGGAATATGGTTAATGATACTGTGATAACGTTGTGTGATGACAGATGGTAGCTACACTTAGGGTGAGCACAGCCTAACGTACAGAGAAGTTGAATCGCTTTGTTGTGCACCTGACATTAATGTAATATTGTATGTCAGCTATACTCCAATTAAAAAAAGAATATAGGGCAGCCCCGGTAGCGCAGCGGTTTAGCGCCGCCTACAGCCCAGGGCGTGATCCTGGAGACCCTGGATCGAGTCCCACATCGGGCTCTCTGTATGATGCCTGCTTCTCCCTCTGCCTATGTCTCTGCCTCTTTCTCTCTCTCTGACTCTATGAATAAATAAATAAAATCTTTAAAAAAATAAAAAAGAATATAAATGTCTCTTGTTCTGTACAGTGGTAAACAGCTCCATGTTGAGATGAACTTGAGTTTGCTTAGCCCAATTTCCCAATATTTCACAAGTACAAATAATACTTCAATTAGTAGCCTTGAGATATATCTTTTCACATTTTTGGCAGGAATTTCCTGAGGCAAAAGCATAATTTCCACATGTTGTTTGGTAAATAATGATAATTCTCCTAAATGTGAATTGTCCAATTTTTTTTTTTACACAAAAGAGCAAGTCTTTTATTTTAAGGAAATTGGTATTTCCCAAAGGTATAGAACTTTGAGGGTCTGGGTGGCTATGTATTTTGATAAATACTAGAATTAGACTAGAAATTTTAATTTACTATCTAAAATGCAACAGTGCTTTTGACACACGCCAGCTTTTCATGTGACCATGTTCCAATTTTGCATTCCTATCAACAATATAAGAGCATTTCTGTTTATTCTCAAATTTGTAAGAGCAAGTTGGAAAGCTTCTTTGTTTTTGCCAAATAGAAAAAATAACATTTCAGTTTAGTTTAAATTTGCATTTACTTAAGTAGAAGTAAATCTGAACGGATTTTCACGCGTTAAAGTGCCATTCTATTTTTTTATTGGAAAATATTAAAATTAGTTTGGAAAAAATAGAGCATATTGTGAAAAACATGTATTGGATTATTCCTTTTGTAATTGTAGGGTAAAAATATTCTGGATATTTATTTTTTGATCATTTTTAATTTTTTATGTTTTTATGTTTTAGGTTTTTAAAAAACATTTTATAATTGTCAACATAGTGTTATATTGGTTGCAGGTGTACAATATTGTACACAGCACAATACAGTGACATGATCTTCACAAGTGTCATTTTAATCTTTTTAAAAATTTCCTATTGAAGGTATCCCTGGGTGGCTCAGCGGTTTAGGGCCTGCCTTTGGCCCAGTGCACGATCCTGGAGACCGGGGATCGAGTCCCTTGTCGAGTCCCGCGTCGGGTTCCCGACATGGAGCCTGCTTCTTCCTCTACCTGTGTCTCTGCCTCTCTCTCTCTCTCCCTCTCAATCTGTCTATCATAAATAAATAAATAAATCTTTAAAAAATTTTTCCTGTTGATCCCAGGACTCTGGGATCATAACCTGAACTGAAAGCAGATGCTTCACTTTCACCAACTGAGCCACCCAGGTGCCCCTCTAATTATATTAAGAGAAACATTTATTTTTTATATTTTCCCCCAGCTTTATTGAGGTATAATTAGCAGATAACTGAGTTATTTCTTTGTTTAAATTTTTTATTGGAGTTCCATTTGCATAACACCCAGTGCTCATCCCGCCAAGTGCCCCCCTCGGTGCCCATCACCCAGTCACCCCCACCCCCCCCCCCACCTCCCTTTCCACCACCCCTTGTTCGTTTCCCAGAGTTAGGAGTCTCTCATGTTCTTTCTCCCTTTCTGATATGTCCCACTCATTTTTTCTCCTTTCCCCTTTATTCCCTTTCACTATTTTTTATATTCCCGAAATGAATGAAACCATATAATGTTTGTCCTCCGATTGACTTATTTCACTCAGCATAATACCCTCCAGTTCCATCCACATCGAAGCAAATGGTGGGTATTTGTCGTTTCTAATGGCTGAGGAATATTCCATTGTATACATAAACCACATCTTTATCCATTCATCTTTCGATGGACATCGAGGCTCCTTCCACAGTTTGGCTATTGTGGACGTTGCTGCTATAAACATTGGGGTGCAGGTGTTCCAGCGTTTCATTACATCTGTATCTTTGGGGTAAATCCCCAGCAGAGCAATTGCTGGGTCATTGAGCAATTTTTAACTCTTTGAGGAACCTCCACTCAGTTTTTAACTCATTGAGCATATTTTTAACTCTTTGAGGAACCTCCACTCAGTTTTCCAGAGTGGCTGCACCAGTTCACATTCCCACCAGCAGTGGTTCCACACAAATCTTAAGATGATTTGTTCCAACTCTCTGAAGAAAGTCCATGGTATTTTGATAGGGATTGCATTAAACGTGTAAATTGCCCTGGGTAGCATTGTCATTTTCACAATATTAACTGTTCCAATCCATGAGTATGGAATGTTTTTCCATCTCTTTACATCTTCCTCATTTTCTTTCAGAAGTGTTCTGTAGTTTTTAGGGTATAGATCCTTTATCTCTTTGGTTAGGTTTATTCCTAGGGATCTATCTTATGCTTTTGGGTGCAATTGTAAATGGGATTGACTCCTTAACTCCTCTTTCCTCAATCTCATTGTTAGTGTAGAGAAATGCCACCGATTTCTGGGCATTGATTTTGTATCCTGCCACATTGCCGAATTGCTATATGAGATATAGCAATCTTGGGGTGGAGTCTTTTGGGTTTTCTATGTAGTATCATGCCATCTGTGAAGAGGGAGAGTTTGACTTCTTCTTTGCCAATTTGAATGCCTTTGATTTCTTTTTGTTGTCTGATTGCTGAGGCTAGGACTTCTAATACTATGTTGAATAGCAGTGGTGAGAGTGGACATCCTTGTGGTATTCCTGATCTTAGGGGGAAGGTTCTGAGTGTTTTCCCATTGAGAATGATATTCGCTGTGGGTTTTTCATAAATGGCTTTAAGATGTTAAGGAATGTTCCCTCTAAACCTACACTTCGAAGAGTTTTAATCAGGAATGGATTCTGTATTTTGTCAAGTGCTTTCTCTGCATCTACTGAGAGGATCATATGTTTCTTGTTTTTTCTCTTGTTGATGTGATCTATCACGTTGATTATTTTACGAGCGTTGAACCACCCAGGGATAAATCCTACTCAGTCATGGTGAATAATCTTCTTAATGTGCTGCTGGATCCTATTGGCTAGCATCTTGTTGAAAATTATTGCATCCGTGTTCATCAGGGATATTGGTTGATAATTCTCCTTTTTGTTGGAGTGTTTGGTTTTGGGATCAAGGTAATGCTTAACTCATAAAATGAGTTTGGAAGTATTCCCTCCCTTTCTATCCTTCAAAACAGCTTTAGTAGACTAAGTATTGTTTCTTCTTTTTTTCTCATTAAACTTTTGTTTTAATGGGTCTCAAAATTCTGTGACAGATTTTTGGTCAAGTTATTTCCATTAAAAAGTACTGATTTTAAAAACTAATAACTTAAAACTGCCACACATGCACACACAAAAAACAAATGATCCACAAAACATTCTCCTTTCCTTCTGAAGGTTTTATGATGCTTTGTTATCATTAACCACTCTTTTACTATTAAACTTAAATGGCCAATTGACACAAACAGTTCTGAGACCATTCTTCCGCCACCGATTAAGACTGGGGTAGCAGGTATTGGGGATAATATTCATTTAGCCTTCTGAGCTTTCTGGGAAGACTTGGTAACTTTGCCAGCTCCAGCTGCCTTCCTGTCCACTGCCTTGATGACACCCACAGCAACTGTCTGTCTCCTGTCACAAACAGCAAAACAGCCATGAGGAGGATAGTCAGAGAAGCTCTCAACGCACATAGGTTTGCCAGGAACCATATCAACAATGGCAGCATCCCCAGATTTCAAGAACTTGGGACCATCTTCCAGCTTTTTTCCAGAACGATGATCTATCTTCTCCTTCAGCTCAGCAAACTTGCAAGCAATGTGAGCTGTGTGACAATCCAGCACAGATGCATATCCAGCACTGATCTGGCCTGGATGGTTCAGGATATCACCTGAGCCATGAAGCCAGCTGCTTCCATTGGTGCGTCATTTTTGCTGTCACCAGCCACATTGTCACAACGAACATCTTTGACAGATACCTTCTTGACATTGAAGCCCACATTGTCCCCAGAAAGAGCCTCACTCAAAGCTTCATGGTGCATTTCAACAGACTTTACTTCAGTTGTAACATTGACCAGAGCAAAGGTGACCACCATGCCAGGCTTAAGAACACCAGTCTCCACTCGACCCACTGGGACAGCACCAATACCACCAATTTTGTAGACGTCCTGGAGAGGCAGATGCAAGGTCTTATTAGTTGGATGAGTTGGTGGCAGAATGCAATCCAGAGCTTCAAACAGTGTGGTTCCAGTGGCATTCCCATCTTTACGGGTGACTTTCCATCCCTTGAACCAAGGCATGTTAGCACTTGGCTCCAGCATGTTGTCACCATTCCAACCAGAAACTGGCACAAATACTACTGTGTCGGGGTTGTAGCCAATTTTCTTAATGTAGGTGCTGACTTCCTTAATGATTTCCTTGTATCTCTTCTGGCTGTAGGGTGGTTCAGTGGAATCCAATTTGTTAACACCAACAATTAGTTGTTTTACACCCAGTGTGTAAGCCAGAAGGGCATGCTCACGGGTCTGCACATTCTTGGAGATACCTGCTTCAAATTCACCAACACCAGCAACAACGATCAGGACAGCACAGTAAGCCTGAGATGTGCCTGTAATCATGTTTTTGATAAAGTCTCTGTGTCCTGGGGCATCAGAGATGGTCACATAATACTTGCTGGTCTCGAATTTCCACAGGGAGATATCAATGGTGATACCATGTTCACATTCAGCTTTCAGTTTATCCAAGACCCAGGCATACTTGAAAGGGTCTTTTCCCATCTCAACAGCCTCCTCAAATTTTTTGATAGTTCTTTTGTCGATTCCACCACATTTGTAGATCAGATGGCCAGTAGTGGTAGACTTGCCCGAATCTATGTGTCCAATGACGATGATGTTGATGTGAGTCTTTCCCATTTTGGTGTAGGTTTAGTGGTGGTTTTCATGACACCTGTGTTCTGGCGGCAAACCCACTGCAAAAAAAGGGTATTGTTTCTTCTTTAAACGTTTGATAGAGTTCCCTTGAGAAGCCATCTGGCCCTGGACTTTTGTGCCTTGGGAGGTTTTTGATGATTGCTTCAATTTCCTCCGTGGTTATTGGCCTGTTCAGGCTTTCTATTTCTTCCTGTTTCAGTTTTGGTAATTTGTGGCTTTCCAGAAATGCATCCATTTCTTCCAGATTGCCTAACTTGTTGGCATATTGCTGCTCTTAACTTATATTAAAAACATAATATATTTTTTCAGATTAAGATTTTTAAAATTTTTTAAATTGGAACTAAATTTGCCAACATATAGCATAACACCCAGTGCTCATCCCGCCAAGTGCCCCCCTCAGTGCCCATCACCCAGTCACCCCACCCCCTGCCCACTTCCCCTTCCACTACCCCTTCCTTGTTCATTTCCCAGAGCTAGGTGTCTCTCATGTTTTGTCACACTCGCTGATATTTTCACTCATTTTCTCTCCTTTCCCTTTATTCCCTTTCACTAATTTTTATATTCCCCAAATAAATGAGACCATATAATGTTTGTCCTTTTCTGATTGACTTATTTCACTCAGCACAATACCCTCTAGGGGGTATTTCCACGTCAAAGGAAATAGTGGGTATTTTAAAATCGTTTGCATTTCCTTGGTATTGGTTGTGATCTCTCCTCTTTCACTCATTATATTATTAATTTGAGTCTTTTCTTTTTAATAAGGCTGGCTAGTGGGGCAGCCCAAGTGGCTCAGCAGTTTAACGCTGCCTTCAGCCCAGGGCCTGATCCTGGAGACCTGGGATTGAGTCCTGCATCAGGTTCCCTGCGTGGAGCCTGCTTCTCCCTCTGCCTGTGTCTCTGCCAATCTCTTTCTCTCTCTCTCTCTCTCTCTCTCTCTGTACTCTGTACTCTCATGAATAAATAAATAAAAATCTTTAAAAAACTAAGGCTGGCTAGTGGTTTATCTATCTTATTAATTCTTTCAAAGAACCAATTCCTGGTTTTGTTAAACTGTTCTACAGTTCCTCTTATCTCTATTTCATTGAATTCTGCTCTAATTTTTATTATCTCTCTTCTGCTTGGTGTAGGCTTTACTTGCTGTTCTTTCTCCAATTCCTTTAGGTGCGAGATTAGCTTGTGTAGTTGAGTTTTTTCCAATTTTTTGAGGGAGGCTTGTATTGTGATGTATTTCCTTCTCAGGACCACTTTTGCCATATCCCAACGATTTTGAACGGTTGTATCTTCATTTTCATTAGTTTTCATGAATCTTTTTTTTAAGATTTTATTTATTTATGAGAGAGAGAGAGGCAGAGACACAGGCAGAGGGAGAAGCAGACTCCATGAAGGGAGCCCCACACGGGACTTGATCCTGGGACTCCAGGATCACACCCTGGACCAAAGGCAGGCGCTAAACCGCTGCGCCATCCAAGGATCCCCTCCATGAATCTTTTTAATTCTTCTCTAATTTCTTGGTTGATCCATTTATCTTTCAAATAGATGCTCTTTAACCTCCATGTGTTTGAGTTTCTTCCAAATTTCTTCTTATGATTGAGCTCTAGTTTCAAAGCATTGTGGTCTGAAAATATGGAAGATACAATCGCAATCTTTTGGTATCAGTTGAGACCTGATTTGTGACCCAGTATGTAGTCTATTCTGGAGAAAGTTCCATGTGCACTTGAGAAGAATGTGTATTCAGTTGCGTTCAGATGGAATGTTCAGTATATATCTGTGAAACCTATCTGGTCCAGTGTATCATTTAAGGCTCTTGTTTCTTTGGTGATGTTGTGCTTAGAATATCTGTCATTTGCAGAAAGTGCCATGTTGAAGTCTCCTACCATTAGTGTATTATTATCTAAGTATGTCTTTACTTTGGTTATTAATTGATTGATATACTTTGGCAGCTCCCACAATAGGGCTATAAATATTCATGATTGTTAGGTCTTCTTGTTGGATAGATCCTTTAAGTATGATATAGTGTCCCTTTTCATCTCTTACTACAGTCTTTGGGATAAACTTTAATTTATCTGATATGAGGATTGCTACCCTGCTTTCTTTTGAGGACCATTTGAATGGTAATTGTTTGTAAATGGTTTTTCAACCCTTCATTTTCAGGCTGGAGGTGTCCTAAGGTCTAAAATGAGTCTCTTGTAGGCAAGATAGAGATGGGTTTTTCTTTTATATTCAGTCAAATACCCTTCATCTCTTGATGGGATCATTTAGCCCATTTGTGTTCATAGTAACTATTGAAAGATATGAATTTAGTATTCATACTAATCATACGATGATTTTAGTCATCGTATTACCTATACAGTCCCTGTTTTTGTGTATTGTTTCTTTGGGCTCCCTCTTTCTTTCACAAGGTTCCCCTTAATATCTATTGCAGAGCTGGTTGGGTAGTCAAATATTCTTTCAGTTTCTCTCTATCCTGGAATCTCTTTATCTCTCCTTCTATTCCGAATGACAGCCCTGCTGGATAAAGCATTCTTGGCTGCATGTTTTTCTCATTTAGTACCCTGAATGTATCATGCCAGCCCTTTCTGGCCTGCCAGGTCTCTGTGAAGAGGTCTCCTGGTTTTTTTTTTTAATTAATTTATTTTTTATTGGAGTTCAATTTGCCAACGTATAGCATAACACCCAGTGCTCATCCCATCAAGTGCTCCCCTCAGTGCCCATCACCCAGTCACCCCCACCCCCCGCCCACCTCCCTTTCCACCACCCCTTGTTAGTTTCCCAGAGTAAGGAGTAAGAGGTCTCCTGTTAATCTGATATTTCCCCCCATATTAGTTAAGAATCTCTTGTCTTGCACTACTTAAAGAATTTTCTCTTTATCTTTGAAATTTGCAAGTTTCACTATTAAATGTCGAGGTGTTAAATGGTTTTATTGTTTTTTGGGGGAAAAACAATAAAACCATTTATTGGATCTGAATGCCTGTTTCCTTCCCCAGATTTGGGAAGTTCTCAGCTATGATTTGTTCAAATACACTTTGTGGTTCTCTGTGTGTGTGTGTCTCTCTGTGTCTCTCTGTGTCTCTGTCTCTGTCTCTCTCTCTTTCAATCTCTTCTGGACCCCAATTAGACGTGTATTCATCCTTCTAAACCTATGGTTTATTTCACTAAGCCTTTCCTCATGGCCTCTTACTTGTTTTTCTCTTTTTTTCTCAGCTTCCTTCATTACCATTACCTTGTCTTCTATGTCACTCAGTCTCTCTTCCACCTCATTAACTCTAGCAGTCGGAATATCCAGTTTGGATTGCATCTCAGTTAAACTATTTTTAGTTTTGGCCTAATTTTATCTCGATTTTGCAGTAACGAAGTCTCTAGAATCCTTTACGCTTTTATCCAGAACCACCAGTAACTTTATAATTGTACTTCTGAATTAAATTTCTGACATCGTACATAAATCTAAATTCTGTAACTCTGTGGCAGAGAGTATGTTTCCAGTTCTTCCTTTGTGGTGAATTCTTCCTTCTAGTCATTTAGTCCAGTGCAAAGTGACTGTATGAGTGGACTGAGTCAAAAATATCAACCACAACCTAAGTAAAATACATCCTAGTGATTCTGAAGAGGCCAGAGACTAGAAAATAAAAGAAAACAAGAACAGAATGAAATAAAACAAAAGGACCCCTAAAGTGAAAAACTAATTTTAAAACGAAGTATTAAAAATAAAAATCCAAAAACCAAAAAGAAAGAAGAAAAAAGAAAGAAAAGTTAAAGAAAAGAGGACAGAACATAAAGACTCCTAACTCTGGGAAACGAACTAGGGGTGATGGAAGGGGAGGAGGGTGGGGGTGGGGGTGAATGGGTGACAGGCACTGAGGGGGGCACTTGATGGGATGAGCACTGGGTGTTATTCAGTATGTTGGCAAATTGAACACCAATAAAAAATAAATTTATAAAAAAAAAGGATAAAGAGAAGAGAAAAAAGGGGAAGATGGATGGTGGTGGTTACAAAGTTGTAGTGGAGAGAGAATGTAGTCTCCCTGAGGGGTCCCCCTCCCTGAGGGGTCCTAGTGGGTGATCCTCTTGGTTCTGAGTGTACTTTGTTCTGTATGTTAGATGATGCTCAATCCCAAATTTATATAAACCAGCAATACTTATATAAAGCCCCCAAGATTGACCACAAAAACAAAACAAGTTAAAAGTGGGGGGCAGAGTGGGAAGGAAAAAAGAATATAATCTCACAGAATGAACCAACACGGTGTTCCACCTAGTTCTGGGTGTATGTTGGTCATGTTTTAGAAGATACTACCTTCCACCATTGTAAAACAAAACGAGGCAGAAAAAAACCAAAACAAATACCTATATCTTATATATCAACCAAAACTAAATTGAATACATTGAAGGGAAGTCAGAAGTGAAAAATATATCTAAGACATATAATTGTAGAAATATGAAAGTCAAAAAGGAAAAAACTTAAAAATGGAGAGCTGGTAAAATATTGTAGTTAAGGTGAGAAAGAGAAAATATTGGAAGTTTTTAGTCTGATAAACAAATGAGTCATAACAGAAAAAGACTCTGGGAAATGAACAGGGGGTGGTGGAAAGGGAGGTGGGCGGGGGGTCGGGGTGACTGGGTGACAGGCACTGAGGGGGGCACTTGATGGGATGAGCACTGGGTATTATGCTGTATGTTGGCAAATTGAACTCCAATAAAAAGAAAAGAAAAGAAAAGAAAAGAAAAGAAAAGAAAAGAAAAGAAAAGAAAAGAAAAGAAAAGAAAAAGACCCTCTAGTTCTATATATTATTTTCCCTCAGTCCTGGATTTTTCCAGGGCTGTTTGGTCAATAAACTTGGTCTTCCGTTGTTCTTCCAGCAGTTCTTCTGGGGGAAGGGTCTGCTGTGCTGATTCTTAGGTGTCTGCTCCTGGGTGAGATGACCCGCCCCTTGCCAGGTGCCCAGCTCAGTGTGAGCTGTTCATCCTGTGAAGCCTTTGTTCCCTAGAGGCCCCGCCTCTTCCAGGCACAAGGTGAAACAAAGAGGAAAAACAATGGTGGCGGCCAGATTTCCCTCTCTGTAGTCCAGCTCCCCGGAAGTAACTAAACACAGTCTCCCTGTCCACACTGGCCTAGATGCTCCTGGGGGCAGGCATGGGTACACTGATCTGCACAGCTTGTGGGGCACCCAATGGATGGAGAGTGCCCCACCCGCTCCCGTCAGTCCCAGAGGGAATGGAGGATCTCTGACTTTGTCCACTTGGGCACCCTGGGATCTGGGCCCTGTACCACTGGACCTGTGCTCCCAGGCACCACCTCTCCTAAAGGGAATGGGGCACAACCACCTCCGTCTGTTGCCAGGTTCTAGGGTAAAGGCAGCTCTGGAGCTGACCCACCTGTCTTCTCCCAAATGCCCCAAGGGCTGCAGCACTCCAGACCTTTACAGATATTGGGCCATGGTTTGCAGTGAGCTTTCCCCTGGGCAACCCTCCTCGTATAGTGACTCCAGGAATCTTGAACCTTCACTGCTCCTCCTATGATTCTGATCAATTTCCCTGCTAAGCACTCTTCCGTCAGGGAAAACTCCAGTGTGGATTTTTTGAGTTCCTGGTTCGCCAGGGCTGGGCTTTCCTCCCCTGGAGGTGCTAGCCCCTCTGCTTTAGCTCTGCTAGTTGCAGTTCTCCTACCCCATTTTATTCTTTTTTCTTTTTTTTTTCCACCTTCCTACCTTGTTAGAAGCAAAAAAATTTCTCTCTGTAGTATTCCAGTCATCCTCTCTTTACATCTCAGGTTGAATTTATAGGTGTTTAGGATGTTTTCTAGGTAAGTTATCTAGGTAAGTTTGTGGAGCTAGTTGAGTTGAGGATCTCTACTCTTCCACCATCTTGCCCCTCCTCCAATTATAAACTTCTTAACAGCCCCTTTACACGCTTTGAGAAATAATACACAACTCTCTTGGCATGCTTGAGTGGCTCAGTCAGTTGAGTGTCAGACTCTTGATTTCAGCTCAGGTCATGATCTTAGGGTCATGAGGTCATGCTGTGCTCAGTGGGGAGTCTGTGTGAGATTCTCTTTCTCTCTCCTTCTGCCCCACCCCCTACTGTGCACTCTCTTCTAAATAAATAAATAAATAAATAAATAAATAAATAAATAAAATCTTTTTTAAAAAAAGAAATAATACACAACTCTCTCTCTTAAGAGCTCAAACCTCACACAGAAAGAGAATAACACATAGCCAATATTCATATGGAAATTAACAACAAAACCAAATTAAGCTGTCACAGACTTGAGTACAGAGCTTGGCACTCCCTAGTTTCCATTGGGATTTGTCCATTCCAAGGCACAGGAACACCCTCTTCATCCCCTTTATCAGCGCCGGCCCCCGCCCCCCGCAAGGGCCCTAGAGATGCTAGGTACTCATCACAGGTAGACATGGAGCCTGGCCGAGTCCAGAATGTGGGTTTGTGAAGTACTCCTGGAGGAGAATCAGAGGTGGAATTTCAAGGGATCCTGCACAATCGCAGGTGTCCTAGAGGAATGTCTATCTTCCCAGAGCTGCTGTTCCCCCTCCCCAAACCCTGCTACTCCACTAGGTGGAGCAGCTTCCAGAATATGTCCACGCCCCAGTCCCCCAGAATCTGTGAATCTGTTACATCACATGGCAAAAGGGATTTTAAGGATGCCATTAAGGTCACAAACTTTAAAATCGGGGCATTATCCTGGCTTACCTGGGTGGGCCCAATATGATTGCATGAGCCCCTAAAAGTAGGAAATTCTTCTGTCTGGAGGAGAAGAGAATCAGCAGAGAAATTCAAGGAGTGAGAAGGACTCATTCCACCATCACTGGCTTTGAAGATGAAGTAGTCCACAAGCCAGGGAGTGCAAGCAGCCTGTAGAAGCAAGAATGACTCCCAGTTAATGGACGTCAAGGAAATGGGGACCTTAGTACAATGATCACAAGGAGCTTAATTCACCAACACCCAATACCCTCAATGAGCCTAAACAGATTCTTCCTAAAACTTCCAGAGAAGAGTCCAAATGTCCAAAACCCAGATTACAGTCCTATGAGACCCAGATCAAGGGGGCTGCCAACCTCCTGGACTTCCACCCTCCAGAACTGTGAGATGATAGATGTTTGTTACTCTGGGTTGCCATATTGATGATCATTTGTTTCAGCAGCAATAGAAACTAATAGAACCAGAAGACAATCTTGTATTAATCCAACAGGCTGAGACTGGAAAGTCTGGAGAAAGAATGCATCTGATTTGCTTGGACCCTCCTGCCAAGGCACAGCCTGGAAAGAGAGTCCTCTGTGAGATGCCTGCTCCTCCCCACACACAGACACAGAGAATTTCCATGTTTGGACTTTGACCTTGAGTCCTTGTGTATTTGAAGCCTGAGTACCCTGGATTCTGGACAAATTATGACCTACCTGCTGTGGTGCAGAGGTTCCTGAGGGCTCCTGAGTCCAGAGATAAAGGCCTGGGCATGCAGAGAGGGACTTCATCCCAGATATTGGGGCTGTTCCTCTTCTTTCTGAAGTTCAACGAGACAGAGAAGCATGGTTAGGGTCAGAGTGGTGGTGCTGCCTCACACTTTCCTCAGCTGTGCAGACAATAATTTGCAATGTGCATGCATGGATGGGCATGCCTTCTTATGCTTCTGCCATTGTCACAATGAGGAGATCATATGCTCACCAGCTCAATGACCCAGAGAGGATGAATGACGTGCAGAGTGGATCTGGAGTCAAGCCCAGTCAAGCACAACCTAGAATAGCTGAACACCAATCAACTGACAGTGGTGAGTAAGAATCTGTAGTCACTGCATTATGCCACTGTGTTGGTAAAATTTGTTATGCAGACTTATCATAGTAGTAGCTAAATAATACACTTAAAAATAAAAGAGGTGAAGGAGGACTAGATCAATCATATATTACAACACAATAGAAACACTTTTTAACAAAATCATCCAGTGCAAGCACATGAATAGAACAACCAAGCTAAGAGATGAATCCAACTACTTATAGAAAGTTAGTGCATTCTGCTGGGGATTTACCCCAAAGACACAGATGTAGTGAAATGCCAGGACACCTGAACCCCGATGTTTATAGCAGCAATGTCCACAATAGCCAAACTGTGGAAGGAGCCTCAGTGTCCATCGCAAGATGAATGGATAAAGAAGATGTGGTTTATGTATACAATGGAATATTACTCAGCCACTAGAAACGACAAATACCCACTATTTGCTTTGACGTGGAGGGACCTGGAGGGTATTATGCTGACTGAAATAAGTCTATAGGAAAAGGACAAACATTATATGGTCTCATTCATTTGGGGAATATAAAAATTAGTGAAAGGGAATAAAGGGAAAGGAGAGAAAATGAGTGAAAATATCAGTGAGGGTGACAAAACATGAGAGACACCTAACTCTGGGAAATGAACAAGGGGTAGTGTGGAAGGGGAAGTGGGCGGGGGCTTGGGGTGACTGGGTGATGGGCAATGGGGGGAGCACTTGGTGGGAGGAGCACTGGGTGTTATGCTATATGTTGGCAAATTGAACTCCAATAAAAAAAATTTTTTTAAAAAGAAAGTGCATTGAGAAAGTGGCATCACAAATCATCAGGGGGAAGGTGAATTTAAAAAAATAAATGGTACACAGGTGATCCTTTGCAGTCGTTTCAATAACTCTGACAACTAGGTTGGTGGTGTCTTTTGCTCCCCTAATTGGTTTTTTTGCTTGTTTGTTTAAAGAATGACTTATAATGCTTAGGAATATTTGAAAAACAGTGTTGTGTTAGAATGTACTTGATAAACTATAAAGCAATGCAACTTGTTTTTACAGCACGGCATTGAGGTGTAATTTGCATAAAGGAAATGTGTACATCTCAAGTGTATATTCAAGGAGGTTTTGTACGTATGTATACACATGTATATAGCATCAAAATAAAGCTAGTAAATGTTTCCTTCACCCAGAGAGTTCCTTCATTCCATTCTCCGTTCAGTAGCTCCCTTCCACACACACAGTCCTAACACCGACAACCACACATCTGATTTCAGTCATCTATGCTAGAGCTTCATGTAAATGGCACCACACAATGTGTACCTTTCTGCATTTGGTTTCTTTTCCCTCAACGTAACACCTATGAGACTCATCCATGTTGTTATTCATAATCGAAGTTAATTTTTCCCATTGCTGCATAGGTTTCCATTGTATGAATTTTTTGCAATTTGTGTATCTGTTCTATGGAGCTGTTTCCTGTTTGGAGCTATTATGAGGGGAATCCCTGGGTGGCGCAGCGGTTTGGCGCCTGCCTTTGGCCCAGGGCGCGATCCTGGAGACCCGGGATCGAATCCCACATCGGGCTCCCGGTGCATGGAGCCTGCTTCTCCCTCTGCCTGTGTCTCTGCCTCTCTCTCTCTCTCTCTGTGACTATCATGAATAAATAAATAAAATCTTTAAAAAAAAAAAAAAAAGAATGGAGCTATTATGAATAAAGGTGCTATCGATATTTGTGAAAAATAAAAAAATAAATAGTTTGCTGAAAACTGAATTGGATTGCTCTTCCATATTGTGTACAGCAAATAATTAAAAGGTGTAAGTATATAAAATGAAATCAAGTAAGTACTAGAACAAAATATTGAAGAACTTCTTCATAATGAGAAGGAGGAAAGGCTCTAAACCATGAAGCAAACCTTTGAATAAATTTGAGTTTCTTTTATTTAAAAAAAAAAAAAAGGAAAATGGGCACCTGGGGGGCTCAGTCAGTTGGGTGTGTGCCTTCGGCTCAGGTCATGATCCTGGAGTCCTGGGATCGAGTTTCACATCAGTCTCCTTGCTCAGCGAGGAGTCTGCTTATCCCTCTCTCTCTCTCTCTTAAATAAATAAAATCATTTTTTAAATAAAGGAAAAGAAAAACTTTTGCAGGCAAAAAAAAAAAATACTCATAAGCCAATTTGAAAAACAAGGCAAAGAGAGAAAGAATATATATACTACATATATAATATTGTATGATGCAAATCACAATATCTTATATATATTCATTTGTGCATCTACATACATATACATTATATAAAAGTGGCAATTGCATAAAAGTGTTAATTTCCCAAATACAGTAAGTTAAAAATGAAAAAAAATGGACAAAACATATTGTCTCTTAAGATAATGGACACAAAGGATCCCTGGGTGGCACAGTGGTTTGGCGCCTGCCTTTGGCCCAGGGCGCGATCCTGGAGACCTGGGATTGAATCCCACGTCGGGCTCCCGGTGCATGGAGCCTGCTTCTCCCTCTGCCTGTGTCTCTGCCTCTCTCTCTCTCTGTGACTATCATAAATAAATAAAAATTTAAAAAAAAAGATAATGGACACAAGACAGGAATGGATAAATAAAATGTGGTCTATCCAGACTGTGGAATATTATTTGACAACAAAAAGGAATAAAGTACTGATTCATGCTACAAGGCGGGTAAAACATAAGACATTATGTTTCAAGTGATACTTCACATACTGAGTGAGAGAAGCCAATCACAAAAGACACATGGTGTATGGTTCACACTTAAATGAAATGCAAGAATAGAAAAATTTATGGAGAGAAATATTGTTGACTGGGGCTGGGGAGACAGGAGTGATTGCTAGGGGGCATGGAGTTTTTTGGGGGGTGATGAAAGTGTTCCAAAATTGACAGTGGTGTACTTGTTCAACTCTGTGAAATAGCCCAAAAATCCACACTGAATTGCACACTTTAAAAGGGGTGAATTCCCTGTATGAGTGAAACCATATGATGATTGTCCTTCTCCAATTGACTTACTTCACTCAGCATAATACCCTCCAGTTCCATCCACATCAAAGCAAATGGGGGGTATTCGTCCTTTCGAATGACTGAGTAATATTCCATTGTATAAAGGAGGGAAAGTGAATGGGAAAACTTAGAGAGGGTGACAAAATGTGAGGGACTCCTAACTTTGGGAAACAAACAAAGGGTAGTGGAAGGGGAGGCGGGTGGGGGATGGGGTAACTGGGTGACAAGCACTGAGGAGGGCACTTGATGGGATGAGCACTGGGTGTTATACTATATGTTGGCAAATCAAACTTAAATAAAAAAATAGTAATTGAATTGTGGGACACCTGGGTGGCTCAGTGGTTGAGCGTCTGTCCTTGGCTCAGGTCTTTTTTTTTTTTCTCTTGGCTCAGGTCTTGATTCTGGAATCCTGGGATCAAGTCCCACATCAGGGTCACCATGGAGAGCTTGCTTCTCTCTCTGCCTATGTCTCTGTCT
This sequence comes from Canis lupus dingo, assembly GCF_003254725.2. Taxonomy (NCBI): domain Eukaryota; kingdom Metazoa; phylum Chordata; class Mammalia; order Carnivora; family Canidae; genus Canis; species Canis lupus. The sequence goes on from NC_064243.1 coordinate 102,989,348, forward strand.
CTCTGTGTCTCTCATGAAAAATAAATAAAATCTTAAAAAATAAAATAAAATGAGTGAATTACATGGTGTGTGAATCATGTCACAAACTGTTACCAACACCAAAATCTGAAGCAAACTGAGATGTTAACCTGAAGTGTATCCAGTCTATGTACATGATGTGTAATCATAAAAACAGATGCTCTCTGAATTCATCATAAGAGTGTCCAGTGAAATCTGCATGCTCAGACATCAAATTGAGCATTTCTGAACATTGACCACAAACATGGCCAGAAGGCCTGTGCAGAGACTCACCCTCTTCCCTATACTGGCTGGCAGAGTCCAGAAAGGTGATGATGCTGACTGCACAAAATCTACTGAGTCACATGACCAGTGAGACTCCGTCCAGCCCAGCAAATGCTCTCAGAAATCTGGTGAAGACGTTTAGGGGCAGAGACAGAGCCTCCTCTGTGCATTGTCTGTCACCAAACTCTATCTGTGAAAAAAAAAAAGGAAAGGAGATTCTGGGGGTATCTGGGGCAACTGGGGCTAGCAGCCATGGATGTAGTGAAGAGGATTTATATGAACTGATGTGCCATAGCCTCTAGGATGCACAGTGTGGTGGGCTGGATCTCGCCCACCCATGCCCACCTCAGATCCCATGTCCCCATCTCTGCAGTCTTGGAGTCATTTACTCAGCTGCAGAAAAAACACAGATGTGGTAAATCAGAACCTTGAAATTATGCAGGAAGCCAAATGGATTCACAAAACTAGAAGAGGGAGACAGAAGACTAAGGGTCAGAGAAAGACATGTGTGGATGGAGACGGGAGTCCATGAGATGTGGCTTCAGAAGGACGCAGGCCTGCCTGCCATTCATGTAGTTGAAAACGGAGCTGAGGAAGGCGGGCCCCCTGTAGACACCAAGAAAGCAGGACAACCGATTTGCCCTGTAGCTGCTGTGAGAAACACAGTCCTGCTGACACCTTCATGCAGCCCCCAGGACTGTGTCTGAGTCATCCAGAGAACCACAGGGGCATGAGTGCACACTGTTCCCAGCACCGAGAGTATGGGAGCTTCTTACAGGAGCAGTAGGAATCTGGAAGGGTAGAAAGCACGGTGCACAGTACTCACATTAATGGGCTAACTTTCTTCTAAGAAAGGAGTGAAACATGACATGTCTGCTGACTTATCTTTCCAGGGATCACTGTTCATCCTGAAAACCAGAATCTGACAAACATAGTCACCTGCATTGTGTGGGAGCACTCGGTGAAGGGGATGAAGGAGGTGGATCATTCCCGAACGCACCACTTCAGGGGCGGGGGGGTAGCTTTTGAAACCAACGAGTGTTCTGCATATTCCGAAACACAGTTATACCATGAGATATGGGAAAAGCACATCTTGGTGTGAATATAAACAAATAAAAGTCAAGGTAAGCTTCCATCTGATTAACACCAGAGCCACGGGGCAGATGGAAAAACTGTCACATTGACTCTTAGGAGCAGGGTTTGCAATGTCAGAGATACAAGTGTGACATGAGCAGCTGGGGCTGGGCGCTGCCAAAAACTCACCTGCCACTGCAGAGCCTCAGACGTGAAGCCCATGCATCCAGAATGTGGCCAGGCTGGGCTTCGGGCACTGGTGCTCAGAGGTCTGGGATGAAATGTCAGGGGATGAGGCCAGACAGGATCCGTCTCCAGAAGGTTGGGAGTCACTGAGAACAGTGTCAGATACAGGGGTCTGAGCTCCTCATCTGCCACAACAGGTGAGCTCAAACTGGAGCCACAGCAACAGGTCAGTTCTAGAGGCCAGAGGCCTGACGCAGGGTCACCAGGGGGCCGCCAGGGGGCGTCTGCGGGGTCACCCCCGCTTCCTGGAGCCTCAAGGGGAGAGCTCAGTTCATTGCAGATTCTAGTTCCTGGGGTACCCGCCTTCCTGGCCATGGGGCTCTTTCCTCCATCCTCGACGCCCGACTGGCCGGTGGAGTCCTTGCTGGGTGCCTGGCGCTGGCCCTGATGGTTCAGCTTCCATCTTCCACATTTCAGGAGGCTGTGACTGTCCCGGCGACTGTGCACGGCCCTGGTGTGGATGAGCACACAGGCTGCCAGGTCCCTGCTTCCCTTCCTCCCGCCGGCGCCCCGAGCCCCGGGACTGCTGGGTCACACAGACATTCTCTACTTTCTGAGGAACTTCCCCCCAGTACACCCTCCACCCCTGCACGGGGTTCCAATCTCTCCACTTCCTCCAGACACTTGTGACTTTCCCTGAGACTACGTGAAACACATAGAAGCCGTCCTAATGAGCGTGTGGTGCTATGGCACCAAGGCTTTGATTTGCATGTCCTTCCCTGGACTCCCGATGCAACACCAGGAGCAGCCTGCAGAGGGAAGAAGGCAGAGACCATCCTGGAGGAGGAGACACAGGATGTGTGGAGCCCCAGGGCAGGTAGAGTTGGGGCCTCCCTGAGTGAGGCAGGTGTCAGGAGTCAGTGAGCCCCTGGGGTCTGAGGTGGCCGGTTCCTGGTTCCCAGAGGGCAGCCGGGATGCCAGGCTCCAGGAGGGGTGGGGAGGGAGATTCCACCGTGGAGCCCTCCACTGAAATGTGAAAGGGAAGCCCCAGACGCTGGTATCACCCAAGGGAGAGGTGAGCACTGAGGACTGGCCTGAGCTGAGCATCACAGAGCCTCTGAACCAGGTGGGAGGAGAAGGAAGAGGAGGCAGGGGCTGGAGGGAAGGGAGCCTAGGAACCCCGAGAGGAGGGGTGCCCGGGAAGCAGTGGGTGGGAGGGCTGGCCTGATGGTGCAGGTCAGACCTGGAGACAGAGCTGGGACACACGGAGGGGCAGACGCTGGAGAGGCAGGAGGCATGGCCGCTGCACCGCTGCACTCACTACCCAGGATGGGCTCCGAGGGCGCATGGCCCGAGGGCAGTGCCAGGTCACCTTGGACTCCAGCCTGAACCTCAGCGCCCTGGGAGTGTCCCCCCTGAGACCCTGGGGTTGAGGCCCCCGTGGGAGACCTCCTGGCTCCATCCCTGTACTCCCTGTTGGCTCCTGCTCTGGCTGTACCAAGCTTCTGCCAGAATCACCACCAGGATCAGCAGGACCATACCAGCCACGCTCAGGGGGACACAGTTCCCCACCGTGTAATTTGTGTAATTTGGGGAGGGGGTTGCTGGAAGCACAAGGGCAGGAGAGTCACTCACAGGTAGGTAAGACCCAACCCAGCCCAGGACCACTGGGACTGGGTGCCAGGACCTGACCCCACCCAGCATGCCCTTGGGCACATTCCCAGGTGACTCAGCTGTCTGGAACCCCCTTCCGTGGGTGGGGGGCTGCTAGGAGTCAGAAAGCAATGATGAATGCTTGGGCCTGACTTGGTGCATTTGAGCTTTCTCCTCATGACCAACACCACCCTTGACTTTCACTCCCCAGGTCATGGGTTTAGGGCCAGAGTGTGCAGACTCAGCGGGGACAGGAGGGATGGGTGATCAACAGTCTGAGTCTGGGGCTGCCTACTCGGGGCCCAGGGGGCCTTTCACAGTCACGACCTCATTTCTTCCCCCACAAGGCGGAGGAGCAGTGCATGTCCCTATCAGGAGGACACACCACCTCAGTGCCTGGCACAGAGTCCCCTCAGCTCCGTTGGTGTGGGAGCTGGGAGGACATGGGGAGCCCCGGCACTCGGCACTATGCACTTGGGGGAAGTCCACCCTGCCCCACTCAGACCACGGCTGCCTGCAAGCAAGGCACATGCCCTGGGGCCCCACAGATCCTGGCCCCGTCCAGGAAAGGACAGTTTAACACCATCCTTAGTGAGAGGGCTCAGTCTCTGGAAGCCCATTCCCCACCCAGCCCCCATGCCAAGCTCTGTGCCTCCCCGACCAATGCTGGGACTGAGCGTCCAGGCCATTCATGTGTCCAGATGAGACCAGGGCTCCGGGGACCTAACGCCACCAGGTGGAAGGCAGAGGGACAGGCGTGCAGAGGGAGAGAGGGAGTAGAGGGCCTGAAGAGGCCAGGAGGGCAGAGGAGCCTGTGAACAGGGGATGCGGCAGGGAACAGGGTCCAGGGAGCTGGGGGCAAACCTGAGGGCAGAGGTGAGATGTCCTCCCCGGTCACCACCAGCTGCAGTTCCTTGCTGCGGTCAGACCAGGCGCTGTCTTTTTTATAGAGGCAGCGATAGAGCCCCGCAGGTGCCATGGGGATGGGGAATCCGGCCTGCATCTCGAGCACTGGGTCGCTCACAGATTAAGTAGAGCACTTCCCTCCTTCTCCAGGTGGAGTGTCTCAGCCCTAGCAGGGCCCTGGCACACGATGGTCACCGGCTGCCCCCGGGGAATCTCAGAGCCCGGCTCGGCCCAGATGGAGGGTCTGGGCAGGACCCCTAGGAGGGAAGCCGACTGGGCTCTCAGGGTCCGTTCTGAAGACAGCCTGTCCTTCCCTGGGAGGTGGGAGGGAGGTCATACAGACGGCTCCTGCCCTCAACATCTGGGCTCTCTGTCACTGTTCAACAGAGCATCACAGGTTAATACTGAGAACTCCAGATCTGCTCTGTGCAGCCCTGTGACCATGTCTGTGAAATGACACAGAGGAGCCTGGTTGGTGGAATTCCCGAGAAGGCAGCTTTAAAGGGTGGCAGTTAAGCCTGGAGGGCCTTTTCCTCATTTCTGCCTCTCTCTGCCTTCCAATCTGCAAGCACATGCAATAGCTGGAGCTCTGGCAGCCACCTTGCATCAAAAGGTAACTCCGGTGCTGGTGGCCCTGCACCAAAGCTATGGAGCAGAGAAGGGAGCCTGCAGGCCTGGTGACCTGCTGGGGCCACCGCAAGACCACTGACAGCACCATGAGACTGCTACCAGACTCCACAGAGAACACATTTCTGTGAGACAGAAACAGACCACCAAAATACTCTCTATCGGGTGCAGCAGTTTGGGGAGGTGACATGGAGTAAGGGAAAAGGCCTGGATGCCAGACAGACCTATGGCGAGGTCCCTGCACTCTTTATAAAGAGACCTTCCTCAGTGTCAGATGAGGACAAGATGTTTGAAAGACGAGCAAAAATTACCTCATGGCAGGCAAGGGAGCCGGGTGCTGGAGGTGGAGACCCTGCATGGGAGAGGGTACTGTCTGCAGGGTGAGTGTGGCATGTCTGAAAGACAGAAAGAGAACGAAGGGTCTGGAGATAAGAGAGTTGGACAGAGCAGGGCAGATTAGAGATAGATGTGGTCATGAAAGATTTTGATATGGGATCCCCTGCACCTTTATTCAGTCTGGAGGGGCGTGGCTGGGAGGTAAAACCATCCTATGGGTGTTCTCTAAACCCACCTGCAGGGAGAGAGTGGAGGATGGGCAGATCCTGGCCGGAGAGACAAGAGAAGTAGAAGTGCAGCAGCCCCTGCAGTGCCCCACGCTGCTGGAGAGGCAGGGACAGGTGGAACGGTGGGGACTGTGGGGACAGGTGGGATGGTGGGAATGGTAGGGACTGTGAGGATGGTGGGATCGCTGAGGACTGTGGGGACAGATGGGACGGTGGGGAGTGTGGGGATGGTGGGGAGTGTGGGGATGGTGGGGACAGGTGGGACAGTGTGGATGGTGGGGACAGGTGGGGATGGTTGGGAGTGTGGGGACGGTGATGACGGTGGGGATGGTGGGGACAAGTAGGATGGTGGGGACAGGTGGGACAGTGGGGATGGTGGTGACGGTGCAAGTGTGGGGAGTATGGGGACGGTGGGGATGGTGGGGACAGGTGGGACAGTGAGGATGGTGGGGACAGGAGGGACAGTGGGGATGATGGGGATGGTGGGGACAGGTGGGACGGTGGGCACGGTGGGGACAGGTGGGATGGTGGGGACGGTGGGGATGGTGGGGAGTGTGGGGAGTGTGGGGATGGGGGGACGGTAGAGACACCAGGACTTTGACTGTGGAGCAGTCTAGCATGGATGGAGCCCACAGGAGGTGCAGGCTGACCTGAGACATGAGGGCAGGACCCACAGGGCTTTGAGCTCCGAGAATCCAGGACAACTGTGTTCTCTGGTCCTGGCCAGTGGCTCCCAGGAGAGGGGAGTGAGGGGTCAGTTCAAGGGGATGAGAGTCTGTGTCCACGGTCTCTGTGGGACTTGAGCAGCTGGAAGCTCTTCAGGGATTTGCAGGTGTTTGCGGGAGCTGTTGGGGGGCTCTCCTCTGTGGACCTCAGAGTCTGGGTCCCTCCCAGAAGAAACAGGATTCCCGTGCAGGGCTGCCCTGGGGTGAGAGGAACAGGAAGCAGGTGCAGAGGACTCACCCTCCTGGGTGGGGATCACATGGCCCAGGCAGAGCACTGCAGGAGAAGCCCCAGTGAGAAACAAGCTGCCCAGCTCCTTCCAGGGGGTCAGTGTGCTGAGGGCCTGCAAACCTCCCCTCAGCCACGTGAACTCCCTGACACAGTTCCTCCCCTGTAGCCAGTTCAGGACCATTCCCAGGTGACTCCAAGCAGTCACCGTCCCCCCTCATGGCCTTGTTAATGTCTGACCCACCCCATCCCAACCTCTGGGACACACGTCAGAGGCTCTGGTCCCTGTAACTGTTGGCTTAGGCCCCAGGCACAGAGCCTCACGACCTGCAAGGAGAGTCCTCCCATGGGACCCGCAGGTCCTCAGAGGGGCTACCTGAGAGAAGCCTGGTCCCCACTGGAGTCTCCCCCCACCGTTCCCCACCTTCCTTCCTCACCAAGACCCAGCACACAGGTGGGATTGAGGGACATGGCCGGCCTGTCCAGGTCTGTTCTGTCCTCGTTCTAGGGTGGCAGGACAGGCCCTGTGGGTCAGGCAGTGAGCAGGAAAGGAGAGTGGAGGGTCCTATCTGTGGTCTCACAGGAAGGAAGTGGGCAGGGGCTCAGGCTCAACTGTACCCTCCTCCATTGGATCATAGAGAAGCCTTGGTTTCTGAAAGGCATTTCTAGTGAGGTATTACATAACCAGGTGGAACCCGTGCCCACATGGAACCCACCTAGTATTAAGGGGTGATTATAGAGACAGAGAAATGATAGGTAGATAGAGAAGAGATAGACAGATGATGATAAAGTCATGGATGGTACATACGTACGTACATGTATATGGATACAAACATAAGGATGATGGGTAGCAGGTAACAAATAGGCAAATGCACAGAGGGAGATGATGGGACGGTGGAGAATGACAGATGCATCCACGGGGGATGAGCAGATGCATAAACGGATACCTAGGGACACATGATGGTAGATATGCACACACGTATGACAGATACGACACAGATATCTCATTACAGAGATGGTGTGGGACACAGAAGGTGGAAGTTTCCGGCTCTGCTTCTGGTCCCAACAGGCTGACTATTCTCAAACTATACATTTCCCAAATGCAAAAGGGGATCTGAAATTCTCCGATGACTTCATGTCATTCTGGGGGGCAGAGGGTGCACAGAGAAGCAGGTGGCACATCAGAAGAACACTCAGGCCAGGTCTTCCTCATGCCCTCCAGTCTGTTGGCTCCTGCTCAGGTACGATGCTCTCGCCTCTGCACCCCTCTGCATCCTGTGCCTCTGGGCTGTGCTCTGCACACTCACCCCTGCCTCCCACCTGGTCAGGTTAGGCTCTGGTTAGGGGGCACTGACGGGGCTGCAGGACAGCAAGAAGATGCAGGACAGGAGGACTTTCCTGCTGTCAAACATCCCATTCTAGGCGGCCTGGTGCCTCAGTCAGTAGAACATGTGACTCCTGATCTCAGGGTTATAATTCAGGCCCCACATTAGGCGTGGATATTACTTAAAAATAAGATATTTAAAAAACATGACACAGACTCATAGCATCATCATCAGGGATGGAGCTCTGGAGCACCTCCCTTAGTCACAGTGCTGTGTTCTGTGCCATGAGAGGGTGCTGTGGAAGCTGACGTGTGCAAGCATGCCTCTGCTGGGTTTAAGTGACAAAGCAGTTGGAGGAGGGCCTCTAGATTATTACCCATGCTGGAAAGAAAAATAGATATATATGCGGAAAACTGTGGAGCACTTTGTAACAATAGCACAGAGGCTGCTTTATTCCATCAAGGGTGTTCGTTAGGAAATTCCAACCTGGAGAAATTACAGAGTACTGCGTGTCAGTGTACGTACCATGGGTGTGTTAGGGGATGTGTGTGTGCACTTGTGTGCTTGCATATGTGTGTGCACATGTGTGTGTGTGTTTGTGTGTGGCAGAGCAGGATGCAATGCAGTTCAGCAGAAAAAAATAAAATGTCATTGTCCCTCAGTGATTTGGTCTCTCAGGAGCTGCCCTCACTAAAGCAGGGAACACACACACACACACACACACACACACTTACACTCACACACAGTCCCTCCCAATCATTGCAAATACTCCCATATCATATCTTTTGCCCACCTCCATGCTTGTTCCCAGGATGGTGTCCCAGGAGATGCTCTGCATCCTCCTGCTGGTCTCTGGATTTGAGCTGACTGGGATCTGTGGGGTTTGCTGGAGGCCCAGCTGATGTCTATGCTCAGGGGTCACAGGGTCCAGCCTTTCTCTGCTCCCTACGGACCTGGGGACCCTTCTGGTCATCTCAATGTCCCTTTTATCCCAGGGGTTCAGTGGATGTGTGTGGACACCTGCTTCTGCCCCATGTGGCCCACAGGGGATCTCTCCTCTCACTATGAGGGGCTCACCAGGGCCTCCTGGAGTTCACCCCCCTACGCACATCTCAGGGGAATTGGAGGCAGTCCCAGGGCAAGACACATCCTCCCTCCCTGCCTGGGACCCTGACCCACCAGGAATGCTAAATGTGGCTCGCCCTCCAGGCCACGGAGCATGAGGGACATCCATCCTGTGGGACTGTCCCTACCCCAATGTCCCTGAGTCTTGACCCACATGTCGTGGCTGGAGGGTCAAGAAGGAAAGACTAGTCCACAGCTTCTAGCAGAAAGGTTCTCTCCTCCTCTTCCTACCAAGCCCCCAAGATGGAAGAGCCTTGAGCTTCATTTTGCTTTTATTTTCCAGTTTCCCCTAAACTGTGTCTGCTCCCCGCTGTGGTCTCACTGCCTGGACTCATGGAACTCCTTTCCACCAGAGCAGATGCCTGACATGGTCAGCCGTTCTTCCTCTGGCAGGAGTAGACTACTCAGGAGTCCTCTGTCTCCCAACACCAGGCTCTCTACCCTTACCTTGCTAAGAATCTGCCTCAGTGCCCGTCTGCCAGAGTCAGGAGTCTCTCATGTTCTGTCACCCTCTCTGATATTTCCCATTTGTTTTCCTTCCTTTCCCCAATAATCCCTTTCACTATTTTTTATATTCCACATATGAATGAAACCATATGATGTTTGTCCTTCTTCAATTGACTTACTTCACTCAGCATAATACCCTCTGGTTCTATCCACCTCAAAGCAAATTGTGGGTATTCATCATTTCTAATCACTGAGTAATACTCCATTGTATATATAGACCACCACATCTTCTTTACCCATTCATCTTTTGATGAACATCAAGGTTCCTTTCACAGTTTGGCTATTGTGGACATTGCTGCTATAAACATTGGGGTGCAAGTTATCCGGCGTTTCACTGCATCTGTATCTTTGGGGTAAATCTCCAGTAGTGCAATTGCTGGGTCATAGGGTAGCTCTATTTTTAACTCTGAGGAACCTCCATACAGTTTTCCAGAGTGGTTGTACCAGTTCACATTCCCACCAACAGTGCAAGAGGGTTCCCCTTTTTCCACATCCCCTCCAACATTTGTTGTTTCCTGTCTTGTTAATTTTCACCATTTTAATTGTGGTTTTGATTTGTATTTCCCTGATGGTAATTGATGCGGAACATTTTCTCATATGCTTGTTGGCCATGTCTATGTCTTCCTCTGTGAGATTTCTGTTCATGTCTTTTGCCCATTTCATGATTGGATTGTTTGTTTCTTTGCTGTTGAGTTTCATAAATTCTCTATAGATCTTGGATACTAACCCTTTATCTGTTATGTCATTTGCAAATATCTTCTCCCATTCCGTAGTTTGTCTTTTAGGTTTGTTGACTGTTTCTTTTGCTGTGCAGAATCTTTTTAACTTGAAGAAGTCCCAAGAGTTCATTTTTGGTTTTGTTTCCCTTGCCTTCATGGATTTATCTTGCAAGAAATTGCTGTGGCCAAGTTCAACAAGGGTGTTGCCTGTGTTCTCCTCTAGCATTTAGGGGGACACTTGATGGGATGAACATAGGGTGTTATACTATATGTTGGCAAATCAAACTCCAATAAAAAGGTATACAGAAAAATTAAAAGGAATCTGGCTCAGGTCAGAGTTGAACAAGCCAGATTTTAAGGGAGAAACAACCATTCTGACGGTGATGGTTATTTTTAGGGGTCAACCCAACTGGGCTAAGGCATGTCCAGAGAGCTGGGAAAATATAACTCGTGGGTCAGTCTGTAGGTTTCTGAAAGATGAGCATTTGATTCAGTCCCTGAGTGAAGAGATCCACCCTCCCCATTTGGGTGGGTATCCTCCATCCCCTGAGGGCCCAGATAGAACAGAAAGGGGAAGGAGGGCATGAAAGACACAAAAATATAAAGATAAGCTCAGAATACTGGAAAATATTTCATAAACTGAAATTTTAAAAAGGATATTGTCATTAACATTTTTTAATTTTTTCACTTTTCCTGAAATATGTAATATTATGAGCGCTATTTACAGTGGTAGAATGCTATTAGCACAGGAATTTGTTTAAACAACCATTAGGCCAAATTCTCTTTAATTCTCAAAAACACAGTGTTAACAATGGCTTAGGAAGTTATTTTCAAAATAACACCCCTATTTTAAAAATACACTTTAACTTACTATGACACCTGATAATGTGTCATCTATTTAAATTACAAGTACCATTATTGAACAACAGATAACAATAAATTGGCACTTTAAAATTTCACTGTTATGTCAATAATACTTTTTATAAGTTAATACCTTTGACATAGGTTTTAGTTGTTTGCAATCTGTTACTTTCTTTGTTTTATTATGATATACTAGTTTATTAAAAATATATGTAGGGGATCCTTGGGTGGCTCAGTGGTTAAGCGCTGCCTGCAGCCCAGGGCGTGATCCTGGAGTCCCGGGATCAAGTCCCACATCGGGCTCCCTGCATGGAGCCTGCTTCTCCCTCTGCCTGTGTCTCTGCCTCTCTCTGTGTGTGTCTCTCATGAATAAATAAATAAAATCTTTTAAAAAATTAAAAAAATAAAAATAAAAATATATGTAACCTATCAATTCTTGTGCCATTTAGTTTTTGTTATATTTCATAGTATATTAAGGATTGACTCAGTTGACTTAGTCTTTGTTTATAGTACAGTTATTTAATTAGTCATACAAAAAGAAGCTCAATTTGAAGATCAATAGCTTAATTTTGAATCACCTTGCGAGAATCAAAGCAGACTCAGGTCCCAACCAAGAATCCAAAACTTGACTGTTCAGAGAAGATATCCTCTATTCTTCGGAGTCAATTAACATGACTACAACTCTAGAAATATATCAAAGTAATATCACAAAACCTTTAAAAGGTATGAAAATAGCTATAGTCATGATACTTGAAAGACATGCAGAGAACTAATGAAAATTGATTAACTCACAGAATTGGTACAATGGAATATTACTCAGCCATTAGAAACGACAAATACCCACCATTTGCTTCAACGTGGATGGAACTGGAGGGTATTATGCTGAGTGAAGTAAGTCAATCGTAGAACAAACATTACATGGTCTCATTCATTTGGGGAATATAAAAATTAGTGAAAGGGAATAAAGGGAAAGGAGAGAAAATGAATGGGAAATATCAGTGAGGGTGACAAAACATGAGAGACACCTAACTCTGGGAAATGAACAAGGGGTAGTGGAAGGAAAGGTGGGCGGGGGGTTGGGGTGACTGGGTGATGGGCACTGAGGGGGGCACTTGGCGAGATGAGCACTGGGTGTTATGCTATATGTTGGCAAATTGAACTCCAATAATTTTTTTTTTTAAAAAAAGGAAGCAAATCTGGCATTAGGCATATAAACTGTGAGCTAATTTAAAGGAAAATTACAGTTACTATTTTATGGTCATATAAATATAAAGGGCTACTTACACATCATTCAAATTGAGGCTTATAAACAAAAGCCAATTTTGTAAATTGCTGTAAAATGTATATTTTACCTAAAAGGTAGATATAACTCTGCATTTCCCAAGTCTTCAGAATGAATAATAATTCCAAAAAGTTCAAAATTTGAATTTCTTCAAAATGAGGGTTGATACTATGGGCTATTAAAATACATATAAGTCCTATGAATAAAATGCCACATAAAGCTTTGTAACTGAGGGGATCCCTGGATAGCTCACCTGCCTTAGCACCTGCCTTTGGCCCGGGGCGTGATCCTGGAATCCCAGGATCAAGTCCCACATCAGGCTTTCTGCATGGAGCCTGTTTCTCCCCCTGCCTGTGTCTCTGCCTCTCTCTCTGTGTGTCTCTCATGAATAAATAAATAAAATCTTAAAAAAAAAGAAATAAAAGAAAATCTTTAAAAAATTTTTTAAAAGCTTTGTAACTGGTAATGTAACAGATGGCCTACTGTAGGTACCCATTCTGTAATTTTTTTAATTTAAATTCAATTTGCCAACATATAATATAACACCCAGTGCTCATCCCATCAAGTGCCCTTCTTAGTGCTCATCACCCAGTTGCCCCATCCCCCCACCCACCTCCCCTGTCATTAACATTTTAAATATTCAAGGTAAACAGCTAAAGAAAGCAGTATGTGTTTTCTAAGCAGGAAAATTGTACAGATAAGCATTTCTGAGGACAAAAAAATGAGAAATATTTCTCTGTGTTTAGTTTCAAATGTAGGGAGAGAAGAAACTGTACATCCACATCATGTTTTTTTGTAAAGTTTCCAAAGACACATTCTATTTCTCTAAGAATATGTCTTTCTATCTAAAAGAAAATGCACTTACCAAATGTGATTTCTTGCCAGGACAATAGCTCCTATGATCACAGTCTGTAAAGGTGCGCAATGAGAGCATCTCATCCCTGAGACAAAGGTTTGGTACAGCCACCTCCTTGCTAGGAAGTGATTATCACTTCATCTGTAAATACAGTTATAGTGTCTCCATGGGAGTTCGACATGATCTCAGAAAAATATTTGCGAAATGTTCAAATTACTGAAAGCTGTTAGTGGCTATTGATAGTGATGGATTGAGAGAGAGAAAGGGAAAAGAGAGAGGGATGGTCAAACAGACCCCACAGGTGGAGCAAGTTACATGAAGAAGTGGCCCAAATTTACACAGTCACCACACCTGCCACCCTACCTCTTTCTCACAGTCTTCCCTGATGGCCTCATGGGGTGCTCCATATGATCAGTTTATAGAGGAAGGGAAATCTTGGACATGTTAAATGATGGTCTTGTAGATATGCAGGCAGCCTCTGAAAGCACACACTGCAACACTGTAGCCCCTCCCTGGGACATCCCTGAAGGACGTTGTGAAGGGAAATCCTCACAGTGGGCAGTGCACATAGTTGTTCACTGTGCTTGGAAGGAGAAATGACCAGACATGAGATCATACTGGTGTTCATGGGCTGTGGCCAATGGTTTGGCTGGATGGTCAGGGACTTGGAAAAAACATGATTAGGAAATTGGTGACAAGGAGCCTGGGGAAGAAGTATATGGCTAGACCTCTCTGAATGGGCAAAAAACATGAAGATGTTTGTGAATGCTCACAAAAGGATGACCTGAACAAAGGAGAATTTTGATAATCAAGTGGATAAGAGGCCCAGTTCTGTGGATTCCAATCACTCCTGTCATTGGGTGCATGAACGGCAGGAATGGAGGTTGTGCATGGGTCAGGAAGATAGACTTCCACTCAACAAGACTGACTTGGTTATGGTCACTGTCTAGTGCCCAATCTGCCAGCAGCCGAGACCAACACTGATAGGGCATCATTCTCCAGTGGGATCAGCCAGCCACCTGGTGGCAGGATGATTACATTGAACTTCTTCCATATAGAAGGGGCAGCATTTTGTCCTTATTTGAGCAGACACTTACTCTGGATACAAATTTGCCTTCCATGCACATAATGCTTCTGCCAAAACTACCATGGGTGCACTTACAGAATGCTATGACTACTATCATGGTGTTCCACACAACATTCCATCTGACCAAAGAACTCAATGCACAGGCAAAGAGGTGTGGCAGTAGGCTCACGCTCAAGGAATGCACTGGTCTTCCATGTTCCTCACCATCCTGAAGCACTTGGCTTGATAGAATGGTGGAAAGGCCTTTGAAGATTAAGTTACAGCATTAGCTAGATGTCAATACCTCATAGGACTGGGGCATTATTTTCTAGGCTGTATATGCTCTGAATCAGCATCTAATATATAGTTCTGTTCCTCCAATAGCCAGGACTCAAGACTCCACCAATCGAGGGCTGGAAAAGGGGATGGCTCACCACTCACTAATATTCCTAGTGACATACTAGCAAAATGTTTTTTCCTGTCCCTGTGACCTTTTGATTTACTGACCTAGAGCTCTTATTTCAAATGCTTCTACTGGGGGACAGAACAATGATTCTATTGACTCCTCCAGGCCACTTCAGGTTCTCCTGCCTGGAAACCACAGGCACAGAAAGGAATTACTGATTACCAAGGAATTCGGTAAGGGGAGGAGACTGGACACGGTATGTTGTGACAGAGGTGAGGAAGGGCATGTCTGCAACAGAGGAGATCCCCTAGGACATCTCTCAGCTCTGGCATGCCCTGTGTTAGGATAAATGAAAAACCACAACAATCCATTCCAGGCAGGACTACTAATGACCCAAACCCCTCAGCAGTGTAGATTTGAATCATCACACCAGGTTAAGAACCACAATCAACTGAAGTGCTTACTGAAGGCAAAGAGAATATGGAATGATGGGTGGGAAAAAGGTAGTTATAAATACCAGCTGTGACCATGTGACCAGTTAGAGACATGAAGGCTGTAATCATCATTAGTATTTCCTCTTTATTTTGTTAACAATGTGTTGCTAATCACTATCTATCTATCTATCTATCTATCTATCTATCTATCTATCTATATCTTTGTTTTCTTCCCTCTCCTGTCTTATCATCTAAGATAGATGTGTCAGTTTATATTATTGAGTTTGTTCAAGTATTAAACAAATTACTTGAAAAGTTAAATATTGTTAACTTTATACCATAGTAATGAGTTATGAGATACCAAGAAAAAGAGTGAACATCACCTAAGGACTTTGCCTCCTCTTGTGAGGAAAGGGTTGGTGTATTTCCAGTTATACAGGATGATTGTATCATGTCAGTTGGAAGTATGACCTCATCATCATATTTATCTGAAGATTAAATATTGTTTAAGAAGCATATGGATGGTAGGCTGACAAAGGTGGACTTATGATGGTTAATTTTATGTGTCAATTTGGCTGGGCCCACGGTCAGATGTGTCATAAAACATTGCTCTGTATGTTTCTGTGAGAGTGTTTTGGATGGGATTAACATTTATTTATTTATTGAACTTTGAGTAAAGCAGATTGTTCTCCATAATGTGAGTGGGTCTCATCCAATCAATTGAAGGCCTGAATAGAACAAAAACTGATCTCCTCTGAGCAACAAGGAATTCTACCAGCAGATGGCCTTTGGACTTGAATTGCAGCATCAGCACCCCTGAGTCTCCAGCTTGCCAGCACAGCCTTCAAATTGTGGACTTGCCAGCTTCCATAATTGCATGAGTCAATTCTTTACAAGAAGTCTCTTGATAGATAGATGATAGATAGATAGATAGATAGATGATAGATAGATAGATATAGAGATATAGAGATAAAGATACAGATAGAGATCGAGATAGAGATTCACACATCTTGTTTGGTTCTGTTTCTGGAACAAACCCTGACTGATACAATGGGCACAGGTTTTCCTTGTGGGATGATGAATATACCCTGGAATTAGTTAGAGGTGATGGTTGCACAAGACTGCGAATGTGCCAGATGCCATTGAATTGTATACTTATAAATTAGTGAATGGTCAATTTTTACATTATCTGAACTTTACTACAATGGGTTGGGGGGAAGCAATGAATGATGTAATATTTGTTTGTAAAGCAGGCGGCATAGCCCTGACATTTTATGGGTGCATTTGTAATCGCACTTAGACTGTACACTTGTATCCAGAAAGGACCACATTATGACCAAACCAAGTCTAGGGTGCTTTGATGTTTGCTGTCTCTCTACCTGCCACAGAGTACAGTAGAAAAGAAATTGTTTCCCTGGATGACAGCGTTCTGTGGTCAATCTCATCCTCATCTACATGTTGAGTTTCTCTGCCTACTGCAAAACTATCTCCTTTGGGAGTCCCCAACACCCCCGGACCTGTGTATAGACATCCTGCTTATTTCATCCCAGGACCCAACCCCCATCAGGTGGGCTCCGTGGTTGCTGTCCATGGTGCCGATCGGGACTTGGCTTTTGATCCATTTCAGTAACATGGCCAGAGTCTTTGAGGGCAAAAAGTTACCATAGTCTGACATCTGGTTTGGCAAATTTGCCTCATCAAGCCCTCGCCCTCACCTTTGGTCCTCCTATATAGTCCCCATGCAGGAGTCAAATAGAAAATATTCCATCAGAGGGATCCCTGGGTGGCGCAGCGGTTTGGCGCCTGCCTTTGGCCCAGGGCGCGATCCTGGAGACCCAGGATCGAATCCCACGTCGGGCTCCCGGTACATGGAGCCTGCTTCTCCCTCTGCCTGTGTCTCTGCGCCTCTCTCTCTCTCTCTCTGTGGCTATCATAAATAAATAAATAAATAAATAAATAAATAAATAAATAAAGAAAATATTCCATCAGAGCTTGAGAGTAAGTTGGAAAAATACAGGGGGACAGCAATGGTTGACATTAATTCAGACTCCCTTCACAATCTGTGCATCCTGAACAGAGATAGAATTTAGAAGCTCAGGATGTTGGCCCCACACAGCATGCTAGACACTGGAACAGCCCGTGGTGTCATATAATGTCAGCTCTCCCTATCTACCTCAGAATGTCTCTTACCAGACCAGGTTCAGGGCATCAGCTATTGGGTATGACCAAAAGATAACAGACGTGGGGGCACATCAAACTGGTTTCAAAACCTAGAGCTGCCTCTTGCTAACTCTGTGTCCTTGGGAATATCATTTCACTTCTTGGAGGTTCACTTTTCTTTCCTGTAACATAGCAATGATAATGGTGACTGTTTGGAAGATTGATGGCCAGAGATTATTATACTCCGCCTTTCACAAAAGGCAAAAAGTTTAGCAATGAGGACAGGATCTGGAGCCAGGCAGCCGTGGATTTGATAGTAGTTCTGTTCCATTAACTATGTGACTTAGGGAAAATCACCCTCATGCCTCTGTGTTGTCATCTATAGAATGAGGATAATACTAGAACCTACTTTGTAGAGTTTTGGTAAGAAACTGAACAGTTTCTATGTGTGATGCATGCAGTAAAATGCCTCACATATAGTTAGCACTCATGCAAAAAAGAGAGCCATTCCTACCATTATTACCATCATCATCATCATCATCATCATCATCACCCTAGAGGTTATATGCCTAGACACAGCCTGATAAACTGCCTGTGTTTGGGAATGATAGCTGCTTTTATAGATTACTGTTAGGATTGCTGAGAGCTGACACAGATGAAGCCATTGGAGCTATGAGTGGAAAGTGACTAGCCTGGGGCCACATGGGCAAAAGTTGGTAGAAGTGGGACACAAAGCCAAACCTGTCAATGCCAGTGAATGGGATTTTGCCACAATCCCACCTGCCCAGATTTACCATCAAGGAGGGAAGGAACTTAGGAATCTCCTTCTCCACCCCAGAGGAAAGACCAAGGCTCATAGTACTTTGGCCAGGAGTTTGCAACGCCTTTTGGCCCTTCGCTCCTTCCTCAGCTTTGCCACTTGTACCAGAAATGTTGCTCCTTTCTTTCACAGAACCTGCAGTAGGCTCCTGAGAACTTTTCCTAGTGGGACTGGGGGTCAGAGGAGGAAGGAATTGTAGACAGTCTTAGTTGCATGAGGTATCAGGAGATAGCTCAGTGGAAGGAGGTGAAACTCATGAGGGAGATCAGAGACAGACCACAGCTGTCCTGGGAGGCTGTGGATCAATTCACTCCCAGTGCGATGGTTCTCCTGGGGCTCCCTCTGCTGGCATGGTCCTCCCTCTCTCTCTCTCTCTCTGTCTCCATATTTCTGGGATTTCTCTTTCTCTTGCCATCTCTCTCTTTCTCGCTGTGTTTGTGTGTGTGTGTGTGTGTGTGTGTGTGTGTGTGTGTCCCTGTCCTCTCTGGGCCTTTCTCCTTTCCCTCTGAATCTAGATGGGGATGCTTCAAAGTCCTTTTGGGTGTTGGAAATCCTTTCTGATGGCAAAACCTGACCCTGGGTCATCCTCCCCTGCCCACATCCCTGAACTGCTGGAGAAATCCCCATAGCCTGTGCATTGGTCACTGCATCCTTATGACCTCTGACTCTCCTGGCCTCTGTTTCCTCATCTGCTCAATGGATGTAATAATAGTACCTACCCCATAGGTTGATGTGGGACTACATGAGATGATATTTGAGAAGTGCTTAGAGCAGGGCCCAGCACATAGCAAAAGCTCAACAGATGTTGTCCTGCAGTTCTGGGGCTCAGATCTGAGCCTGCTTCCTCTTCTTATCCAGCACAGCTGAGCCAACACCTTGTCTGCCCACCCCAGCCTCCTTGGTGCCTGGACCCAGGTCTGTGGGGGGAGCCTCATTAGCACCTACCCACCGCCTACCCCACCCCCACATAAGATGGCCTAGGCTGCAGTCATCCCTCCACCTTCTACATGCTCTTTCAAGAAGCAGCCCCCCTACCCTGGGCTAAACCCACTTCATATGCTCTGGACCTGGACTAGCCAGTACCAGACCACTGGCCGCTACTGGCTATTTCCTCCTCAATCAATTAGAATTAAGTAAAATTAAAAAAAAAAAAGAATTAAGTAAAATTTAGGGGCACCTGGGTGGCTCAGTTGGTTAAGCATCTGCCTTCAGCTCAGGTCATGATCCTGGGGTCCTGTGGGGAGCCTGCTTCTCCTTCTCCCTCTGTTCCTGCTTGTTCTCTCTCTCTCTCTCATAAGTAAATAAAATCTTTTAAAAAATTAATGTTAAGTAAAATTTAAATCTCAGTTCTTCAGTTCTGCTAGCCACATTTTAAGGGCTCAGCAGCCACATGTACAATGCAGATAATAGGACATTCTCATCATTCCAGAAAGTTCTGTTAGACAGATCCCTGTCTTCCTTGCTCTGGGAGGTCTCTCCCTTATAGAACATAGCTTCTCCTGTATCTCCTATCACTCCTTCTCTGTCAAGGTCAGCCTGCCTGAATTCAAATCCCACCTGCACACCTTAATAGCTGCTTAGCTAAGTTATCTAAAAATTAAAATTAATTTTGAAATTAATTTTGAAAAGACCCTTCTCTGTTTCCTAATTAGGAAGCCCTCAGTTTCATAATTTGTTTTTTTAAAGATTTTATTTATTTATTCACGAGAGACACAGAGAGAGGCAGAGACAGGGGAAGCAGGCTCCATGCAAGGAGCCCGATATGGGACTTGATCCCGGGACCCCAGGATCATGCCCTGAGCTGAAGGCAGATGCCCAACCACTGAACCACCCAGGCATCCCACCATCAGGAGACATTTGGAAACATTGTTAGTTGTCCACACTGGGGAGGGCAGTTGCTACTTGCATCCAGTGGGTAAAGGTCAGTGATGTGCTGAACATCCTACATGCACAGGACAGCCCATCCATGACAAAGAATGCTCTGGCCCCAAATGGCAATGGCACAGAGGTGGAAAATGCCAGTCTATATGTTTGCAAGGACTCAGCCTGTTTCAGAGGTGTACACCCCAAACTAATTTCAAGGGATACCGGAAATGGAGATTGGATTGGAGGAGGTCATCAAAACCTTACTAGTCAAGGTTTATTTCTCTCTCTCTCTTTACAAACAGGATGTACTCATGCATTGTGTAACTAAAACTTACGTTTTAAAAAACCCAACAAAATAGTACCAAATGTATCCAAACCAACCAAAGAAACAAAACTCTTTTCTCTGACCTTTCCAGATACCTTATCTTTCCTTCCTTCCTTTCACTGCTGGATTCCTCCTGGGGTCTGCATCTCCTCTCTCCCACCCCACCCCCACTACCACCACAATCTGGCTTCCGCTGCCAGCCCCCTTGTAGCTTAACCAGGACACAGCTGTCTCTGGGTTGTTACTGAATCCAGTGAATCTTGTTATCATAGTTGGCCTGCTTTGGGACTGCAGGGAAGGATTGTGTGACTTTCCTGAGTATCTGGAGCCCATCTCTCTCCCTCTCTTTCTTTGGTTACTGCCAGAACTTTGTCCACTTTCCTTTCCTCTCTGTCCCACCAGTGTCACTCTTCTCAGATGCTTTGTCTCAGATCTCTGCTCTTCCTGTGCTTCAATCTAGAACTGGTTACACAATCAGTGGGGTGTATTGCAAGTGAAAATGTAGGGTCCTTAGTTGAAAATTACTAATAATTTCAAGATGGGGGATCCCTGGGTGGCGCAGCGGTTTGGCGCCTGCCTTTGGCCCAGGGCACGATCCTGGAGACCCGGGATCGAATCCCACATCAGGCTCCCGGTGCATGGAGCCTGCTTCTCCCTCTGCCTGTGTCTCTGCCTCTCTCTCTCTCTGTAACTATCATAAATAAATAAAAATTAAAAAAAAATTTTCAAGATGGTCACAGTAAATCA
Organism: Canis lupus dingo; assembly: GCF_003254725.2. Classification (NCBI taxonomy): domain Eukaryota; kingdom Metazoa; phylum Chordata; class Mammalia; order Carnivora; family Canidae; genus Canis; species Canis lupus. Next base: position 103,010,089 of record NC_064243.1, read on the forward strand.
TTAAACCAAGTGCAGAGCCCTTCTAAGCATGAGGCCACAAGGAACTGTAGACCACTTGCCCACAAAGCCAGCCATGCTTCCAATTCTCCTGGGTATAATCCCCAGTCTGTCTCACTGGCCTGCTCCTCCCACCCCATGTACTTCACCTTTATGGCAGCGCCACCATTGCCCAACACCTGTCCTCTGAGGGTTGTTGGGGTAGACAGAATGTACCTCTAAAGATCTCCAGGCATGAATGCCTTAAACATATAAATATGTTGATCACATAGCAGAGGGACTTTGCAGATATGATTAAACTATCTTACAGACCTTAAAATAGATTACCCTGGTGTGATGGTGAATCGTTTTTCATAAAGATTTTATTTATTTATTCATGAGAGACACGGAGAGGCAGAGACATAGGTAGAGGGAGATGCAAAGGGAGCCTGATGCGGGACTCAATCCCAGGATCCTGGGATCACAACCTGAGCCAGAGGCAGATGCTCAACCACTGAGCCACCCAGGTGCTCCTGATGATGGATCTTATATGTCCACTTGGCCAGGCTACAGTGCCTGGTTTTCACTCAAACACTAACCGAGGTGTTGCTGTGGAAGCATTCTGTAGATGTGGTTGATACCTAAAATTAGTTGACTCTAAATAAAGGTCATTCTTGAGAGCATGGGTGGGCCTCATACCATCAGTTGGGTAAAACAACGGTTCCTCTGAGAAAGAAGAAATTCTGCTTTAAGACTGTGAAATAAGTCCATTGGAAAAGGACAAACATTATATGGTCTCATTCATTTGGGGAATATAAAAATTAGTGAAAGGGAATAAAGGGAAAAGAGAGAAAATGAGTGAAAATATCAGTGAGGGTGACAAAACATGAGAGACACCTAACTCTGGGAAATGAACAAGGGTAGTAGAAGGGGAAGTGGGCAGGGGGTTGGGGTGACTGTGTGATGGGCACTGAGGGGGGCACTTGGCAGGATGAGCACTGGGTGTTATGCTATATGTTGGCAAATTGAACTCCAATAAAAAAATTTAAAAAAAGACTGCAGCATCTGGGGCACCTGGGTGGCTCAGTTGGTTGGGCACCTGCCTTTCGTTCAGGTCATGATCCCAGGGCCCTGGGATAGAGGCCCCTATTGTCATTGGGCTCCACACTCAGCAAGAAGCCTGCTTCTCTTCTCTCCCTCTGCCCCTCCATCTGCTTATGCTCGCTCTCTGTGTGTGTTAAAAAAAATAAATAAAATATTTAATAATAAAAAGACTGCAGCATCTGCTCCTGCCTGACAATTTCCACTCTGCCCTATGGATTTGTGGCTTGCCAGCCCCTACAAGCACAAAATCCAATTCCTTGTGATAAATCATATATCTATATGATTACCTGGTAATCAATAAAAAATAATATTTTATAGACCTTAACTATATAAATATCTAAATTATATATCTTAATAATACATATATCTTAATATGTGTGTATGTATATACAGTGGGACATGTTCTGGTTACCTGGAGAATCCGGATTGATACACCTGTGTTACCCAGGTGGGCCCAATATAATCACATGAGGCCTTAAAAGCAGAGAACTTTCTCTGGCTAGAAGCAAAGGAGAGATGGAACAGAATGGGAAATCAGAGAGATTTGAAGCCTCAGAAGGATTCAACACACCACCATGAGAGGGGAGCTGCATGGAAAGCACAAGAAGGATTCAGATAGCTTCTACACACCTGCCCCCAGCCAGCAGCTAGCAAGAGCCAAAGGCTTTGGTCCTATGGCTACAAGGCACTGAATTCAGCCAAGACCTCGAATGAGCTTAGAAGAAGGTTGTTCCAAGGAAGGGGCACAGCTCTGCTGACATCTTGATTTCAGCCCTGAGAGACCTAAATCCCACTCACACTCTGACCTACAGAAATAAAAAATGGAATAAAAAGGTGGATGGTTGTCAACCATACAGGTTGTGGAGATCCCTCACACCAGCAATGGAAAATCAATATTGTCATCCTTAGTTCTTCTCTCTCCTGCAAATCCCATCTCGCTTGCCCAAATTCCTTCTGGTTGTACCTTCCTTTCCATCCTTGTGGCCCCTGTTCCAAACAAGGCCCCTCCACAGGGTCCCTGCACCCAGCCTCACAGCCTCCCAACCAGGGTCAGGAGGAAGGTGAGGCAAAAAAATAAAATAAAATAAAAGGAAACATGAAAGATTCAGTAACCAAGATTGGCAACAGCGTGATACAACAGATGAATAGATGTAACAAAAACAATCAATAACACATCCATGGTGAACAAAATATCAAAATTTTAAATGAAGATGGCATCAATATAATTGATTTTTTCCCTTTTGTCTCAGGATCCAGTTAAAGCTTATCACGACCCTGATCCTGTCTTTATTTGAAGTTTTTGATTTCTTTGTTCATTATGGATTTTTTTTTCCTACATCCATCTTTAAAATATTGTATTAAAATACTTCCTGGGGCACCTTAGTGGCTTGGTGGTTGAGCATCTTGCCTTTGGGTCAGGTCATGATCTGGGACCTGGGATTGAATCCCCCTGCATCAGGCTCCCCACAGGGAGCCTGCTTCTCCCTCTGCCTCTCTATGTGTGTCTCTTATGAATAAGTAAAATCCTTAAAAATAAATATTTATCTTAAACAAAATGTGGTCTATCCATGCCATGGAATATTATTTGGCCACAAAAAAAACCTAAACACTGACACGTGCTACTATGTGGATGAACCCTGAGGACATCATGCTCACTGAGAGAAGCCAAACACAGAAGGTTAGGATTCTGTATACGTGAAGCCTCTGTAACAAGCAAATCCACAGAGATGGAAAGCAGATTGGTGGCCCACAGGAGCTGGGGGAGGGGAAATAGGAAGTATTTATGGGTAACGGGTTCCTTTGGTAGGGGAGGGAGTTATGGGGATGAAACCATTTTGGAACTAGATAGAGGTGGTGGTTGCACAACACTGGGAATGTACAGAGCACTGCTTTTAAATAGTTCATTTTATGTCATGTGACTTTAACATCCATAAAAATTCGTAATAAAAATCTGTATTTAAATATATTATTTATCTTGGTGACTGAGTTTTGTGTAAACCACCCCACCCCTGCCCCAATACCCACACCCTAAATTTTGCTCTGGATTTGAACCGCAGCCTTGCTCTGCTTGGTCCATCCCCCTGCTTGTGAATCCCAGAAAGAACTTTCTAGCACCTGGATCTGACCCTGCTTGATATCCTGCCCTATAGCCTGCCTGGTGCAGTACTGCGGTGTGTAGTGGCTTGTGAGCTGATGTCTCCAGGTAAAAAGAACTCCAATGTGAAGGCCTTACTGCCTTGGGCTCCACCTGGCCTCCCCGCGGCTCTGAGCATTCTTCTTCCTGTCCTCAGCCCCATGGCCTGCCACTTCTGGGAGATTCCCTTCAAGCTGCACTTCCTTGTAACCAGTGAAACTGCAGCCCCACAGCCTCAGCAGAGCCTCAGCACTGAGCCAGGTCTGCCCTGGGCCCTGGGCCTCTGTCTCCACACCTCTCCTCCCAACTGAGCACCTCCCTGGGGGCTCTGTTCCCCTCCCAAGGCCCTCCTCCCTCACAGCCACCAGGGACCGGTTTTTCCCAACACAGATCTGAGACTCTTCTTGTCAGCAAAAGGCCCAAGCGCTCAGAGTCATGCGATGGTCTTTCTAGGAGCAGCTTCGGGGTGGGGAAGAGGGGACACGGACGTTCATCCCGGAAACTCTCCAAAGCAGAGTCATGGCTGCCCCTCGGGGACTACCTCCATCCTCCCGGGGCCCAGGGACCCCGTCTGTTTCGTTCTCTCTCTTACATTCCCTCTGTGTCTGCCCCTTCCTCTCTCCTGTCCTCCCTTCTCTCTCTCTCTCTCTAGCTCTCGCTCTCTCTTTCGCTCTCTCCTCCAACTGCTGCAATCTGTTAGAAATTACTCTTCCAAACAGCCAGACTTCGCCAGCTTCAGGAAATTCCAAGCTGGGCAGGGGGAGGGGCCGGGCTGGGGGGCGCGCCCTGGCCGTCCCCCACCCGCTCTGCGCGTCCTCTGAGCACACCCAGTCCCGGCCTCGGCCCGCCCCACACTCAGCCCGCAGGCCTCAGCTTTTCCACCGCCGCTTTCTAGTCCTTTAAACCCTAGAGGCAAACTTTCGGATACTAAGGGAGGTTGGGAGGGGCCTGTGCCCAGACGGCCTGGGCTGGCCTGGACGGCTCCAGCCATGGCCCCCGAGAGGGGCTGACGCTACGGTCCCCGGTGCAGGTAAAGAAGGGACCCGGGGCCAGGGCCAGCAAGGGGTGCGGGCTCGGACTCCCCGGTCCGAGGACTGAGAAAGGTCGGAGGCAGGACCCCTGGGACCTGCGCGAGGAGGCGTCCTGTGGAGGTGGCCCCGCGGGCCCGGACGCCTGGGTCCCGGGCCCCTGACAGGTTCCGCATGACACTTCCTTTGCCAGGTGAGAACCGCCTGGAGAAAGAAGGCAGAGGGTGCGGACCTGGGACTCGGTGGCCGGGGCGGGCTCCGAAGCGAGGAGACGGGGGTCCCCCCGCCGGAGCCTGAGAGCGCGCCTGCCCCACTCGGGGAGGACCGAGAGGTAAGGGGGCAGCGGGGAGCCGGGCTCCCGGGTCAGCTTCGGGAGGACGCGGGACAGACGGGCCCAGGGACCGCGGGCGCTCCAGCTCGGGGCGGCCGCCACGTGGCGGGAGGAAGCGCGGCGAGCCGTGGGGCGGGGGTCTCCCCCTCCCGGACGCCTCGGGAACCGGTCCGGCCGGGTGTGGAACGGGCGCCTATTTCCGTTTTGGCGGGGCTGGGGCCCGGAGAGGACAGAGGTGAACCAGCTGTGCCCTCCCTCCTGCAGCTGGAGCGGCGGGCCTGCAGGGGCGGATGGCAGCGGGAGGGGCCCTCCGGGGTCCCACCCTCACTCCTGCACTGTCTTTTGCACATTTGTCACAAACAACAGCCCCTCTGTAGGAGCCTTGGCCGGCTGACGGAGGTTTTTCCTAGAATGACCTCATTGCCTCTAGCACACAACTTTGCTTGCGGGAGGTTGGGGCCTTCTATTTAAGAGGACCCTGGGATTCGAGGTTCTGAGAAGGGGAGTGACTTGCCCGAGGCCCTCAGAGCCAGCAAGAGGCCACTCAGAAGCGATTTCGAAGTCATTACTCTGCCTGGAATGGAGAAAAGAAAAGGCAAACAAACACGGTCAAGGATGTAGGAAATCCTTGGCCTTTATGGCATATCCAAGTGTTTTTTACATTCGGATGCACACCCACCCACCCTATCCAAGGGGGGCTATGAGCAATAGGCTATCATCTGTAGAGTCTCATCAGGTTTAGACTCTGCCTGGTTTCTGAATCCAGACACAACATTCATTGCTGTGTGACCCAAGGCAACTTACTCTCCCTCTCTATTCCTCAGCCACCACCTCTATAAAACTCATTGCATTGTTCCGAGGATTGAATGAGTTTGTGTATTTGAGTGAAAGCATTTAAGTCCTCTACCCACCCACCCCACCCCACCCCAGAATAAGTCCTTAGGAAGTATAACATCAGCATCATGAATGTCCTTTACAAATACCCCTAGCAATCAGGCATTCTGACTTCTACTTTTCAGTAGAGTAAACTGAGGTCTAAGGTTGAGGAAGTTAGGTCAGGGTCCCACAGAAAAGAAATGGCAGGTGTGTTTGGCCAGGCACTGGAAAATGGTGGTAGTGATGCCTTGTAGGGCAATGCGAGGATGGGCTGAGGTTACAGGCTAGGGCATGGGCAGGGAGGAAAGCCAGGGACTGAGAGCTGTCCCCAGAGGACTCAGTTCACGAGGCAGCAGGCAGGAGAAGTGGTTAAGTCTGGGCTCTGTGACCTTGGGCCAGTCATAAACCCTCTCTAAGTGTGTCCTCGGGGACAAGGGGGAGTGATCTCAGGTGGCCACTGAGCATTTTATTGAACTTTTGCTCTCTGCTGGGCACTCTGCCAAGACTTACTGGCAACATCTCACCAATCTCGAAAAGAGACTATGAAGTGTTACAGGAAGATCCTGTGTTCCTATGTTACATTTTTGAGAGGGGGAAAGAAACCTTAGAAAGGTTAAGTATTTGCCCAAAGCCACACACACACACACACACACACACACACACACACAGCCAGATGGAAACCTAGGCATTTGGCTGAGTTGTGGTCTTTTCACCGGCAACTCACTGCACAGTAATGACACTCACTGTGACCATGGGGAGAGGGTTTTTTATTTTCAACTGTGAATTGAGATTCATTAATGAGCAGAGGTAAGCATTTAAAAAATAAAATAAAATAGATTAGAATTGAAAACATCACAGTGCCTAGCATGTTGTTTCATAAAATTTTGGTTTCCTTTATGCAGAGGTGGGGAGGAGAGGTGATTGCATGTCATGTTGCAATTAAAATATATTTGTTCATCTAAGCTGAGGTCAGAGAAGTTTGAGAAACACTACAGAATCTTGTAAATCAAGACTGGTTTTCCCAGAGAAATAAATGTAAAGTGTGTGAGTGTGTGTGTGTGTGTGTGTGTGTGTGTGTTGGGGTACGGCAAAGGTCAATTCCTCAGAACACACTGGACTATAATTATTTTAAATCCTCTTAGCTTTAATTTTTCTCTGCATTATCAGTGATATTTCCCAGGGTGCTAGTTACTGAAAGAATAATGTTGGTTGCTTTGACTTCTTCATAGGATTTTATCAATTCTTTATTTTGTTCTACAGTTATGTAAGGACACACTCCCCCCGCCCCACACACACACCCAGCACTAGCACTACCAATTAGCTGGCACTATTACAAATATAGTTTTCTTTAATTGAGATTTACTATGTGCCCTGCAAGGAAGGTACTGTTATTTTACCCATTTTACAGAGAGGAAACAGACATAAGGAAATCACGTAATTTATCCCAATCATACAGCTGGCGAAGGGTGGGGCTTTACTTCAAAGAGAAAGATTATTTATTATGATGATGATGATGATGATAACAGGCACTATTAAAACAAAAGTACAAAGTTATCAGAGTCCCTCCCAGAAATTCCATAAAAACAGCCAGGTTCCAGGATACAGGCAAAGGTTGGCAGACACTTCTTTTATGTAGAATCCAGGGCAGCCATGAGGAAATAGTGCACCTAGTTTATAGTGTGCAACCTGCCAGTTTCAATTTATGCCATTGTTGTTATTCTTAGAGAAATTTGCAAAATGTAAGACAGTATATTGTCTCTTTCTGGACCAAATACTCAAATTATAAAAGGCTGTGTGAGCATCCTGATTCCTGGATTGGAGCTTTTAGGCAGACTTGCATTATCACTTGTGTGTGCCCTAGGCAAAGCTTTCATGGGTATAGATTTTATTTATTTATATTTTATAACTGTTGGTGTGAAGACAGATATAATCCACACATTTTGAAATAAATCAAAACACTTTAACATTTTCCTGGGCCTCTAGAAGTGTGTGAGTGGTGGGCCCTAGGCACTGTGCCTGCCGCACTTGGTGGACAAAGTGCCCCCTGTCTCCAGGGAAGGGTCCTGAAAATCTCTGCCCCGGAGATGCTGGAGTTTCTCTGTCAAGCTTAGGAAACACTCGGGGAGAGCTGGTGAAGCCTGTTGCCTGGCCTGTAGGAAGACCGCAATCTTAGTTCTTACTGGGATAAGCGCGGCGCGTTGGTCATGCGCAGGCCTGAATTGCAATCTGGGACCTAGGGCCTCTGGAGACGCAGTTTGCACACCTGTAAAATGGACGTAACCCCGCCACCATCGTCCCGCGTGTTTGCGAGCGCATCCTTGGAACCGCTGCCTAGGCCCAGGGTGGGTGCGCGGCGTGGGTTCCCCCTCGGGCGGAGGCCGCGCTGACCCGCTCCCCCGCCCCCTCCCGCAGATGCCCGTGCTGAAGCAGCTGGGCCCCGCGCAGCCCAAGAAGCGGCCGGAGCGCGGCACCCTGTCCATCTCCGCGCCACTCGGCGACTTCCGGCACACGCTACACGTGGGGCGCGGCGGCGACGCCTTCGGGGACACTTCGTTCCTGAGCCGGCACGGCGGGGGGCCGCCCCCCGAGCCCCGGGCGCCACCCGCGGGAGCCCCGCGCTCCGCGCCGCCGCCTGCGGTGCCGCAGCCCCCGCCGCCCGCCCTCCGCGCGCCCGCGCCCGCCGACCCGCTGCTGTCCTTCCACCTGGATCTGGGCCCGTCCATGCTGGACGCGGTGCTCGGCGTCATGGACGCGGAGCGCCCGGGGGCCGCCGCCACCAAGCCCGACTTGGACCTCAGCTCCGAGGCGCAGCATCCCAGGGCGCACTGCCGCCCCAGCGCGGATCTGGAGCTGGACGATGTCATCGGCCTGTAGGCACCCCAGTTCCCATGCTTTTACCTTCCGGCATCCTGCTTCTGTATACATAAACGCCACGTCTGTGCCCCGGGTTCTGTCTCTTCGCTTTGCATGGGAAGGGAAGATTGGGGGCGGGGAGTCGGTGATGGGGTCCTGGCTCCTTTAAGGGCCAAGCACGACACCTGCAGCTCGGTTCCCGGCAGACTGGACCAGGCTCTAGGTCGGATGCCGGGCCTGGAGGGGTGGGATGTGACCCCTTTATCAGAGGGGGGCGTGGTTAGACGGTGCCCCTTTAATTCAGCAGTTTTGGCAGAGGGCTTGGCCTGACTGGCTCCCGGAGGCCAAGGGCAGTGGCTCCGGGAGCCTCGACTCCCGGCCTGCATCTCCAGTGAACCCCTCGGGACGAGCTGCTCTTTACCCTGCGAGCAGACGCTCAGGGAAGTGGCCGGGAAGAGGTAGGGTCCCTGGAGGAGAAACACCCCCCATACATGTGTCGGCCCCATGGCGACAGCGGCGTCCCAAGCCTGGGCTACCTAGTCTAGCCTGCTGGGGTACCGTTGTGGAGGCGGAAGGGCGGGGCAGCACGTACAGCACTCCAGGCGAGGGGCGGAACGAAGCCCACTGAGGCCCCCGTAGAGGCCGCCGCCTCCACACAAATCCTAGGTGAGGGCCGGGGCCGCACGGGCGGAGAGCGGCCGAGGGCGCAGCCAGGCGTTCCTACGGCCTGGAGGGGGCGGGGTCGCACCTGTAAATCTTAGGGGCAGAGGCCCGGCTCCTCGAGGGCAGAGGGAAGCGGCCCCCCGCGGGCGGTGCCCAGTCTGTCAGCCCTTTGGACCCGGGCGGGCCACACACGAGCATCGCTGGGCAGCGCAGGCGGCGGCGGGCTTCGAGTACCCGGGCTGCGGAGAGCGCGAGGGCGGCGGGAAGGGGTGCGGCCGGTGACGTCACGGCCCGCGGTCACCGGCTCCCGAGGCGGCGCCCCGCCCCCGGCTGAGCCCGCGCCTCCGCCAGCCTGCCGCTTCGGCGTCCGCTGCCGCCAGCCCCACCCGGGGGCTCCGGTGCCGGCGGGGCCTTGCCGTGGAGCCGAGGCCAGTGCCGGGGGCAAGAAGCCGCCGCTGTGCACGGCCGGGGCCGTCCTCCGGCACAGCCGCTGGGGCCCGCGCCTCGACCCGGCCGACTTCTCGGTAGGCTACGCCGACCGCTTCCTGGCGTGCGCGCGGAGCCCTTGGGGCCTTTTGCTGGGACGAGCCGTTGGCGGCGCTCGGGGGCGCTACTTCCGCCTTCGCGGCCGCACCGTGTGGGACCCCGCCTCACGCACTGATTTGGACTTCGGCTCGGGCCTGGCGGCGAGCGCGCTCAGGGCGGCGGGGGCGCGCACGATGGTTAGGACGCTCGGGACGGCGGCGAGATCGCTCAGGACGGGGAGGGTGCTCAGCACAGCGAGGACGCGCATAGCGGCGGGGGCGCGTTCGAAGGCGTGGCTGCCCCTCCCGCTGGCACCAGAACCGAACTCCTAGCACCGGACTGGGCTGGGCCGGAAGCCAGGGAGCGGGATAGGGCCGAAGGCCAGGCGTCCCCCTGGACAGAGCTGGGAAGGGTGTTGCAGCCGGCCGCCCCTGGCGGAGCCGCGGGGGTAGGAAGACTGTTGGTAGCAGCCCTGGCACGGTCCCCTGAAGGGCTTCCCTGAGACACAAGCAGAATGGGGTCCTGGAGCCTAGCCCTCGGAAGGCAGAAAAGCCACAGGAGCCAGGGGCACACCACCTCGCCAGCCCCGCCCCCACGCATTTTGTGGCCTCATGGTGACCGATCCTGCAGGCAGGGGTGGCCAAGGCCCAGGAAAAAGTCTGGAACCACACCCGCGAGTGCTGCCTTCCTGGTACCCACGAGGGCCCTGCACCTGACTAGCCCTTCTGAGGCTGATGGGCCCTGGGGAGGTAGCTGCCACAGGCACTGCATTAAGACTTGTGCTCTTGGCCCGGGTTCCTGGCACCCCACAGTTGAGCTTTAGATGCCTGCTTCTCTGGGGCAGCATGTGCTGTGCCCCACCCTCCCCCTTCCCCTCCCCAGAAAATATGGCCCAAGTGCTGAGACAGAGGCTGGAAGAGGAGGGGCTCAGAGTAATAACAGCTCCTACCCTGGCCAAGGTGCCCCAAGATTCTCAGGTCTGCCTCCCTGAGGCTGGTTGCAGGCCAAGGCAGGAGCTGGAAGCCAGCCCCTAGCAGAAGTGTGGCTGTGCCCACATGGGCCGGCAGAGGGCACCCTGGCTGAGATAGCTCTGGGGTGATGATCCCCTCAGATCCGCTGGTGGCCGCTCTCAACCTGTCCAAGCAGGAAGGGACAAAGTGCTCTCTCTCTCTCTCTCTTTAATTTTGGTTTCTCTCAAGCTTCCAAATGGTGCTCAGTGATCCAAGGAAAGAATGAAGGAAGGAGAAGGGAGGGGAAAGGGAAGGGAGGGGAGGCAGAGGAGGAACATCTGGAAAAAAAGCAGCCTGACAGTCCAGCTGTTTGCAAACTCATCGCACATCCTCCAGTTACATGGCAGAAGAGGGGGGAGGGCCAAAAAGAAAAAGGGGAGGAAGAAAACTAACTTAAACACACACAAAAAGAAAAGAGAAGGAAACATGACGTGAGCTGGTGATCCATGGAGGCAGGGAGGGAGGGAGGGTAACCGTTTTACCTGTGCTGAACCAAAGAAGGGTTGGGGAGCAGGAAGAGGAGGAAGGGAAGGAAAAAAAAAACCAGAAGAAACACGGGGGTGGAGGGAGGAGGGACACGGAGACAACTTAATACAACTGTAGACGAGGCGGCCCGGCCGAGGTCCCGCGATGGCCTCCGGAGTCCTCAGTGCGCAGTGTCGGCGTGGATGTGGTGCTGGCTTGGCGGCGGCATTTCTGGCGTGGGGGGCTGAGGGTGGGGCACAGTCTCTACATGGCTCCCCTAGCCCCGAATACTGAGGCCCCAGAGGGCTGGGCAATAAGAGTCTGTGGTGAGGCAGGCAGGTGGCGGGTGGCGGGCTGCTGTGCTGGTGGCCCCGCCACGGGCGGGCACGGGCGGAGTGGCCTGTCTTCTTCCGGCCCCCTGGGCATGGGATGGGCCAGGGTGCCAGGTCGGTACCGGAGTACAAGCTCGAGAGAGAGAGAGAGAAAACACTGAGACAGCATTAGTGGAGGTGCCAGGTGGACACAGAGCAGCCTACAGACCATGCCCCCAACCCTCCGCTGTCCCACCCCATCCTCCCCCAATCCCACTCCTCTGAGACAAAAAATAAAAATGTAGAAAAAATCTCTGTACAGACTCCCCGGTGGGAAAACGGGGACAGGGATGGCAGCTCTTCCTGGAGCCCACTCCCCATGAATTAATTTACAACCCAAGTCCATGGCTCAAAAACAAAATCGGCAAAGGCGGCGCTGGGGGGCCACAGCCCTGCCCCCACCCCACCCCACCCCACCCCATCCGCGCTGGTGCTCAGAAGGCTGACAGCTGCGCCAGGCTGAGGCGGCAGTCGATGCTGGCGTTGTCCAGGCCCGTGTATGCCAGGCCCAGGGGCTCTAGGAAGGCCCGGCAGGCGGCCTCGCCCTCGAAGGCCAGCTCGGCCTGCAGGTAGGAGACTGGCAGCGCAGGGCGGAAGCTACGGAGACAAGAGGAGAATGCGATGAGGCAGGCAGTGGGCAGGGGAGGGCCCCACAAGCAGGGAGTGGGTGCCCCCCCTTCGGGCACCCAAAGGGTTTCCTCAGCACATTACCTGCTGACCTCTCACCCATCCCCACCCAACCTCCCCACCTCCAGGGGCTTGGGGGGGCCCGGGGTGGGGTTAGTGGCCCCAGCCCCGGCTGTGCCCCCCCTTCACCCTCACTTACCTGTACAGGGGGGACCAAGGAGGGTGGGAGGGAAGGGCCCAGCTGGTTCCTTTGCTGCTCAAGGGCCCACTGTGGCCCAAGCAGAAGGAGGGACCCCAGGGGATGGTGGTGGGCATGGGCTGGCAGGTCTGACAGCTACTCTGGGGGACCCGCCCTGGCTGTTTCCCCTGCCTGGGTCAAAGTGCCTCCGGAATGCCAGCAAAGCTTCAGCCAACATGTATTATGACGTGCTGGCTACAGTCACTTGCGGTTGCTAACAAGACACAGCATGTGCCAGAAGATAGCTGTTAACTTGAATTCTCTCCCAGAAACCCTGTCACCCTGCCCTTATATCACACAGGACATAAACCAGTCCTGCCTCAAGTCTGTGCCTGGTCTTGGCCTGGATATCCACAGAGGGCATAAAAGAGTCCATTCCTACCACAGCTGAGCTGGCCTCCTGGCCATCCTGCAGGGACCTGGTTCTGGGGACTCTCAGACTCAGGGCCAGGGCTGTCCGTGTCTGCTGGTGGAGGGGGGCAGTGAGAGCATGTGGCCAGTGATGGGCCAAGGCCCCTCCTACAAGGCGCTTTCATGGCTGTGGCCCCAACCAAGACCCAGCAGGTATAAACTAACCCGAATGGCGACCTGCCCACATGACACCCCTGGGAGCAGCACAGAAGCTTGGGAGCTGTCCCGCTGCAGACAGCAGACTCTGAGGGACAGCCCACAGGGCCTTTAGACATACCACCTCCCCGACACTCCTGGGTAGGTAGTCAGATTCTGCTCATCCTAGCGCCTTCATGTTTCTGCCCATGTCCTTGTCTACTTCTGTGGCCCCTACCCTGGCTCAGCCTCTGCCTTAAATCTCCTGGACCCAAACTGGAGCATGGAATCTGTGGTCTCATATCTTCAGGGTGACCCTCTCTCCCCAGTCTCACACCATTCCTGTGACTCTTAAGGTAACTTTTGTGGCCCCTTGGACCTACCAACCTCTGACCAAGAGTTCTCAACTTTGGCAAGACTGACACTGGGGCCAGGTGATTCGGTTGTGGGGCATCCCGGGCACTTCAAGGGGTTGAGCAGCATCCCAGGCCTCTACCCACTAGACACCAGTAGCCACCCCTAGAAGAGATCACCTGACATCTCCCTATGTCGCCCAGGGGCATTTCACTGCCCTGCTGGAAAAAACACAGGTTCCCCACCACACACATGCACGCATGCATGCCACACACGCGCGCGCACACACACAGCACACGTGATAGCTGATGACAGAGAAGCATGCTCTTTTTATGTCCAGCCCCTGATCTGCCTAGCCCCCACATCACACCTTTCTCCCTAAATATTTCCTGCACTCTCGAAGGAACTCAAGTCAGAACAGGGTCTTGTCCTGTTACATCAGAAGCTACCAAGAGCAGGGCCATCTTTTCTAGTTTGTTTCTACCGAGTGGGAGCTCAGTGTCAAGAGAGCCTTGAAAGGTGAACAGAGATCTCAGAGTGAGGGGACCGAGAAAACAAACCAGGGTCCAAGGTGATGCGAGCAGAAAAAAGAGACTCAGGGGTAAAGAGGGAACCCTGGAGCAGCAAGACAGAATGGGGAAGGAGATGCAGACGCAGGCGTGGGAGACACGGTGAACTGTGGGGAGGGAAGCAGAAGGGCCTGGGGAGCAGGGTACGTGTAGAAACAAGGGGGGAGAGGACTACGGTCCAGGGCACAGCAGCTGGAGGCCTGACAGCCCGAGTGTGCAGGGGCAGGAGGAGAAAAGGAAGGGACGGGGGAAGGAGGGGAAGGCAGGCTGCCACAGGGCCAGCAGAGGGGGCGAGGGAGAACCCAGCTTCACATACGTTTTGATCATCGCCTTGAGGGCAGCTTTGCGCTCCCGGTCTGCAAACTTGTCCACCAGGTACCCAGACATGCAGGGCGCATGACAGTAGAGCCGGAAGAAGCGGTGGTAGTTGCCCAGAGCCCAGGCTGCCCTCAGTGCCAAAGCGTGAGCCACGCAAGGGTCTGCCTTCAGTTCCCGAGTCAGGTAGGCCAGCTCCGTGGTGATGTCTGGGGCCCAAGACAAAGGAGGATCAGCAGCGCCCAACCCTGGGGGCCTGGAGCCACCCTGTCCTGCAGGCAGCGCCTCTCACCTCCTGAGTTCTTGGTGAAGATGTAGTAGAGGACCCGGTAGGCAGTGAACTCGCCCACATTGCCTGGCAGGTTCTCGGCATACAGTGACTTGAGCTGCGTCTGGCACTGGTTGAACTCCTCATGGTCACCCTGGCACCCAGGGTGTGGACATCAAGAAAGATGGTGAGGCCAGCACAGGGAGCCCGGGAAGAGCCTGAAAGGGCCTCAGCACCCCACACTCACCTTCTCCAAGGCGATGCGAGCATGTGTCTCATATACTTCCACTGTGAACTCTGTTCGCACACCTTGCACCTGGATCGGCAGAACGAACAATGAGGCCAGAGCAGAACAGGACTCACCCAGGGCAGGCCTTCCCCGCAGCCCCCGCACCGTCAGGTCCTGCCGAATTGACTTCATCTGCTCGCACGCAAAAGCATAGTCTTGCTTCTCTTTCCAGTGGGACTTGACCATGCACAGAGACTTTTTCAAAACCTGGAAAGGGAACCAAATTAAGGCTCAGTGTGATTTCACAGCAGGATGAGCAAGGCTGTAACACCCATTATGATTCCACTAACTCTGTTCTAAGACAATAGCTACAATATCAAACTCCTTTAGTAACTCACTGCCAACTTTGAAAAGAACCCAACACATTTTGCAAGAATTACTACTCTCAACCTCAGCTGCCCACATCTGCGTGTCCAGTCCCCTGGATGGAACATTAGCCATGCCGCTGCTGCAGTCTCAGCAGAGCACAGAGGGGTCTGACTGCCTCCGTCACATGAAGTGCTGACCTAGGAAAGCCACTTCCTTCTCCGTCTCCTAATCAGGGAACATAAGCTCAGAGCTGAGCAAGTCTCCTGATGAGGATATGCAACCCAGCACAAATTCTGTCTCCAAGTCACCTTCAGAGAGCTCCCAGGCCCCAAAGTCCCTGCCCAGCTGCAAGCCCCTGCTGCCACAGCAGTCTCCTGTGCAACCTCTGCCGTGATTCCCGTGTTGGTACCACAGCCTAGTGCCAGCATCTGCCCTGCAGGGAGGACCTGCCCTTCCCAGCACTTACTGCCACAGGGCGCACAGTGGATGGGTCAGGGGCACAGGTGAGACGCAGATAGTGCTTGGTGATGTCAGGGCAAGTGCCCACAATCTGTAGTTCCTGCCAGTCAGGGTCAGCACCACTGCTTTCCAGGCTGCCCATCTGCAGCACCAGGGGCTCAAGGCGCAGGCGGCGGGAATGTCCATGCTGGAAGCGGGCCGCCCGCTTCTGCTTCTTAAGCTCACGCTCAGGGTCCTCACACTCTAGCGTGGCCATCTTTTTGCGGCTGCGCTTGGTGGGAGCAAGATCATGCCTGAAAAGAGATCAAGGTGAATAGGCAGATGTCACAGCATGCCTCTCCCACCACTCCCCAGGAACCCCGATCTCAGCCCCACCCCTTGGGCCACCTGCCCCAAGTCTCACCTCTTTCCACGCTGCGCCCTGCCTCGGCCCCGATCCATGTGGGCCCCTCGACCTCCTCGGCCCTTTGGGGGCGGGTTCCTGCGACCCACAGGGTGACACTCATTCCCTGAGTAAGAACTGTCTGAATCCGAGTGGGAGTCACTGCACAGAAGCAGCAAGAAGGTAAGGCCCGAAATGGCTCCTCCCCCCAAGACCCCACCCATGCCCCTCAACCCCCCCACAGCCCCTACGCCCCACCCCCCCCACCCCGGACCCTGAACTCTTCACACCTGCGGCGGAAGTGGCGGGTGGGGGACCGGGAGGAGGAACGGGAGCGGGAGTCCGTGCTGGAGGAAGAGCTGTTGTCCTTCATGAAGACATTGCGGTTGCCAAACTTGGCGAAGCTGCTGCCCCGGGCTCGGCCAGCACCCCCAGCCCCTGGTGTCCCTCGCTGGGACTGGGCACCCCCGCCCCTTGTCGCTGAGCCTGCCCCCCTGGGAGGATGAAGGCTGCTAGGGGCCTCCCACCGCTTCTTCTTGGGGCTCTCAGCCACAGGCTCCCGAGTCAGCCTGAGGATATAGCAGGGCAGGGCATCACCAATCCAGCGCCTCCACCAACCCCAGCATCTGCCAGCCGCCCCAGGAACACACCACCTCAGGCAGGAAAGAAACTTACCCAGGCGACTCAGCTAACACACTGCAAAAATGGGAGGCAAACCCAAGATTTTCTCTGTCTAGAGAGTGTTCTTCGCTGCTGAGTACCATGCACTCGCCAGGCTTCAGGGCCTTCACCCCACCCCAGGATTCCACCACCAGGCAGTGCCTGGGCCTCAGCTCTACCCTCCTGGCCTTCTACCCCTGGGAGCCAACTTTCTTGCTCATTCTTGGGGCTTCAGATACCTAAGTCTGCAGGTCTCCGCTTCAGCACCCAGAATCGCCCTCCTCCCCATCCCTGGCCTAGACTAACCCTGGCAGGGGCTCCCGGCTCCAGTCAATGGTATAAGCTGAGCCGTCCTGCAGCCGAGCCTGCAGCAGCTCCTTGAGTAGCTTCTCTGTCCGGTCCTTGTCCTCCTCCGACTCACAGGCAGTAAAACAGCGCTCCACATACTCCTTCATGTCCTGTGGCCAATCATCAGGCTTCCCCGACAGGCTCCCCCTGGGTGAAGGCAGACGTGGGACTCAGCTGGACGGCACCCCACACCCCAGCAAAGATGGCTGTCACTACCACTCACAAAGCAGACACAAACCCAAAACAATGCGAGCATCATCTTCTTCCCCTCTCATTTCATGCTCACAGCAACCCTAAAAGAGGAACCCCTCCCCATCTTGGAGGGGCAGACTGAGGCTCAGAGGGGTGCACAACCTGCCAGTGGACTATACGCACAGCAGAAGGAGAGAGCTGGGACAGGATCAAGGGGGTGGCCATCACCTGTGGTTCTGGGCTTTCTCAGGGTTGGGCTGGGGGCCGAAGCTGCTGTGCTGGCCCTCCGAGGTGGAGCTGAAGCTCTGACTGGTGACAGCAAAGGGCCGTTTCTGAATGTTGAACTTGAGACCACCAGTCCCCGGGGCTGCTGTGAGGGCCGCAAGAGCTGGGGTTAGACCTTACCGTGGCCTTCCTCAGGTTGCCTGATCTCCAGGAATGGGAGACGCCAAGCTCTAGAGAAGGGCTCCAAACCAACTGCATCCAGAGCCAGGGAATGAGCACCACACCCAGAAGTGCCCCACGCTTGGCTCTGTAAGGTGCAGCCCCTATGCCCTCTCTCTCCCCAAATTCCACCTCCAACTTACGCTTCATCCGGTTCCACAACTGTTGGCCCTTCTTGGGCTTGGCAGGCTCAGAGTAGGCATGTGGCCCATAGGCCTGGCCTGAGGCAGGCCCTGCCTGGCTGTGCTGTGTGGCTGGGGCTGTTCCAGGCTGGGGGCCACTGTTCAGAGCATGAGCCCCATGCGGGGGGTTGGAGGGCTGAGGGGGCTGGGCTGCTGGCAGCTGCTGAGGGGGGGCCTGGTAGGACATGCTTTCTTCCATGCCAGGGACTGGGGGCTGTTGGAGGAAGCAGGTGCTGAGGGCAGGAGCAGAGCTTCCAGTGCTGGCTCTCACACTGTCCTCATGATCACAGCACCACTCAGCCCTCAACTCCGTCCTGTGACCCTCCCACATCTCACTGCCCCAAGCACTCAGTGTCTCCCTGAGGAACGGAGGTTTAGTGCCCACCCTCTTCAGAGCTGAGAAGGCTCCAGCTTAGATCCTGAGATGTTCTCCCACAGTCCCCAGCCACTCAGTGGCAGCAGTAGGCATCTAAACCTCAGTTAGGCAACTAGTGAGCGCTCTAGTGAGTGCTGCCAACACACCCAGGAGTTATTGTCTGAACACATGCTGTATGCCGGTCAAAACACACATATGGTCACCCACGTTCTAGGGGACCCTGTGAAGAAGTGGTTATCCTTCCCACTTGACAGGACTGGCTGAGACGCAGAGAGGGTATGAGACTTGTAATGACACCAAGGGAGGGGAGCTGGGACTCTGGCCCAGGTCACTCCACCTCCCCTGCACAGCTCTGCACTACTCCACGCTGCACGTTAAGTGCAAGGCCAGACAATGTGCATGACTATGCATGTCTGTGTGCACTGCACTGAGAGAAGATTCCCAAGATAGGCTGCCACACTGCAAACCGCAGCTACCATCAACCCCAACACCTACTCCCAGGCCTTGCCCAAGCCCTAAACCCATCCTGGTTTCATTTTTTTAAGTTTATTTATTTATTCATGAGAGACAAGGAGAGAGGCAGAGTCACAGGCAGACTGGTGAAGAAGCAGAAGGAGAAGCAGGCTCCTGTAGGGAGCCCGATGTGGGACTCGATCCCGGGACCCCGGGACCACGACCTGAGCCGAAGTCAGACGCTCAACCACTGAGCCACCCAGGTGCCCCCATCCTGGTTTCAAAAACTATAGTTTGCCCTCCTCAGTTATCAGATCGGTAGTCACCAGGCAGGAGACTACCCAGAGGCAGCCATTGTAACAAATACAGGGGTCCCCACCATTCACCCACTCAGAAAAACTACATTCCCCATCTTGAACATGCCACAAAGCTGGTGGGGGTGTTACCTGGCTCAGAGTCCCCTGGTGCTGGGGTGCTGATGGCTGCTGGGGTGCGGTGGAGCCATACGAGCTGGCCATGCCATATTGGGAAGGGGAACCATAGCTCTGGTACATGCTCTGCCAGAGGCACAGAAATGAGGATCAGGACAGGCCCAGCTCCCTCCCCTTCTCCCGCCCTCTCAGGTGCCAGACATAACCTCTGTGCTCCACACTCTTACCCCTATCTTTCTCCACTACATAAATCCTTCTTATGAGAAAAACAACAAAAAACTCTATCAATCCCATTCTCCATTTAAGAAATATTTACCGAATGCCAACTTTCCTAAACGCTACAACAGAACCAAAAATAAACAGCAAAAATCCACCCTCTCATGAAGTCTGCGCTCAAAACACGTGCACAGTTGCAGATGGATACACAGAGTATCTGGCAGCAAGCACTGTGAAAGCAAGAAGGAGTGGGGTGCAACCCTGCTTTAACTTATCCAGTCAGAGAAAGGTCTAACCTGGGAAGCACCCCCACCACCACCACGACGGTGAGAACACGGAGAGGTGTGGGAAAAGGGAATGAGAGCTGACACAGAGCACAGGTGGACGTCATGGGTAACAGACTAAGCATGGGGAGAGGAAGTGGCCAGAGCAGAGAAGGTGGGACCTAGAAAGGGCCTTCAACTTGATCATGGGAACAACATGCTAGTGGAGTGTCTCGGAAGCTGTCACTGCTGTCTTCGAGTCTTCCCCTGGCCCTGGAACCCACCCCCCTACCCGCCCCCGCTGGGCTGGATGCTCACCATGGGGTAGTAATAGCTGTAAGGATAGGCGTAGTTGTACTGCTGGTACCACTGGTAGTACTGCTGCTGCTGCAGAGCTGAGGCCTCTGCCTGAGACACATACTGTGGAGAGAGGCCCACATGCCATCAGCACTGGCAGCAGCACACACCCTCCGGCCCCCAAATGTGGTTAACTACTAAGGAACACAACTGGGTCCATCTCTCTCCAAGAGCCACAGCTTCTACTAACGCACTTGAGGCATCTCAGGGGCCCAGGACATGCCTCCCTCTTAAGGCTAGATTCCCAGGGACAAGGACCACACGGTGCCCTGGGCTCTTCAAGGAAACAGACCTTGCTCCCCCATCCAAGGGCTCCTAGAACATCTTCGGAGCACTGTGTCCTTGTGATACCAGGGAACACCATATATTTCCCTCCCTAGCAACCCCCGCTCAGGGTCCCCAGGTCCTGTGTGCCTTCTCACTTGTGCACTGGCCACAGGCCCATTGCTGCTGGCCTTGCCGGAGCTGCCAGCGGCTCCTGCTTTGCTGATGCTGGCCAGAGCCTGGCGGGCCTTCTCCCACTCCGGGTTCTCATGCATAGGAGCTTCCATGCCATTCTCTCTGCCTGTCCCGGCCACCATGCTGTACTGAGAAGACCTGCAAGGAAGGGACATCAAGTCAGTCTTTTCTCTCCCTGTACATGGCGGGCAAAATGCAGGCAGGCACATACCAGGGCCTGAATCCTAGACTCCTTCATGCTATCTACTAGAGTCTAAATTTTTAAATCTAAGATATATTTTAATCTGTAACATGCTAACAATTCCTTTCTGTCTCACACCTCCCTGAGAAAGAAATCCGACTAAAGACAGAGACCTATGACATTTTTCCAGGTGTCTGACACACAGTAATTGTTAGATACCGAATGAAAAGATTACCAGTGTCCAGAGAAATTAACAGAACCTGGTGCCTACTAAGTCTAAATGTCTTATGAGTCAATTTTCACAGGTCCCCAGCCAACAGAAGACTATCATCATACTGTTTTGGAAAAACAAGGTATTAACAGACAATAAATGAGAGGATTAAGTGTGTTGGAGGCTGCCCCTTAATCAGTCCATGGAATGAATCACCCCAATTCTGAGAAATAAGCACTGTTCCATGGACACAATGTTCAGAGAGGTGAAAACCTGCTGTCCACCCAACAACCAAACACTTCCCTTCACCGTGTGACCAGAGGCACTCCTCCTCACCACCCCCACAAGGACTGTTCCAGCACATCCCAGTCATCTCAGGGAACACCACTGAGTCCTGCTTCTGCCTGCCCTCCCCTCCAGCCTCTGTCTCTCTAGCCACACTAACCAATCCGTGCTCCGCTGATCACCCACGTTGGCCGCCATCTGGACCTTGGGGCATAAGGGGTGGATCTCAGGAGCCAGACTGCTTTCTCACTGTCTATGAGAAAAAGGAGGAGTTAGGGAGACTCAGGAAGGAGCAGGAGACAAGTCACGAAGTGGGGAAGAGGAGATGGGCTCACGGGAAGTCGGGCAGAGGAGGAGGTATGAGAAGTTAGGAGCCACTAGGAGACGAGGAACCACTGAAGAGAATCCTGGGTGTGGAATAAAGGGGCTCCTGTAAGGAGCCCCCGGGCTCCCTGCAGTGCTCTGGGTGGAACATGAGGGATGTGAAAACAGGGAAGGCTGAAGGGATTCCCCAAAGGGAAAGAGAAGGACCTGAAACCCTAAGGGGAAATGGATGGTGCAGAGGGCGGGGAGGGGGGGTGCCCTCAGGAAGGAGCCCCAGGCTAGTGGGAAGCCCCAGGGAGGGGGGGAACGACGACCTCGCGAAGGGAAGGTCCGAAGGAGCCCCCGGGGCAGGAGAGAAGGTGCGGGGGGGGGGGGGGTGCTGACAGACACCTCGAGCAAGGGCTAGGACGTGTTCCAGAGGAAAGCCTGCTCCTGAGAGAAAGCACGAGGTCCCGGAGGGTGCTCTGGGGAGCAGTCCGGAAAGACGGACTCTAGCGAGCACTCAGAACAACCAGCAGGCAGGAGGGAGGGCTCCCGGAAGTCGCTCCAGGAAACAAGGACAAGCGCCGCGTGCCCCTGGGGAGCCCTGCACTGTAGAAACGTCCTCTCAGGAAGTGCCCCCCACGGGCAGAGGCACTTCCTCTGCCGGGTGGCCGGGGGCCCAACAACGTCCCGCACACCCAGGACTGCAAGAGAGCGAGAGGGCCTCGGGCGGCCTCAGCCGCGGAGACCGAGGAGCACGGGTGGGCCCCGAGGCAGGCCCTCGCCGGTCCTACTACGACGGAGGAGGTGAGAGCAGCGGCTCTCACGGCCGCAGGGAAGGCCGTCCAGAGGGCAGAGACGCCAGGCGCAGGCCCGCCACCCGCTCCAGACCACCGCCCGGCCGCGCCGCGCTTGCGCACCACGGCTCGGGGGTGAGGCGAAGGGAGCACCGAAGCGCAGGGGCTGCGCGTCGCCCGGGGCAACGCCATCCTCCGGGTGGAACCGCCGGGTCACTGGGGGCTGAAGAAGAGGGCGCTCAGGCCCCAGGAATTCCGGGGAGGGGGCGGGGAGCCACGGGCCGACGGCGCACGCGCGAGAGCGCGCAGGCGCAGAAACCGCCAGTGCCCGCCACACCCTGTCGTCGCTCGCGCGCGGCGTCCGTTGGTGCGACGGCCCACCAGGCCTCGGGACCCGCCGGGCGTAGGCCCGGAAGGAGACGCCGTCCCCGCCGGCTCGCCCGCCGCGCCTCACACTCACCTCAGCCGCTCGCCCCCTGGACTCGTCAGCAGCGGCCCAAGGCGACACCGACACCAGTGCGGAACTGCTCGTGACCCGGCTGGCTCTTGTCTTCCTTGGGCTTCGACGTTCTGACCGCGGCGTCCTGACGTCATGCGGAGGCCTCTCCCCACCTCCCTCGACCTTGCACAGCCAATGGGCGCCGCGGGTTTGTGTTGAGCCCGCCCCCCGCTTACGCAAGGACGCGTGGGCGTTCAAGGCAAGCCGGAAGACGGGAGGGAACGGTGGCCCCGAGGGGACTTGCGCGGCGGAGGGCGGGCCTCCGCGCTCTGCCCGCACACGCAGCCCTAGTTTGGGCTCAGTGAGTGGTAACCATGGTTGTTTTCAGACACAAGCTAGCGTAAGGGGGGGCTGTAAGACTGCTGTGCCGCGATGTGGAAGCCCAGGGCAGAGAATGGTGAAATCGGGAAAGGGGATGAGAACAGCCTCCAGCAGGGAAGAGGAGCTTCTCTAGCACGTAAATTTGCAGAGGACGCGGCTCGCGGAAACCAGGCGGCGGGCGACCGGCAGAGCCGGGGGGCACAGGGGGAGCTGGTGGCTGCGGCGCAGTAGACGTGTGCGAGGTCCCGGGGTGAGCGGTTAGGTCTGTACATGGGGGGCAGGTGGCAGCCTCTGCAAGGGCTCTGGGGGCCAGGCTGGGGAATGTGGACCTGGCGGGGTCCCGGGGTGAGGGGAGAGGTCTCTACATGTGGGCAAGTGGCGGCCCCTGCAAGAGCTCTGGGGCCAGGCTGGGAAATGTGGACCTGGCAGGTAGCAGTGTACCATGTGTTTCCGTCCAGGCTTCTGACTGATGACAGGACCTAGCTCAGGGACCGCTCAATGCAGTAGTAGTAGGCAATGGAAGTATTTCAGAAGTAGTTTCCTTCCGTTTTTATTATTAGAAATTTTTGTATTGATGACTGGGTGTCATTTTGTTTGTTAACACAGTTGATCTTTTTCTGTCCTTTCACTTAAAAAAAAAAACTATTCGTTTTAGGATAATTTGGGATTTACAAGAAAGTTGCAAAGGTGATTGAGAGTCCTGTGTACCTA
Organism: Canis lupus dingo; assembly: GCF_003254725.2. NCBI lineage: Eukaryota > Metazoa > Chordata > Mammalia > Carnivora > Canidae > Canis > Canis lupus. The sequence goes on from NC_064243.1 coordinate 103,033,473, forward strand.
CTGCTGGTTCTCCGTGATGCTGTTATCTTGCATTCCTGTAGGACATTAGCTAAAACCAAGAAACCAACCCTGGCACGTTACTCTTAACTGAACTTTGGCTTTATCTGGATTTCTTGTTTTCCATTCACATGTCCCTGTGTGCCAGAATCCAGTCTAAAGGACCTGTTGTATTTAGCATCCCTTTACTTTTCACCATTACATTTAAAGTGAGTTTCTTGTAGATAGCATATGATGGGATCTTTCTTTTAATTCAAGCCAACAATCTTTGCCTTTTAAAAGAGGGGTTTATTTTGCTTGTAAATTTTTTTAAAGATTTTATTTATTCATGAGAGACACAGAGAGGCAGAGACATAGGCAGAGGGGAAGCAGGCTTCTCAGGGGGAGCCCCATGCGAGACTTGATCCCGGGACCCCAGGATCACAACCTGAGCCGAAGGCAGACCCTCAACTGCTAAGCCACCCAGGTCTCCCTATAAGAGGTGTTATAACTGCACTTTTAACATGATTTTTGGGATGATTACATTTCAGTCTGTTGTCTTGGGATGCCTGGGTGGCTCAGCAGTTGAGCATCTGCCTTTGGCTCAGGGCGTGATCCCAGTCCCAGGATCAAGTCTCGCATCTGGCACCCTGCGAGGAGTCTGCCTCTCCCTCTATGTCTCTACCTCTCTCTGTGTGTCTCTCCTGAATAAATTTTAAAAAAAATCTTTAAAAACAATAAATCTGTTGTTTTGTCATTGGGTTTCTACCTGTCCCATCTTTCTTTGTTTTTTTCCCTTTTTTCTGCCTTCTGATTTGAGGGGTTTTTGTTTGTTTGTTTTCTTTTCTTTTTGTTTGTTTGTTTGTTTTTAGTCTATCTTTTAGAGCAGTTTTAGGTGGGGTCTTTGGGAGGTGTCCCACCTCAGTTCCTGGGCAGCCCTGCAGTCAGCCTTGGTTACCGTGGGCTGTGGGAGGTCAGGGCTCACCATGATGTATTCCGTCTCAGGGATTACCCTCGTCCTTTGCCTGGTGCTGAGCCTTGGGCCCTGTTGTTTCCCGTATTTTGTCCAGCCTTGTGGTTGTTCCAAGAAGGAGAGCAAATCTAGTCCCTGTTACTACATCTTGGTCGGAAATAAAAGTCCTCGAGTGTATGATTTTAAAATAAAGGTAGGTTTATTATTTGTCAAGGTCATGCAAATGTCTTTGGTTTTTTGGTTACGGCTTCTGGGTGAAAGATCACTCCTGCACCTATTGGTGGGAAATCAGGTAGCCTGAATCTTAGGGTGCTTTTGAAATATCCAACACATCAGCTTCAGCTTGCAGACAGGGACTTTGAGGTCACTAGAGGGCAGTGTTTGAGATCTGCGCAGCCAGAACAGCTGCGGGCTGTCCAGGGTCAGGCTGCTCACCTAGCAGTGAAGAGGACAAACTGAGTCCGTGCATGCTCCCCAGAGCCCCTCCCTGGAAAGTGCAGTCCATTTCTCCCTCCCCACTCAGATCACTCCACACAGAAAGCGCCTCGAACGTTCCTTGCAGTGCACAAGGTGGAGACGATGAGGAAGCACAAGAGCACTCCCCCGTGGGTGCCTGACATTGGGCACTCTGTGACCTAAATAAAATCCTCGGATGTGTACTTGAACTGTAGGATTCTTCCGTTTCAAGAGGCAATATGGTTTGTGTTCCACTCAGTACCCAGTACCCGCAGTACCCCGCACAGCACTTGGAAGTAACCCTGTCAGTGTTTCTGGAGGATGGAGATGAGCATTCATACCAAGCAGGACAAGTAGTCTGTTTTTGCTGCCCAGCGGGTTAAGGGAGACCTGTGGTCTAAGAGAGCTTTGAATTTTGGAATCGCAGAGGAAGACCTGGGGAGCTGTCTTACCTTCTACCCCCACCCCCGCCACCACCACCACCATGGGTTGATAAGGCAGCTCAGCTCCCCCAGGTCCAGTGACTGCCCACAGCCATCCGGTGGTGGGTGGCAGGCACGGCCCTTCATCTTAGCCTCCCCTGCATTTGTCTGCTGTGCTTCCACTGCCTGTCACTCCCAGCCTACCTCTCCTCTCAGGCTGTCCCTAAAATCTCAAACCCAAGAGTTGTGTTCCGGAGCTCTGCAGTGGGTGATTTATGGGACCCGCCCTCTCACTGTGGTCTTCAGCTCAGAGTTCAGCCAATCCACTGCCCTTAATACGTGTCCTGAGATTTAGATGCCTCTGCTTTATTTCCGTAAAATGAATCCCCAGAGTAGGATGGCCTGGCCAGAGGGTCTCTGCTGTTTGGATTGGGTCACAGGTGAGCAGACTGCCGTGCGCCTGCTCCTCCACAGCCTTGCCAGCAGAGTAGGCCTTAGCACTGTTCTCATCGTGGCATCGCGCAGTGCTGGAAGACGAGCCTTCCCACTTGTTTCAGATTGCACTTCCTAATTATTAGGGTCTGAGCACTTCGTTCACTGCTCTTGGGGTTTGTACTTTTCGAGTGTTCATCATAATCACTATTTTCAAGTTCAGTTGTCTTTTTCTTAGTTTATAGAAGCTTTGTAGATGATGTAGTAATAATAACACGTTTATCTGCCATGTGTGTCAAAACTGTTTTTACCTAGACTACCGCATTTGCCTCCTGGCTTAGGTTATTTTTTTAGTTCCACAATTTGTCAAATAAATTATTTTTTCCTTGCCGGCTTTAGGATATCTTGCTGGAAACCCTGCCTCTCCAGCCAACGTATGCCACATACAGGAGTCTCCTACTTATTCTTTGCAGTATGTCTGCCCCTTCCCTCATCTATGCTTAGACCTGCCTTGTATGTAGGATGTTTTCTTCCAGATGAAGACCAACTGTATCTGCAGAGCTTTGAAACCGTGCAGCCTTTCACCCTGACTGAACACGTGTCTTCTGTCATCTTTCTGTCTGTCTGTCTCTCTCTCTCACACACACACACACACACACACACACATACACAGATCTGTTCCTGGGGTGTCTGTTCTGTGCTGGAAATGCCTGGCAGCCAGGAGGCTGCAGGGAAGGAGTCTCCCAGGCCCCAACCAAGGAGGCCAGAGCAGGGAGGAGACAAATAAGGACCCAGCTGCTTGTAAAATAAAGTTTTCCCTTTTATTTCAAATCAACCCATTCCCAAGTTAGTGCTGCAAATTGAGATCACGGCCCTGAGTGCCCTGGGGCATGGCAGGGGCACTCCTGTCCCTTCAAGGATGGGCCTGGTGGCCAGGGGTGAGGGGTGCAGGGCTGGCTGGCTGCCCCTCCCTGCCAACCCCAGGGCCTGGCCCACCCCCTAGCTTACTCCCAGGGCCAAGGGCGGGAGTACAGGGGGCAGAGCAGGGAGGCCGTGTCCTGTGTAGGTGTCCGTGGCCAGAGGTGTTGTTAGAGGTGAGAGCCCAGTCAGGCTGGGTTAGTGGGGTAGTCTCCGGCAGCCAGGGAAGGAACTGTAGAAAGAGGCAGACAAGAAGCGCCAGATGCAGGCAGCAGGGCCACCCCAGTGCCCAGAGCAAGGGGAGAGGTGAGCAAGGGCCAGCTGTAGGAGCTGGGTTGCTGCTCTGGAAGCTCACCGGGGTGGGGGCACAGGCTCCAGTCTGGCATAGAGGAGGGGCTCAGATAGATGACTGCCACTGCACAAAGCGCTTGGATTCCTGTGGGCAGATTGGTGAAGAGGCATGGAGGGAGTCTGGCTCTGTAGTGCAGAGCCCCTCCCTCAGACCAGTGCATCCAGTACCTGAGGGTTGAAAGGGTCATCATCATCTGTGTCATCATAGTCGTCACTGGGGTGCAACGGAGTGGCAGAGAAGCAGGATGGGGGATCCATCAGAGGGCTATCCATCCCCCCAACCCCTGTTGCCTCCTCCCAGGGTCACGCCCTCCCTCCCCTCCTGACCTGGGCGGGAAGAGGGCCCAGGCTCTGGGCAGGCTGCAGAGGGTGGTGGCTAGGGCCCCCGCAGACAGGAGGGAGTAGAGCAGCAGGAAGAGCAGGCCTTCCAGGGCATCCTCACACAGGCCCCGCAGGGCAGCGCCATAATCCTGGGGTGGGCAGGGGAGGGTGTCAGCAGGCAGTGTGACACCTCTCCCCAACACACAGTGTGTCCACCTGGCTGTGCCATGCTGGATAAGTCATGTCTGTGCACCTCAGTACAAGCACATGGGAGGTGCTCTGAGCAGTCATTATACCCACAGGTATAAACCCAAATCTGGGCCTCCCTCCACCTCCCTCCACACCGTCTCAGCCTTGGTCTGGTGCAGGGCTTCTCCACCTGGACACCACTGACATGGTGAGCCAGATATGACTGTTGTGGGGTGGCCTGTGCACTGTAGGATGTTAGGCAGCATCCCTGGGCCCTGCCCACTTGATGCCACGAGCAGCCCCACCCTGGTTGTAACAACAAGACAGGTCTTCGTGTATCACCAGATGTCCCCCGGGGGCAAAAATCTCTGGCTTACAACACTTAGAGTAACACTTAGAAGAACTGCAGACTTGGAATTACATGCTTGGGAAGTGCTGGCTGCCCCTACGGTCATCCCTGGATCAGCACAGCCACGTACTGAATGCCCGGCCATAATTCATTCTCCAGATGAGCCAAGGGCCTGCTCTGTACGGGTGTGGCTCCATGTTCCAGGGATACTTGAGTAACTGGGCTCCAGAAGGTCATCCGAGATGACTGTAAGTTGAGAGGGGACCAGAAGTCTCCTGGGCCCTAGAGCTGCCTGAGGGCTGCTGCGGCCCCTGCAGGGAGAGGGTGCAAGGGCCTGAGGCTAGCACCAGCCAGCGCCCTTGTATATGAGGCTAGGAGCTGGGCTTTAATCCATGTGCAGGGAGTCACTGGAGGGTTTTAGTGGAGAAAGAGCTTGATCGGATTGTGTGTGAGAGGCTCGCCCAGCTGCTGGCTGTTGCAGGGGAGGACAGATGGGGGTGGGGGTGGGGGCAAGCAGGGGGATGAGGAATATGCTCTGTGGTCACTGGGTAGGAGGTGAGGTCGGTGACCAGGGTAGCAGCAGGGGCGGAGGAGGGAGCAGTGACCTGAATCCAGATGGGCTGCAGAGGAGGACAGAACTTGTCTGGTTCTGGGAGGTAAGGACAGATGGCAGAAAGGATGATCCTGGGATTCTGGCTTGAGCCCCTGGGTCGGGGACAGGGGTATCTGGTACTGTGCCAGTGAAGCCCGAGCGAGGGGCCTGTCAGAACCATGAGGCACTGTTTTTACTATATCAGGTACCTATACAGTGTCCTTTCATGGTCCTCCTAGCACTGCAAGGTACAGATCAGGCTTCCAAAATATGGCTGCCTTTTGCAGTGGCAGAAAGTTGAAGCCCAGAGAGGGCAAGCCACTTGCCTAGAGTCACACAGCCTGAAAGGGGCAGAACTGGGCTTGGAGCCAGGTCTGTCAGGCTCAGAGACACCCTCCTGCCACTTTATCCCCGACGTCCTCAATCCTGATTTTAATGCATGGAGATCCTAAGGCCCGAGAGGGGAAAGTGAGGCCCGGGGTCACAGGGTACAGGCATGGAGGGTGAGACTCTGACCCTCCCTTCTCCTGCCTCTCTTCCCTCTGTCCATGGTGAACCTTGGGAAGTGCGATCCAGGCCAGTGTCGGCCTGGACCATAGAGAAATTTGTGGGCCTCTGTTTGTCTTTGAATAAAAGAGCAGGGTTGCCTTCTAGGATTCTGCAGCTCAGGCATTCAGCAGTTCTGAGTATTGACCATCCACCCACTGCCCCCTTGCTTGAGGGCCAATCTGAGAAGCTCTGGGGACAATGGGAGCCATGGAAGGAATATGATCACAGCAAGAGCCAGTTCAGGTCTGTGCTGTTGGACAAATGGATCGCTCTGTTCAGTTGCCAGATCAAATGCAGGATGTCCGCTTAGATCTGAATTTCAGATGCCCAGCAACAAAAAAAGTTTAGTACAAACATGTCCAAATTCGGCCTGGAACATACCTACGGTAAAGAGGTTTTTGTTGTTTGCTGAATCTGGCAGTTCTGTTGGAGCCCTTGGGGGGGACAGACGAGAAGGGGGAGGAGGCACGTGTCCTCCTCTTGCAGGGAAGACAAGCCTGAGCGCAGTGGGGCTTGGGATGGGAGTGGGTTGACACTGGGTGACTGCCTGGCCATGGAGGCCACAGAGGGAGAGGTCCAGGGCCAGCTGGGAGACCCAGCCCTCTGCACTTTATCTTCCAAGCCTGTGAGATGGGGTGATGACAGCATGACTAACCAGGGCCCAGGTGCATCCCGCCAGTGCCACACCTAGCAAAGCCATGTGCAGGTGAGTCACCATAACAGACTGTGGTCCTGCCCAGGAAAGCAGGTCTCCTCTTCCAGGACTCAGGGATGCTCCCCTGCCTGTAGCCACACAGCCATGGAGGTGGCAGCAGAGTCAAAGCTGGAATGAGTGTGTAGGACACCAGGCCTGCTTTCTCTGGGCTGCTCCGCCTCCATGCTGCCTCAGCAAGACCACAGCTTTAGGGCTACTGCCCCCTGCAGAGTCAGGTTTCTAAGTGAGGAAACTGAGGCACAGAGTCTGAGGTCAGGAGCTAGGACAGGAGCATGGGCAGGCCTGCTTCAGAATTCACTAAGCTGCAAGGGTTCTAGGAGGGAGACCAGGAGGGAGTGAGCAGGAGGAGGAAGAGAGGGAGGGGGAGGAGAGGTAGTGGGGGAGGAGGGTGGAAATGGGAGGGAAGGGAGGGTACTGCGGGGCGGAAAGGTGGAGTAGGCAAGGGGGATGCAGAGATGGACGTGGGTAGGCAAAGAACAGCTGTATGGTAGAGAGAGAAATGCTTTCTGGGGCTCCCTGCAAAAATTGGGGCAGGGGGACAGGGCTCACCTTGTGCAGGCCACGACAGTGCACCAGTGCCACCAACTGGTGGAAGTTTCCTTCTGTCACATTCAGCGTCTCCTCCAAGGACAGCAGTGGCTTCTGCGTGGGAGGGGAGGGTTACCCTACCCGCTCCCGCCGTGGGGGGGGGGGCTCCACCCACACACCTGCCCCCCCCCTCCCCTTGGGGTGGGGGGTGGGGAGCGCCCTCTGCCGACCTGCGCAGAAGGGAACTGGGGGACCGCTTCTCGCTCAAGGCCCTGCAGCTGGGAATGGATGTTGGCCAGAGCTCTCTGGGACAGAGTCAGCCTCTGTGGGAAGACAGAGGAGGACCGGGTAGTGGACGCCCCCTGCCTGCCCTCCTCGGCCCCAGGACACAGGACTGGGGTCCCTGGTGCCTGCAGCCTCCCCCAGGACCAGCAGTCCAGGCCCCAGTCCGCCCTCCTCCATCAGGCTCCCTTGCCCTACCTGTTGAAAGGGGTTGGAGACTGCCTGGTTGCAAAGGAAGTAATAGTTCAGGATGTCTGAAACAGGAGGGAAAGGGGGGAGCCTATGAGCCTGGGTCCCCTGATTCATGGGAAGGGGTAGGGCCAGGGCCAGGGGCCTCTCTCCAGCCCAGGGGCCTCTGGTAGTCCCATCGGCATGGCATTCAGGGACAGACCACCCACACCTTCCCCACCCATTCTGCCCTGCCACAGCCCAAACCACACTGCTCTCCACACTCCCTGGAAACCCCTGCTTCTGCCGGCCTGCCCCTGACTAGACTGTGTTCCCATTTCCCCCAAGTGGCCAAGTCCTCTCTCCTGAGTCCAGCATCTGTATCCCTCTTTCCAGCCCACCAGGAGAGGTACTGAGAGCATCTGAGACTGGGCACCCAGCCCACCCCACCGCAGGCAGGACTGTGCAGGAAGGCATGCAAGGCCCACACGGGGTCGATGGGGTCACCTGAGCCAAGCCCAGTCTCCTCCTGGGTCAGGTTCAGGATGTAGGTGTCAGGACTGGAGCAGAAGTCACTGAGGCCCTGAGAGAAGTGTTCGGAAAAGGGTCTCAGACCAGAAACTGCTGCAATTCCACACTCCCACAGAACTCACTGTCTGGCTCACCACCCCCCACCCCTGCCTCCACCATTCCTGGGGAGCAGGAGTCCAAACCCCTCCTCTAGATCTAGGGGCTCAGTCCCCCAGCCCCTCCTCCCTCAGACCCAGGAGTCCAGACCCCTATAGTTCCTCCTCCCTCAGACCCTGGAGTCCAGACCCCCAGCCCCTCCTCCCTCAGACCCTGGAGTCCAGACCCCCAGCCCCTCCTCCCTCAGACCCTGGAGTCCAGACCCCCAGCCCCTCCTCCCTCAGACCCTGGAGTCCAGACCCCCACCCCTCCCTCGGACCCAAGTGTCCAAGCCTCTAGCTTCTAGACCTCAGGACCTGCCCCAGGGCCTAGGGGCCTGACCTCCAGCACTCACCACAGCTGTAGCTGCCTCCAGGCCCATGGAGCCCCAGCTCAGGACAAGAACCAGGAGACTCATCACTGTCATCCTATAAAGGGGGAGGGGTTTAGTTTGGGGTTTGGGGGTTCGTAATTTCCCTGCCTCACCTCTTCTCCCTTGCCCCAAATCCCATCACAGCCCCACCACCCTTCCCTACCAACCTCTGGAGCCTGGAGGATCAGAACTAGGGGCAGAGAAGCTGGGGGACAGGGGGAGGATGGAGAGTGCAGGATGTAGACCTGTGAGCATTGACCTCAAACTCAATACCTTGGGCCCGCCCAGGAGTGACAGGGAGGACTGTGAGAAGGGCCCTGGGCTGGCAAGCCCGCAGCCCAGAGCCCAGCCCAGCCCCCAACTTGCTCTGGGATTCTGGGAGAACTACTGCCCACTTCTGGGATCTGTTTCCTGGCTTTGAATCCACAAGAGCCCTGTAATTCCCAAGCACACCTCCTAGGTTTGAGCACAGCTTGGTTAGCCTCCTGCTCTGCCCACACTCTTCCTCCAAGGTGTGGGCGCCGCCAGAACTGGAACTGCACTGGAGGGTGGTCACAACCTCAGAGCCTCAGGGTGAGCCCCAACAGGACAGCAGGACTTCTCATCCAGGGTGGGTGTAGAGACTTGTAAGTACCAGCAGGGCCCCCAGAGACAGGGAGGACTCAGGGGCTCCTCTAAATGGGATAGCCCAGCCTGACTGGAAAACCAGCCCTAGGAAGTGCCTGGGTGGCTCGTGGTTGAGCCCCTGCCTTTGGCTCAGGTCGTGATCCCGTGATCCTGGGATGGAGTCCCACTTCGGGCTCCCTGCATGGAGCCTGCTTCTCCCTCTGCCTGTGTCTCTGCCTCTCTCTGTGTCTCTCATGAATAAATAAATTAAATCTTAAAAAAGAAAGAAAACAGCACTTCCTGGCCGTGTGGCCTGGGGCAAGTGGCCCAACCTCTCTGAGCCCCAGTCTTGCCCTGTGTTAAATGGAGAAAAGGAAAATGTCTCCTCATAGAGTCAGCATGAGGGTTCCAAAGAGGGCCGGCCACATAGAATGAGCTGTTCAAAGTGTGGTCTTGAAATTCCTGTGAACCACATAATCGCCATGCAGCCTCAGATGTGGTTGCCTTCTGCCTCTGGTCCCCGCAAGTCAGGTGCCTGAGGGGCTCCTCTTTCCCGGATTAAGTCCGTAATCATCCCATCCTCAGTGCAACCGTTATATATTTTTTTCCTAGGATTTTGGAGCCCTTTCCGGGCCTCAAGACTTAGGTTTCCAGGTCTGCCCTGCTCTTCCTGGGCTGTGCTAGGTCTGGTGTCTGTACAGGCAGGCTCAGCCCAGGACCCTCATGGAAGTTTGTGGGACAAGAGAATGAAAGTATGAACCTGGGCAGGACAGCGGTCCCTCTTGTAAGGGCACTATGGGATATAAAGAGGTCCCCCTTGTGCTGTGAAACGAGCCTGCTACAGGGGCGCCCAGACTTACACAATCACCAGCCACTTGCTCTGCTTCGCCAGGCCCAGGAGGGTGAAGAGGCAGACCAGCAGTTCCAGGAGCAGCAGGAGGACATAGGCCAGCCATCTGGAGAAGGGACAAGGGTGAGGCTCAGCAGACAATCCAGCCCTCAGTACCCATGGCCCCAGACCGGTACCTGGCAGAGGGGCACAGCACCCCACATTCACGCCCTGCTCTGCCTGGCCATGTGACCTCCCCGTTGCCATGTCCCCAGGCCACAGCCAGCTGGTTGTGGAACATGCATGCTGAGAGGTGGGCCACTGCAGCTGGTATAGAGCTCAGGTCCCAGGGTGGGGAGGCACCCAGAACCCTACCCTGGCTGGACCACGCACAAACCCTGTATCCAGGCACAGCGATTGGTCTCCTGGAGCCCCTGACGGCCACCTCACCCTGCAGAGGGCAGCAAGTCGTCCCCAGGCACAGGCTGAGTGTCCTACTACATGACCTGGGGTCCAAGCACCAGCCTCTCCACTGCCTACCTGTGTGCAACCTGGTTCCTGTCTCAGGAACTTAGCCTCCTGTGCCTTAATTTCCCTGCCTGTGTATGGGGGGGTGGGGGGTGGGGGGGACAAGAGCATTTGCTCCAAGAGGGTGTTGGAAAGCTAATGAGCAAGAACTCAGAAGGATGCTGAGCACACAGGCACATGTGAGCTTGAACCTTACTCAGGGAACTTTAAATGTTATTCAGTGAAGCATTAATGATGGATTCATGCTGACTGGAGTGCTGGCATGTCGTGAATGCTCCATAAACAGTGTCCCTGTCACTGGCCCCACACAGCTGGGCCCAGGCTGGGCGCCAGACCGGCCAGAGGACCCTCCCTTCCCAGGCAGAGCTGGGCCCAGTGGCTCCCCGAGACCTCCAGGCCTTTGCTCCCAGCATCCCCACCGCCCATCCCAGCTTCACATCTCACTTCCCACACTACTGCCCTAAGCCTCTCTGCACACCTGCTCTCCGCCCCCAGGAACTGGGCCAGGAAGCTCTCCCTCACCTTCATTGAGGGAGGACTCCCAAGTGCCAGGCACTCATATTGGTACATTCAGAGACATTTGCTGGTGGTGGTATGGGTCTGCCTCACCCCAGTGTAGCCTGCATAGCTGCCCAGGACCCCTGAAGGGGGTTGAGGCCTAGCATGTGGCTTAGCCACAGTGCAAAACCTGGACTGCCTGGGACCCAGGCCTGTCCGATGCACCACATGGGCATCCTCATCATAGACTGCTCCAGCCCTGGTGTGCCTCCACCCTGGAGCATAGAAGCCAGGACCTAGTCTCTTGACCCTGCCCTCATGCCTAGGCAGGGCCCTCAGAGCATGTTGGATAAACAAGAGACATAATTCCTAGTAGCTGAAGCAATGAGGACTTCATCATATTGGCTGCTGGGAAGGGTGGCTGCCCAAATGTCTGCATAACTTGTTTTGTCCCTCCTTCAAATATCACCTCGGTGATGGCCATCCCAGACACTCCCTACACACACACACACACACACACACACACACACACACACACACTCCATGTTCAAACTGCCAGCCTCTGTCCCCAGCCCAGCACCATCCCCTTCTCTTTCATTTTTCGCCAAAGGTCTTACCACCCACCAAGTACATGCATTTTGTCTCTTATTGGCCACTTTACTGGAAGATGGGCAAGAATTGCTGTCTGTACTGCTCACTGCTCTGTATTACAACCAATTACATTTTACACACACCTGTATAGTGCGTGCTGGTCACTGTTGTAAGCACTTAACAGATATGGATTCATCTGATCTGCAACAATCCAATGAGGGGAGTGCAACCCATCATTCCCATTTTACAGATTGGGACACTGAGGCACTTGTCATGTGGTTCCAGAGTGGCCATCTGGCTTTAGAGTTCATGTCGCTAACTACTTGGGCACTCCTCTCTCTCACCACAAGGTGCTAAAGAAATGTTTGTTGAGTGGATACACATGTCAGATGGATGACAGGAGGAAGAGGCAGTCTGGGTTCAGGGAGCGGGTGAATGTGAGGGGAGCATGGGGTCCACCTCTGGAGCTGCAGGGGCCGTCCTCCGTGTTGTAGGATGCCTCTCCGGACCCTAGGTGCCAGTAGCACCTCCTCCTCCCAGTGGTGACAACCAAACATGTCTCCTGACATTGTCTGATGTCCTGGAGGCACCATCAGCTAGGATGAGAATGCTGGCCCTACAGGGCAAGGAAGAGCCATCACCCACCTGTACTCCTCCACAAAGGACACATCTTCGGCCACTTGCAGGAGGCTCAGGGGCACTCCCCGCCAGAAGGCCAGCCCCTGGAGCTGCTGGGCCACAGCCTCTGCCTGTCGCCGAGCCCCCCGGGCAGCGGCCACCAGCTCCGTGCGCTGCGCAAGCACCTCCTCCAGAGTGGTCAGCTCTGTCCTCACTGCCTCACCCAGCCTCTCCACTGTCTCCAACACCTGTGTGCAGGGGTGAATCGGGGGTCAGAGAAGGGCATTCTTGAGGGAGGCCAGGGGTTGGGTACAGGGTTGTGGAGGTAAAGTAGGAGTGACAGGTGTCTGAGATCTGGGGGCTAGGACATCTGTGGAATGAAGAAAGGAGGGAGGGGTACAGTTCTGTGGCCTCCCATCAGGAGCTCTGGACGGACAGTGGCATGGGCTCCCGAACTGGGATTGGCTCAAACAATGGCTAATTGTTTGAGGCTGAAGTTGGCATCTGCCTGCTTGAGTCTGGGGTCCTAAGTCTGGATTTCATGGTCCAGGGTCTGCACTGGACATGAAATTTGGGGTCTGGGGCCAGCCTGTGTCTCAGCTCTGGATCTGGAACCCTGGGCCAAGGGATGGGAGTTAGGCCTCTTGTCAGAGTCCTGGGTCTCAGCACTGAGGTCCCCCTGAGCTTTCGTGTACACCACAGATCAGGACTGAGGGCCTGGATCTGACCTGAGAGCAGGGGCTGAGGTCCCCAGTGTTGGGTCCAGGGCTGAGACTAAGTGTGAATTAGGGTCCAGATTTAAGCCCCATGATGCAAATCTGGGGAACCCAAGGTTCTGAAAGTTCCATATGCAGTCAGGTTTGGGTGTCAGGTGTACAGTCTGAGATCTACAAGTTGCAGTCTCAAGTTCTGAGTCTGGGGTCTTAAGTGTAAGGTGTGGGGTCTTGGCTCTGAGTCTGGATCCCATTTCTCTGAGAAGTGGACCTTTGTCTGGGTAGGGGGAACCAGTCTGGGTGTGGGTCTGGGGTCCAGCGGGTGCCTGGCCCCTCACCAGGTGGTCTATGGCGCTGAGCGTGTGGTTGGCATGCAGCAGTGCGGAGCTGAGCTGGGACACCCCATCACTGGTCTCGCTGTTGCCATAGAAACCGATGCCAATGCCGGCGCTGAGAGGGGGAGGGACGGGAAATCACAACCTGTCTTGGGACCCCGGGGGGCGCGTCCCTCCACCCTCTCATACACCCACCCCCACCCTATTGGGGTCTCCCACCCCCACCCCATTGGTCCAGCCCGTCGTGGGAAAGGATTGTCTCCAGCCTGGCCCCCACTGGTTGCCAAGGTAACGGGAAGCCCCCCTCCCCCGCCCCAGGGACGTCATTGTGATGCTAATGGTGGGTGGAGGGGCGGGGCGGGGAGGGGTGCAGATTTAACCCGCACCTCACTGGAGCGGAACCCCTGTCACCCCGGGGGCCCCAGGAGAAGCCCTCCGACCAGGACTGCAGGCCCCACACCCATCCCTCCATCCTTTCCTCAAGCATCCGGAGTTCTGTGCATCTGCCCCTTCGGGGTGCCGCCGTCCCCCGCTTCCTGGGGTTTCCTAAGAGTGCTGGCCCCCTTGTCATCTCTTGCGGGACCCTGAGCCTGTAGCTCTCCGCTTACCCCACCCCCGGGACCCAAGCGTCTGGCCAGCTGAGAGCAAGACAAGGGAATGTGGGCCGATGGGCCAGAAGCCTGCGCCCCCGCCCCTCCGCAGCCGGCACACAGAGCTCCATTGTAGGGTCTGAATGTGGGCCCCCCCCACCCGACCTCCCCAGCGTGTCCTCCGCGGAGGGGCCGGGCCGGAGCGGGCGGAGGGAGCCGGACGCCCTCACAGTTCCCAGCCTCGGCCCTGGGATCCCACGCCCGCCCTGGCGCCCCCGCCCATTGTTCACCCTGGGATAAAGCTGCTCTTGTTCCCAGGCCGCTGGGGGCCGGCCGTGTCTCTCCCCCACGGGGCCTTTGTCCACCCCCGCATCCACCCCCAGTCAGGAGAGCCAGGAGAGGAAGCGCTTTGGATATAGGTCGCCCAGCGTCCTCCCCCCAGACACCCCCAAACACGCTGTGCGGCTCCCTGCGGGGAGAGAGTGGGGTAGAGCCCAGCCCGCATCCATCGGGGCGGGTCTCTCTGGGATCCGTGGACTGGGCCGCCAGTCCTGGGCTGGGGGTGGCCTGCAGGGGAGGGCTGTGCTCTAGGGCTGGTGTTCCAACAGTGGTGTAAGGGTGTGTCCTCAAGTACTCTTCTCTCTTCCCCAAGCTTGTGGGGGGTCACAGAAGAACCCTCCCACGCCGGGCTCTGAGAGGGGCTTGCAGGTCTGAATCTCCACTCTGCCACTTGGGCGGAAGGGCCTTGAGGAGATGCTTTCTCTGTCTCCCTGAGACTTACCCAGGGCTACGTTGGAAGGAGTTAGACCAGCTCGGGTCTGAGCTCCCAGAGGTGCTCCTGGACTGTAAATATAGATATTATTTTGCTGTCTCTCTCCCTGACTAGAACCTCAGCTCCATGAGGGCAAGACTCTTGTCTGGCCAGTTGGATATCTCCTATAGAGTAGATCCACACAGTAATAGTTGTGGAATGGATGAATGAATGAATGAGTTAATGAATGACATCACCAGTCACTATTCACAGAGCATAACTATGAGCCCTATACAGTTTCTCATTTAATCCTACCGTAACTAGGAGGTGGGTGTTACCATAATGTCCATTGTAGAGATGTAGAAACTGAGTCCTGGAGAGATTACATCACTCCCCTCATTGCACGAGGTATTCAATGACAAAGCCATCAAACCCTAGCTCTTAACCCCTAACCCCTCCTGCAGGCCTGGCTGTCCTTGGGAAGTCACTCCTCTTGAAACTCAGTTTGTCCATCCATGAAATGGGAGCAGTTCTTCCCGCTGCAAGGCTGAGGTGGGACACCCTCAGGAAGACCAGCCGAGGTTGTGGGGAGCCCTGTCCCCACTCCCCACCCACCCTGGGGCCCCATTACCAGCCGACGAGTAGGGCAGCAATGCAGCTCCATGTGACACAGCCTCCCCCTGGTGGGGGACTCTTGGCCCCGGAGGGCTCTGGGGTCCGGCAGCAGCAAAAGCGGATGAGGTAGACGGCAATGAAAATGAGGCTCAGGCCCAAGCCCAGGCCTGCCAGGGCCACCACCAGCAACAGGGCCTGGGAAGGGGGAGACGTGAAGCCTCAGAGGGGCTCTGCTCCCCCCACCCCTGCCTGGCTGGAGGTCCTGGATCTGGGACTTTAGTGGAGGTGAAAGTAGCCCTGGCTAGAATGGGGGCCAAGCCCACCCTGTGGTTCTCAGGTTTGTGGGGAAGGATGGGGTCCCCACCCCTCCCAGGCTGGCAGCTTGGGCTCAGTGGTTTGGGGCTGGGTCACTGGAGGGGACTTCCAACTGAGAGGCCTAAATCCTGGGTTCCAGTTCTGCTCCTGGCATGACCTTTGGCAGGGGCCTTCCCCTCTGTGAGACTGTCTCCTCTTCATCCCCAACCAGGCAATTAGAACAGAGCATCACCTAGGACCTGCTGAGACCCAGATCAGGAACTGGCTGGGATCAGGGGGTGGACAGGGGCGCCTGTTCCCAGAGATGTGTGCATAGTCAGGGGTGGGAGGCTTCCTCTTCCCTCCTCCTTGCTGGTCACCCCCACTCACTGCTCGCTCTCCCCCCTACTGGTGAGCTCTGCACACCCACCGCAGTGTGAGTCTGTCACCCAGGGACTCACGGGGAGGGGGACGTGACAGCTTCCATGACAGTGTATGTGTGCAACACTCAGAGATGGAGACTTGGAGATAGACACAGAGGCACAAAGAGAGCGGAGGTGGGGTGGGGTCAGGGAGTGGAAAAGTAGAGATGCCGAGAAAGGAGACACAGAGATAAATGGTGTCCAAGTGGAAGGCTGGGAGGAGGGAAGCAGGAAGAGAACAGGTATGTGTCATTGGAAAGCCTTGCAGGACATCGGGGCTCTCTGCAAGACAGAACTTCACAGGGAGTGCTGTGCAGTCCAGTCCCCTTCCCAGGTCCTCAGATGGGGAAGGGGTTTACCTTGAGCCACACAGCAGGTAGGGACACCATCAGGAACAGAATCAGACATGCAGACTCACCAACACTGTTTCCTGTAAACCACAGTGTCTCTGCCTTCATCATAGTATGGAGTGTGTGTGTGTGTGTGTGTGTGTGTGTGTGAATGACACAAGTGTGTGGGGCATTTGTGTTTCTAGCTGTGAAACTGGATGTTTTATCTATGACTGAGTTTGTCTGCCAGGAGATACTACACCTGAGTGTGTGTGTGTGTGTGTGTGTGTGTGTGTGTGTGAGGGAGAGAGAATGTGTGTCTCTATGGGAGCACCTATATCTGCAGGTGTGAGACTGATCTGTTGGCACTTGTGTGTTTCTGGGCATGATTGAGTCTGAGTGGTCTCTAGTGGGGTGTGTGTGTATGTGAAAGTGTGTGAGTGTGTTTGTGTGAATGGGAACATGTGTTATGTATGAGTGAATGTATGTGTACATATGTGTGAGTTTGTGTCTGGGTGTGTGGGTGTGTATACAAGTGAGCTTGGGATGTGTGAATGTTGGAGTGAGGGCAGGAACTGTGTGAGTGTGTGTATGTATATGTGACTAAGTGTATACAAGTGAGTGTAGAGTGTGTGTGTGAGTGTATGCATAAGTTTAAGGGCAAGATGTGTGAATGTGAGTGTGTGAGTGTGTATAGAAGTGAGCTTGGGGTGTGTAAATGTGTGAGTGTTGGACTGAGGGCAGGAAATGTGTGTGTGTATGTATATATGACTGTAAGTGTATACAAGTGAACGTGAGGTATGTAAGTAAGTGTATGAGCGAGGACAGGAATGTGAGTGTGTAAACCTGTGACTGTGAGTGTGAATACAAGTAAATGTGTGTGTGTGAGTGTGAGTGTGCCTTCCAGCCTGGTGTCACCCGGTGCCTGACTTTTTTCAGCTGTGCCCATAGCAGTGATCTTCCTGAGGGGCAATGTCCCCTCCTGGGTCATGTGACTTGGTACATGTCCCAGTGCTGTCACCCTGTCTATGAGGGGGGCGGAGGGAGCCTCTCGAGTGCCTCCGGCAGTGGCTGAGGCCAGCAACCGGTGTGTGGTTGTGTGGGCAGGTCTCCTCGGCTGTGAGCGGGCGTCAGTGAACAGCACTGGAGGTCGTGATTGTGTAAACGAGAGGCTGTGGGCGAGGGGGTGGCCGTCCCTGTTTGGTGGGGAGAGGGCGGCATGGAGTAGGCAGGGAGAAGCTGCTCCCAGCTGGCACAGCCATGACCCAAATAGCTCAGAATACAGCACACATCCCCCTCTCTGCTTTTCTGGGACCCCCCCACTCCTTCTAAGCTTTCCAATCCCCAGCCCTTTATCCCAAGAGCTCCCCAGCACAGACCTGAGGGGCCTAGACCGTATAGGCAGGCCCCAGGACCCATCCAAAGGCTCTGCCAGGACTCCCAGCACCCCCCCACGCACACACTCCCCCACCCTTAGCGGGCTCAGCCAAGCCTTTTCCTCATTAATCTCAAAGTCAAGGACTTGAATTAAACTGGGTCAGGGGACAGTTCTTTTGCCCCTGTCGGAGCTGACCCAGGCTGGACCCCTTCCCCAGGGACACCCCCCCCCCCCCCCCCCGCTTCCGTGAGGTTCTCACCCCAGCCCCACCCTGCCGACCCATTTCTGTCATCCTCTGGTCCCCAAATGGAACCTCATTTTCACCCCCACCCCCACCCCGAACGCGCTGACCACCCCTTCTGTCCCAGGAGTTCCTCTTCTAGCACCTCCACCTCCTTTTCCCAGCCCCGACCCTAAATCCCTCTCACCCCTTCCCCATTTCACGTCTCAATCGTGTCCTGAACCCTGGCACCCCAGCCTTCCTCTCCACCATGACCAGCTCCTATCTCTGCTGAGTCCCACTTAACTAGACTGCCCAGAACCCATCTGGGGAGGGGTCATCTTTTAGGACACGGAGAGTGTACCTATCGCCCTGATGACCCTGGAGGCTAGCTTCCCAGGTAGCTCTCAGAGACCCTGGAATCCAAGGCGCCCCCAGTCCCTTCCCTCCTCTGGGACTAAGGGGTTCAGGCCCCTGCCCCCCCCCCCTTATTTAAAAGGAGCCAGGGCTCTGGTCTCCCTGCACCTGTCCCAGGGGAACCTCTAGGTATGGGAGCCCCATGCTCCTCCTCTTCCAGATACCCCAAAGTCCGGGCCGGCCCACGCCCCCAGAGAACACCCAGCCCCCTTCTCCCTCGGGACCCAGAAGCTCTGCCTTCGCCCCCGCCCCCGCCCCCAGGACCCCACACCCGCTCCCACCTGCTGGTATTCTTGCTCTTGGGGCGCGAAACCGCTGGGTACCGGGCGGAGCTGGAAGTCGGCGCGGGGCAGCTGGTGGAGCAGATGCACCCAAGCCGAGGGTCGGTAGCCCGGGGGCGCACCCATAGCCCCCGGGGAGGGCTCAGCGGGGCCGATGCCGGGGCTGCGGGAGCCTCGGCAGTGGAGCGGGGCGCGGGCGGAGCGGGGTCTGGCGGGGCTCAGGGGAGCGGAACAGGGGGAGGGAGAGGTGGGGGGCGGAGATTGGGGGAGGAGGGGGGAGGCGCGGGCCAGACGGGGACGGTGCTGCCCCTGGTGGCTTCCGGGGGGACTGCGGCGCCTCTAGCGGGCCCCCAGCGCTCCGCCCCTTAGTGACGGCTTCCACCTGCGGCCGGCGCAGGTACCACGCTGTCCAGCGATATCCTTGTCCAAATGAAGCCGCTCATACTGGCTATAGTCCTACAGCCACATACGGACCCCTTTATCTCTAGGAAGAACCTTTATGTCTATGCAAAGGTCATTAAGTATTTGCACAGCATTTTACACATGACAGGCATTTGCGTCAATAACCCCCCCCCACACACACACACTCTGTGTGTAAAAGTACTCTCGCCTGTAAAGGATGTCATTTGGGTAAAATCCCCACCTTTTAAAATCGGTGTAAGAACACAGCTTCTATACACAAACCTTCCTATGTGTACAGACCACTCCAGAATGTACGCTTGCATACCAGTGTTAAGGACCCCTCACATCTGCATAAGGACCTCTCCTACTCCGAGAAGAACCCCGCTCATCTATCTATCTAGGGACCCCTTCCATCTGTATAACAATGCCTGGCATGTGTTTAAGAACCTCCCCAAACTCTTTAAGGATTACTTCAGTGTACATAAACTCTCCCTGCCCCTTGCCATTCACTTATAGTTTACAGAGTATTTTTCCAGCCACTATCTGTAATGAGTCTCACAGAACCCACTGGTGCCATGCTGACATATGGGGAAGTAGAGACACTTGGAGGGCACTCAGCTACCTTGACATCACCATCCAGGCAGTCACTGTTGGAGATAAAACTAAGGTTCTCAGGAATCTGCCCCAGGGAGCCTCCCCACCCTTGCGGAGCTAGGCTAGTCTTTGCCACCTGGAGTCCCCACAGCTGGCTTCCCCTGCAAGGACTGAGATGGGCAGGAAGAAAAAGGGGAAGTTAGTATTTCACCATTCTCATCCTGATATTGTGCCCCAGATTGGTGACAAAGGGGTAGTTGCTCATCCCATTACTAGGAGAAAAACCATGATAGTCATGGTGATGATGCCATGGTGATAGTCATGATGATGGTGGTAATGATGGTGGTGATCGATAATGATGAAGGTGATAATGGCAATAATGGTGATGATAATGGTAATGGAGATGGTGGTGGTGGTGATGATGATGGTGGTGATGATGATGATAGTGATAATGGTGATGATGATGGTGGTAATGATAGTGATGGTGATGATAGTAGTGCTGATGGAAATGATAGTGATGATGATGGTGGTGATACTGACCCATAGTGACAGGGAAGAATGAGAATAGCTGCCCTCATCTCTCTCTCTCTCTCATCATCTCTACCTTGGTCTTCTCCAGCACACCTCCAATTCCAACTCCAGTGGTTGGAGTCATGTCCTCCACTGTCGTCAACTAGATAGGCTGCGTGGGGCCTGGAGATGATAAAGTTCTTGAGATGAGAAGCCATGAGTTGTGCTATGTGACTCCAGGCAAGTGAATCCCCATCTTGGAGTCTCTGCTTCCATATCTGTCAAATGAAGGGAAAGAAGTGAGATTAGCCTGTCTGAAAACCCCTTGTTAGATAATTTTCTACATCGTGTCTGAGCCAGTGTTTGCAGAACCAGCAGGACTTGCTAAGGGGGAGAAGAATTCCAAATTCCATAATGTGTGTAGTTAGGCTCATGTATCTATGGGTGGGCTGAGGTGGTCATTGTGACTCAGTGACTCAAGAGTACTCAGTGGCTCCCATTGCCCATGGGATCGATCAGGTCAAACAAACCCTCTTAGTCTTGCTTTCATGTCTTCCACCATCTGGCCTTATGTCCACCCTCCTCAATATAGATATTTAAGGGTAGTAGATTTCCAACCTGTGGAACCTCAACCACACTGAGAAATACATTTTACAGTGTGATCTGGCACACACATGTCAGAAGTGAAAAGTCTCACGAACAAAACTGACCTCCACTCAGCACGATGCTCTCAGATCTCTCCCATCTAATTCTATTTCAGAAATAAAAATCTGGTCACAACCTAAATTTTTCATGACTGGCTAATGGGTCTTGACCTGCAATCTGAAAAACACTAATCTTGAATTCCAGAGAACAATCTGGGTTGGTGTTAGAAAAGGAGTAACTCCTACTGAAAAGATGTAGGTTACACTGGCTTCTGGGTTGGGGGATGGCAATGGTGCAGTGTTTTATTCCTGCACCCCTTCTCACAAAGTGTGTGCATACATGAACAGACATGCACAAACAGGCACACACCACTCCCTGTCACTCCCCTTCAGAAAAAGGTTTGTTGACTGAATCTCCCACTTTCTCCCTCTGTCTCCTCTTGTATCTCTCTGTCTCTCTCATATGATTTGGGTCCCAGAAGGTTCGCATTCTTTAAGGCTTTACTTCCAACCTTTACTGATTGAGCCCAAGACATCCATCCCAGTCAATGGGAGAGCTGAGATGCTGTCTGACAGAAATTTGTTCTCTTTGACCTCCTCCTGCCCTTGCTCCCTGAGTCTGTTTCTCATGGGAAAGACAAATGTTTTTCCAGGGTAGTCCCTAAGCATTTCTAGAGTTCTTGGCTGAATACCACTGCAATGCCATCTCAAGCTCTATAGGTATTAATTCAGGGCTGGGGTCCCTGAGAAACCCCCATTGGAGAAGGGCTCAGAGAATGTGGTTGTTCCTGTCTGGTTTCAGGCAATGATTGCCATATGGGAAGAGGGACCCAGCAATGCCAGATGTTTCAAATTTTCAGGAGAAGACAGAAATTTGGATATTTTTAAAAGCAAAATCCCTCAGCTCTTAAATGTTAAAACTAATTCAAATACCAAAAAAAAAAAAAAATACTGTGTGGGCCAAATAAAACCTGTCTGTGGGTTGGATCTGGCTGATTTATAAGCTCTGGTCTAGCCAGATGCTCAGCAGCACCAGCAAACAAAGGAAGGTACCCACAAGGAGGCTGCAGAGGAGCAGCCCAGAGATGCAGGAGGGAAGCCAGAGACAGGCAGCAAAGCCACCTCCTCCAGGAAGGCCTCCTAACCTACCTCTCTCGATGGAAGGCCAAATCAGCTCCTGGCTAAAGGGTTCAGCATGTACTCCACAAGACTCAAACTCTGGGATACTTGCCAGCTTAACAAGGTGGTTGAGTATATGTTGTATGAGTCCAATCTGATGGTGTTCTAGAACAGATGAAACCAGCCTATGATACCAACAGAAATCAGAGCAAGTGTTACCTCTGGGAAGGTGGGGACAGGGCCGACTGGGAAGGGGCTGGAGGGAAGGCATTATTCTGTATCTTGATAAGGGTTTGGGTTTCACGATTTGATATATGTATATATTACACAATGATTATCACAGTAAGGTTAGTTAGCACATCCATGACCTCACATAGTCGCATTTTGTATGCGTATGTGGTGAGAACTTTCAGAATCTCTCCTAACAACTTTCATGGTACTGTTAATTCAAAATCTCTCTTAACAATATGGTATTGTTAATTATAGCCAAATGCTGTACATTAGATCCCCAGCACAAATACATTTTACACCCGCAAGTTTGTGCCCTTCAACCACTTTCACCCCTTCCCCATCCCCTGCCCCCACCCTGGGCTACCACCAATTTGTTCTCTGTATCTGTGGATTCAGGGTTTTGATTCTACACATGATTAAGATCAGACAGTATTTGTCTTTCTCTGACTTAGCTCATCTAGCATCATGTCCTCAAGATTAATGCATATTGTCACAAACGGCAGGATTTCTTTCATCTTTATGGTTGAATAATATTCCATTTTACATACATATGTAAATACATGCATATATGTAAATATATTAGCAATTTGTGTATGCATATATGTCGAAAGATTTACATATATGTCATATATGCATATATCTTTTTTAAGATTTTATTTATTTATTCATGAGAAACACACAGAGAGAGGCAGAGACACAGGTAGAGGGAGAAGCAGGCTCCAGGCAGGGAACCCAACATGGGACTCAATCCCAGGACTCCAGGATCACGCCCTGAGCCAAAGGCAGACGCTCAACCACTGAGCCACTCAGGCCATATATCTTTGAGTTAGTGGTTTTGTTTTCTTCTGATAAATACCTGAGGTGGAAATGCTGGATTATAAGTATTTCTGTTTAATTTTTTGAGGAGCCTTCATAATGTTTTCCACAGTGGCTGCACCAGTTTGCATTCCCATGAACAGTGCTGGAGGGTTCCTTTTTCTCCACGTCCCCACCAATACTCATTGTCTCTTGGGTTTTTTATACTAGCCAATTCTGGCCGGTGTGAGGTGCTATCTCACTGTGGTTTTGATTTGCATTTCCCTGATGGTGAGTGATGTTGCACCCTTTTCATGTACCTGTTGGCCATCTGCATGTCTTCTTCAGGAAAAATGTCTACTCAGCATCTTTGCCCATCTTATAATTGGACTCTTTGGGGTTTTTTTTCCCACTGGAATATTTTTTCAACTTCTTTATGTTTGAAATTTTTCGTAACAAAATATTGAGAAGAAAAGAGTGAGGCTGTAACAAGAGTAACAGGATAGATAAAGCAGTATTGGATTATAAACCAAACACAAAAAATATATATATAATCCAAAATGATATAAATAAATGACTGGATGGTGTAATAAATGTGATAAATGGAAAAGAATAGACAAATCTCCTATGCAAAAAAATCCCAAATAATTTATGTTGATATTTTGCCCCCAGGAGATGGAGCAGAAATCCCTACTCTTTAAGGTTGGGCTGAGCATGTTCCCTTCCTTCTAAAGGGAACAGCATGAAAATTGGGGGAAGAGACTAACTTTGTAGTTGAGAAACCTCACCAACACTGCCTCCCAGGGATTAGGACCAGCATTAACCATGATCAGCCATGTTGGTTATGCCCTCCATATGGTATGCTGAAAATAGTACTTACCTCTGTGGTTTTCTTCTCCGTGACCTTAGTCCAATGATGAGAAAAATATCTGTCAATCTCCAACTGAGGCACATTCTACAAAATACCCTGACTAGTGCTTCTCAAAACTGTCAAGTTCATCAAGAACTAGAAAAGTTTAAGAAACTATCAGAGCCAAGAGGAGCATAAGGTGACTTGGTGACAAATACAATGTGTCCACCTGGGTAGGATACTGGCTCAGTAGCACACTTGGTAGGAACTAAGGAGATCCTAATACAATGTGAATGTTGGTTAACAATAATGCCTCCACATTGGTTCATCAGCATGACAAACATACCATAGCCATAGT